>NC_092816.1:67736751-68036751 GCF_023375885.2 Dermacentor andersoni | reverse complement strand
AAATGCCTCGTCCGGCAACGCCACCTCCTCTTCCATCTGTCTCCAGCAAGAGCACGAACGTCAATGAAAGAAGTGGCCATGCTTCATCAAGTGATGCGTGGCCGGCACTGCCGAGGACATGCCACGCGCCAGAGCCACAGCAAATGACTCGCCATTTACAGTCAAATGTCACTACAGTTGACCAAATGCAACACAAGGACTCACAAGTGATTGCCATGCTCAAATCGCTCACGAATGTCATGCGTCTGCTACTGACAAACATGGACACTCCAGCTGCTCGTAGCGCACTGCAAGTATTGGACGCGCTGACTCCAGTACTTGAAAGCATCGCATAGCACCATGGCCCGCCCCTCGCTGCCCTTCCACAAGGAAGTCAAGAAAGCATCTTTACTGCAGTGGAATGCCCGTGGTCTCAAATCAAGAATTTCAGATTTTAGACATTTTGTCTTTGAAAACCGTTTTCCCATCCTCGTAATTTGCGAACCGAACGTGCAGAATGTTATACGTATTTCTGGCTATGAGGCATTCATGTCCTCTACCTGTGGTGATGTAAGCAAGGTAATTGTATATATTAGATGTGATCTGACTTACGTGTTGCAGCCAGTTCCGCCTCACGACGACAACCAGTACGTTTGTTTAATCGTGAAAACGAATAAGCTTACGTTCACACTCGTCGCTGTGTACATTGCTCCTTCAAGTGGCTTCGACTCTAAACGACTGCACGACGTGCTATCAGCGACACCCGGCCCTACGATTCTCACAGGAGATTTTAATGCTCACCATCCGCTTTGGGGGAGCCTGAAGATGGACTCCAGGGGAAGGCGAATAGCATCCTTTGCCACACAGCACGACCTTTACTGCCTCAACGATGGTAGTCCGACATATTTACGTGGGCCTACCTACAGCAGCTGCCTAGACTTGACCCTGGTTTCTCGGCTTCTTGAAAGACACGTGCAATGGTTTACAGACATCGAAACACATGGAAGCGACCATATTCCGACGTACCTGAAGATCAAGGGACTATCGAAATGCTCCTCCATGACGCTCCGGCGAATTGACTGGTCGGCGTTTCGGTCGCACATGGAGGGAGTATGTCAGCAAGGGAACCATTCAAGTCCGGAACACGAAATTCAAAAAGCCATGCAAGAGTCTACGCGTAGTTTCCAGCCTTTCCCGAAATATGCAGAATTTGAAGCAGAACTGCAGCGACTACGAGCAATTCGCCGGCGGGCTGAAAGAAGATACAGGAGAACTAAATCCATCCATGATCTCCGAGAGGCAAGGCGGATGCAAAAGAAAATTCAACGTCGCATCGATGCACTACAATCTCAAAGATGGAAACGTTTCTGTGAGTCGTTGGATCCACGTCAGCGATTATCTCAGATATGGAGAACCGTGCGTGGGCTTCGCGTATCACCACAACAGCGTGTCCCTTTCAAAGCCCTCGCTTTGCACCAAGGTCGCAGCGAAATTGACATTGCTGAAGAATTTTGCTCAAGACTTTCCAGCTTGCAGTTCCAACGCGCAATTACACCATGTGCTACTCCTGTGCCACGGGATTCCCGCATGGATGTAATTTTTTCGCTGGAGGAGCTTGAAGCGGCACTGGCGACTTGCAGGCGCTCTTCGTCACCTGGCCCGGACGGGGTTACCTATGCGGCGCTCGCCAATCTTGGGCAGAAAGCCCGACTCATGCTACTAAACCATTATAACGAGTCTTGGCGCAACGGTTTGGTTCCACGTGACTGGAAATGCAGCCGCTTGGTTCCACTTCTCAAACCTGGTAAATCACCGTTAAACTTGTCATCGTACCGCCCCATCGCTCTGGCCAGCTGCATAGGGAAAATAATGGAACGAATGATTTTGACGCGCTTGGAATGGTACCTGGAAAATTACAACGTGTACCCAGATGCTCTGTCTGGCTTCCGGCGAGGGCGCTCATCCATAGATAATGTCATCGATTTGGTTACGTTTGTTCAGCATCAAAAACGCCGGAAACGACTCACTGCTGCATTATTCCTAGACATAAAAGGCGCCTATGATAACATAGCACATTATGCCATTATAAATGCTCTTATTGAAGCCGGAATCGGTGGCCGCACTTTTCAGTGGCTGTGCAGTTATTTAACCGACAGGCATTTCTTCGTGATGACCGAGGATGGCGCCACGACTCAACACCAAACGTGCCGTGGAGTACCGCAAGGCGGAGTGTTGAGCCCGACGCTATTCAACCTAGTGCTCGTTGGCCTAGTCCGATGCTTGCCCAACACAGTTCAGGTATCAATATATGCCGACGATATCTGCATTTGGGCTTCTGCCGTAACACGACTGCAGGTACGAGCACGGCTACAAAAGGCAGCTACGATAACATCTCTGTACTTGCGAAAACAGAACTTAGAGCTGTCTTCAGAGAAATGCTGCCTTGTTACATTCAATCGGAAGGAAATGCAGCGATACAGTGTAAAGGTCAATGGGCAAGCAGTAGCAAATGCACGGAAACACCGCTTTTTAGGGGTAATTATTGACCGAGACCTATCATGGAGCCCGCATGTTTCATACCTGAAGAAGAGATTATTGACAATAATACATCTCCTCAAATTTCTCGGCGGAAAGTCATGGGGCACTTCGGTGCGGTCAATGCTGCAGCTGTATAACGCCTTGTTCCTCGGTTTCGCAAGATACAGCCTCCCTGTGATTGGGAACACCTGCAAAACAAACCTGCGTGTACTCCAGGGACTACAAGCTCAAGCCCTAAGGACGTGTCTCGGTCTTCCGAGGTGTGCGTCTACAGCGGCAACGATTGTCATAGCTCGAGATCACCCAATATCAACGTACTTGGCAACCGACGCTCTCAGGGCGCATATTCGGCACGTTGCCCGATTACCTTCTCACCATCTTGCCGCTCTACCCACAGAAAGGCCACACACAACTTTCAGTCGTTTAATTGATGCCAATCGTACCTCACTGCCATCGAACTACATGCCTGCAGCAAGACCATCCTTACCTTTATGGTGTCTGCACAGACCTGACATACGCCTCACCATCCCAGGAATCATGAAGAAAGCCAACATGCCATCGTTTGCCCTTAAGCAGGCCACGTTAGAACTTTTACATGAGGTGCACAGTGGCCGCGTACACGTTTACATCGACGGTTCAGTCACATCTGCAAGCGCAGCTGCCGCTGTGGTGATACCAAGAAGATCCGTCACGATACAGCTAAAGACGTCACATGTATCCTCAACGACAGCTGCTGAACTGGTAGCCCTGCGTGCGGCTCTTCATTATATTAAGGAGGAACCATCCCACGCATGGTCAATCTTCTGTGATTCCAAGGCAGCCCTACAGAGTGTACTCTCAGCACTGCGCCATGGATCACATGAGCAGCTCGCCGCAGAGATCAGAGAAGTCCACCATCGACTAGTTGACGAAGGACACGATATAATATATCAGTGGTTGCCTAGTCACTGTGGCGTACATGGCAATGATCGAGCAGACGCAGCTGCCCGATCTGCCCATGACGGCGTCAACTGCGTTGCCATTCCTCTTTCGAGAGCCGACGCAGCGAAAAAACTTGCCGCACTTGCGCGTGACCTGACATTAGCCCAGTGGAATTCATCCGATTTCACAAGTACACGCCTCCATACTCTGGACCCTAATTTACAGCTCCATATTCCGCCCGAGTTACCACGACGTGACTGCACCCTTCTTATCCGTCTATGGCTTGGAGTAGCATTTTCAAATGCCTACTCTTTCCTTATCGGAATGGCCAACAGCCCACTGTGTGACTTCTGCGGGTGCAACGAAACGATCGAGCATCTTCTTTGTCAGTGCTCTCGTTTTAACCCACAAAGAACTGTCCTCTCAGCCACCTTAGACAAACTGGACAAGCGCCCAATGACAGAAAGCAAGATCCTTGGAACCTGGCCTACGCGAACATCAGCGCGATCCGCTATGAAGGCGCTGCTGCGATACTTGAAAGACACGGGACTTTCTGACAAATTGTGACAGTACACTGTGTGGCGCATGACTGTACGGTGACACTGCGTAAGACTAGGAATGCCTTTGCGGGTTGCGTGACAGTGCCCACAGAAATAGTTCGTGTGTACGTGCGTGTGTGTGCTTAGGTTTTTTTTCTTCTTTTTTTTTTCGCCTTCTTTCTTTCTCACCTATTGCATCCCCTTTCCCCTCCCCCAGTACAGGGTAGCCAACCGGAGATCATCTCTGGTTAACCTCCCTGTCTTTCCTTTGCCTTTCTCTCTCTCTCTCTCTCTCTAATATTACATTAAAGAGACACGAGAGAGAAACACCCAATTGGTTTAGACTGATAAAGTGTTGTTTAAAAAAAAAAGAAATATTAGTTTTATCCTTAGTAGACCGAAGATCACAAGAGAAAGCGTATGCCAAGGTTCCGTTTCTCTTACTTCGGGCCGGGACCGTATACTTCGGCCTGACGTCACAGATTTAAAGGTATATTTTTCGTATTTGCGCAGTTGCGGATCCGTAGGAGTTATCGCAACTTGCTAAGCTCGGTCTTTGGCTTTTTTAGGATGCAGTGTATATTAGTCCATCTTTAAAGATGAAAAATTAGCCAGGCCTGAGCAGGTACTGTCAAAATCTATTACGTCACGGTGAGCGCTTGCACAGAGACTCGAAATGGGGCGTAGTGACCCGACTTGCCTATCAAGCCCCCTTTCCCTGGTAACAGTGTTACGGTATTGTAAACGGCTAATTTACCAGTACTGCTCGCATTGTAGCCTGGCGCCTTTAGAGGTAGAAAAGAACAGGTTAAGAAAGTGCCGGCTTTCGTTCCTGATGCTGGAACCGTCGTACCGGCTCTCAGGTCTCGCTTGCTGGCTTGTTCAGAAATAAGAAAGAAAGAAAGAAAGAAAGAAAGAAGTAGAAGAAGAAAAGCAAAAAAGAAAAGAGAAGGAAAAGTCGCGACGAGGCGTTTCTCTTAAGTCGCGCTGGTCGGCCACGGTCCGACGGCGGGAGTTCAGGAGGCTACCGCGGCCGCCATTCTGCAGCGGCGCTGTCCTCTCCGTTTTTTCTCCTGCCTTGTTCGCTCACCTCGCTCCACGTCGCTTCTTCGCTGTTTGTTGTGGGTCGCCGGCGTGGTTTTGCGCGGTTTTTTTCGCCGCTTGCCAGCCCGGCCTGCATTCACAACACGCAGGCAGCGACCAACCACCGCGGCGTTGCTGTCCCGAAGGCTCGCTCGGTCATTCGCTCGCTTGTCTCTCGTCAGGCGACGACGACGTCTTCTTTGCCTTATACCCCTGGGGTAGTGCGACTGCTCCGTGTTTTGGTTGAGGCTGTGCTTGTGGCTTTCTTTATCTCGTTCTTTCTCTGGGTATAGAAAGGCGGGTTACATTCGGCTGCGGCATCTGCCCCCGAGCATGAGGTCGCGGGTTCAATTCCTCTGCTGCTGCAGCGGTTTGGCGCGGATAGATCACTCTAAAAACCGTTCCAAGAAAGCTACGCGGAAGCAGCCGTCGGCACTTCGGTTGTCTGAGTAGGGACACGCGTAATGTCTTTTGTCAACAGGCTGCGCTAATGCTCGCCTAGGCTACAACGCCGTCCCCCCGGTCTCTCGGAGGCAAGTGTTGCTAATTTTGAAGGCGAATTCCCCCGCTTCAGTGCGGCGGGGCGTCGCGGTAGGAATCGCGCGAGCGTCACCGACCATGTGCCGCTGCCCCTGCTGCTGCTGCGGCGGCGGCGGCCTCCCGTTTCCGGCGGTATACGTACTACTGCGTCGAGAGAGCGTATTCGCGCGCAGCTGGAATCTCGCCGCTTCCTATTCTGGGTTGCGCGAAGGCTTGCTTACACACCGCGATAGCGAGCAGGGGGAGCGCGCTGTGTGCCGGCGGGTATGGCGGCGCACTTCCTCGTAATCGTCTGGCTTGCCTTTCCTTGGCGGGCAGGAATGCGAGATTCTCACAGTAAATATTCCGAGGACAGCTTATTAGGTGTAGTGGAGACACTGTCGTAGCACGGCGCTTCTCTTGGCTTTAGAGGGACATTGAAGGAAAGCAATAAATCAACCTAGATCGGCGTTTCGTTATTCTTGGTATTCTAAGAATGGCTAGTTGAGCTTTCCGACCGCAGAACTTTTTATTTTTTTTCATTACCAGAGAAAGTGAACGTTACGCACAGTTCGGTTTTCGTTTAAATTTCGTGCCCGAACCGATGGAAGAATGACGCCGCTGACGTCACCGCGGATTTGTTCGAATATCGTGCGCGGAATTTTTTCCGGATTGTGTCCGTGGCCCATTGTGCAATACAATTTATGTAGTCGCCGGATGCTGGCGGCTACATAACTGGATTCGACCTTGTGCACTCCATGTTTGTGCCAGTGACTGAAGGAGCACAGCTAACACGCTTCTTTATGCTGATTGGTGCGACATCGCAAGCACGTGCAGCGCAAGTAAATGAAGACATAGCAATGAACGATGCAGATGCTTTACTCCGACGCATTCTTGCCTAAATACGTATGAGCGAAACGACATGAGTAGACGGAAAGAGCCTCTGGATTGAACCCGAAAAGACGTACATTTCAGAAGTATCGAGAGACGAAAGAACGGTTAAATGTTGGTAAGTCGAGCTGAACAGGCAATGCGGTTTGCTACCCTACATCGGAGCCCGCTGTAAGGGAACGCATGCGAAGAAGGACACACGGAAGGGAGACACCGAGCATATTTACGCGCCATGCAACAGCCGTCAACACAAGAATGAAATTGCAGGTTCGATCAACGATGTTGTAATTTATTGTAATTACTTAATTTTCTTCTTTGAACGTCGCTGCTGCGTTCCCATGGTAGTTACCTTTTTTTTAAATTATTTTCTTGTAGGTAAATCCTTCGTTTATCAACGCTATACCGAGTCCTGCCTTCGTGCAGTCCTGCGCGACGCAGGTCCTCCTCATCGGCGTCGTCTGGTATTGCCTTTGCAGCCTTTCTCAATCGTATGTCCTGTTTTAGGGCCGCACCGACCCGTACCCTTTGCCGATTGGGTGTGCAGGACCGGCGTGTCGTGTATCGGAGGACATCGTGTTCGGTTTCGGCGGCGGTGCGTCGCGGTATAGGCCCTCGTACCTGTCTGGTTACATGAGACTACGAGCTGGCTTTCGGTGGTTCTCGTATTAATGGAGGCATCACGATAGCAACTCAGTGCGCTCCCCGTGGCAGCATGTTTGCCGGGTTAAGCAGTGAGCAAAGTGATGTGTGTACGAAAGGGAAAACTGCCTGGTATGCGATTGTGCCGTGCTAATAAATGAATCCCCCCCCCCCCTTCTTTTTTAAAGTGGAGCAGGAAAATGTTGGCCATTGAAGAATTTGATGCCGGTCTTCTATACCTTCAAGCAGCAAATTAAGAAGAACAGAAAGGAAGAAAGAAAGGAACCAGAACACCTTTAACAATGAATACCTTACGTTGACTGCACTTTCCGTTCGTCGTACCACCAGAACAGCTCGAACTGCTTCTCACTTTTTCGCTTGGGCGAAGCCTGTACATTGAGAAACTCGGTACCGGTTAGATCTCTTTATTTCTCATTGGCTGTGTTATGCAGGTTGGACAATGTGCAGGCGTAGCCATATTAGGCGCGGAATCGCCAGCAGGTTCGCTTTACGTGACAGTACATAGAAATATCTCTTGTCCAGACCAGACGTGCAGAGCAGACGAACCGCATTTTTTATTAGCGTCCGCGCGTGTGAGGAGAATATGAGATGCGGTGGAGGGGTTGGGAGAGAAGGTGAAAGCCACGGAAAGGGGGCAAGAAGGACCGCAAGGACAGGACGGGTCCAGCCGTGTATCTCTCTCTCGTCACGAAACGCGCTCACGGCGGGGGGTGAGTCCGCGGCGTTTTCCTGGCACGCGGCCACCACCGTGGAGCGAACGACAAGCGTGCCTCCTCGGAGTGTGCCTGCCCGATTGAGGTCGCGAAATTACGGGGTTTTACAGATATGCATCTGCTCGTGCGAAAGTGCACCCAACTGATACATTTGAAGCAGCAGTGCCAAACCTTAAAAGTAAGAAAACTTGTAACCATTTGTTTATTCTCTGTAACTCTTCTTAAGAAAGAACTCTTCTGTAACTCTTCTTAAGAAAGAAGAGTTACATAAGACAAAAAATAAAGATATTTGTCTATCTTTTTTTAGCAGTGACTGCCACGGCGTAGGCTATTTACATTCCTGTCGAGTTCATCGAGATGTCTATCGGATACCTATGAAACGCTTACCTTTAACCGTGCGCGTGACCATAGCGTTAGATACTTATTTCCGGAAAAGTGGACCAGATTTGAAGGAACGCGATAACCGCATAAGTATACGGAACTACAGGCGTGTCTGAAACTCTGATCTGAGGCTGCATGCTGGGCCGCGGCTTAAGCGAGCACGCACAGAAGAAAGAAAATATTTCACGATGAAGAACAAAGCGGTAAGCGCTGCATTGCACGTTTAACTTGAGTTAATTGTATGAACTGTTATTGGCGTTTTGCGTGCAGGGGATCGTGAGCTGGTCCATTTTGGTTTCTGGAAACTGGAAGCGAGAGCTAAGCGATATTTCATATGGCTGGCACACCAAACGCTCGTGTTGTTCGCTGGTGTGACAACTCATAACGCACATAACCCACATGCCCCCTTTGAGTTGCTTTTTTTATTCTCTTCCCATCTTTGCCTCGCCGCTTACCTTTTACCGGTGAAAGGTAGCGAATAGAATGCACTCTTTAGGTTAACTTGGTTGGCCTTACTGTTCTCCCCCTTACGTTCGCGTTTTCGTGTAGACATGATTCGGTCACAGTGCAGGTGCCACACGTGTCTGGTTTCAGCCGGTTTCCTACGTCACTTTATCACGCGAATTGAGAAATTGTCAGTATGTGAGAAACTAGTCCGCAGATATTGCCGATATTTTCTTATCTCAAAAAAGACGGAGAAGAAGATTATACAATTTTTTTTGTGTTCGTCACACTCATTCTTGGCTTAAGTGTGACACGTCTATTTTTTTTTTCTCATCGCCTTACAGACTGACCAAACGTCGTGAGCCTCGCTTATTTTCTTTCTTTCTCCTTTCATAGTGTCTACATGACGTCGCGGATGCCGTGGCAGCCTCACCTTTTCGCTTCTCTGTAACAACTCTTTGCGAACCTCCCCCTCCCCCTTTTTCTTTCTCTCCCTAGTATGTAGATTCGCCGCTAGTGAGCCTCCGTCAGGGTATAACAGTCGCACTCGCGGGCTGCATTCGGTATGGCCGCTGGCGATGGGCGCGGCGCGAACGTGCTTGCCCGACTCGTACAGCCCATGAAGGCTCGAAGAAGGGAAGCCCGCGCGCTGCGGCGCACACGTGGCCACGTGGCCCAGTGCGCGAGTCTCTCGCCTGTTTGTTTGCTAGAGAACTTCGTCGTTGTTCGAGGCAGCAGTGTGGCGCGCCGCGCTTCTGACGTGCCGGGGGCCCTGTCTGTGACTCGGCGGGGGGGCACCGCTGCGCATGTCCCGCCGCCTGTCGCTCCTGCGTGTCTTCATTTTATTTTCATCCCGTGGCGGTCGTGACGCGCGAGAGCCCTGTGCTAGCTGTTGGATCCTGTTCTCGCCCTGTCTGTTGTCGTGTGGGCAAACAGCAACGGCGCCGGTTGTGTAAACATTGTCTCACAAAAAAACTTCGGAGCATTGCAGAAGCCGTGGTTGGGTGACCTGTTAACCACCGTGGCTGCTGCGAGCAGGGCAGTCAGTGGTCGATAAACGCTGTTGATGAAAAATAATAATAATAATAATTATCCTTGCTCGAGTAACATAGCATAAGGTGTCAGTAGATTAGAGACTCGTGCTTGTCGGTGCATCTTTGGCAAACTAAAAAAAAAATAAGCAGACTCAACTGCAGTTGAGATCTACTTAAGGCGAAACAGTCAGTTTGTTAGACAACGGTTCTTGTGAATTACTGTAACTATTCCGCAGCAAGCGGGCAACGATGCAAATGGCGTCCCAACTGACACTGCAGGTGCTGTTATGTTACACACTATACATGACGTCACGAACGCCGTCGAGGCCTCGCCACTGCGGGCTCTTCTCGACATTTCCGTTGGGCGAGGGCACTCCGCTAACCGACTCCAGGAAATGCCCTTCCGTGATCGTGCAGGAATTTCGCCGCATTTTCATGCCCGTCTTACCCGAAACACGGGCGTGCTGTGTGATTGCAAGCTAGCTTTTGGCTGAAACTCGATGCCTTTCACGACGCGCGCGCCACGGGCAGTGGGGGAGGGGGCCCGAGCCTGGCACTCCCGTCTCACTAACTCTGTGCAGCGCTTCCAGTGCTACTCGACTTGCCGCTCAGTTATGAGTAACGAGAACCGTTCGCGCGTCTAAAGGAAAGCAGAAGGGCTAAGCTCATTGTGCGACGCTAATCCTCGCTTGATCTTTCCTATCCAGCCTAACGTTCTTAGGCCGAATGAATGTTAGTAGTGGGTGACACCCCTTTTAGTTCCACTTCCCTTAATGCGACTCCGCAGTTCTCGCTGCGCTGTACCGAGGTTGTGGCATGGAGGAGCGCGCTCTCTCACGCGGGGCCGCCGGGAATCCTTGCGGTCCCTGACATGCGCAAGCACCGCTGTCGCCGCGGCGGCGTGCCCACCGAAGGCCGCCGTCGTATTTCCCGCTCGCTCCACTCGGTCCGTTCCAGCTTGGAGGTCCTTTCCCTCTCTCTATCTCTCTTTTTCTCGTAGCGTGCGTAGCCCGCGGGCACGGCGTTTGTATTCTCAGCAGCGCTTGCGGTCGCGTCCGGCTGAGCTGCGGCGATGCCGAGCACTCCGATTGCGCCACACGCGGCGGGGTCGAAGTGGGGTGCGCTTGCTGGCGTCGTCGCCTTTGTTTCTTCGGGAGGACCGCCGCGTCGCGCTGCTTGGGTTACGTGGACAAGCCGGCCGTTTGTCCAAGCTGCTTGTTCCTAAAAATGATCTGAGGGCAGGGAGGGGGCAACGAGATGTCAATGGAAGAGGTACGTCCAGCGGGTCTGCACATTTTGGCAAGTTGCGTGCTGACGCGAAATTCATTCGCGGAGCGTGTCTGGCATACGCGGGAAGACGGTGAATATTTCTAAGCAAGCCTTTATGTGGGTAGCCTTGACTCGCCACTTGAAAGGATTTATTTCAAAATTGCGCTTGACGGTGTCACTGTTTAAGTGAGCAAGTAAATGAAGTACGCGGACGCGCGTATGTATGCGTGCAGGTAGAGGTGGGCAATAAGAAAAGGGGATTCGTTGCAGATGGGATGCGCCGCACGCCCCTGTTTACACCCCAGCGAGCACCAGCATTTGCGCGCTGACTCGCTGTGCAACGCCGTGATGTCATTTCGTTTCAAATGTGCAAACCTTACGTCAACAAAATGTCTTGCAACAGCCATATGAAGCCACCAGGCAACGAATCGAAAGAAACCTCGGCTGCTCGTCTCGCTTTCTCTCTATCTCCCCCTTCCACCTCTTTCGCTCTTAATGTTTTTAGTAAAGGGAAATGAAATGGGTGGATGTGAGAGTCTGCCACCGCTGGGCGCCGATCCACAACCTCTGTATGGACGCGTGCGGTGCTCTTTCTACTCAGCTGCGGCCGCCGAACTCGGCCTTGGGTTCTCACAGAGGGAGTTAGCAAGTGCTGTTTCTTCCGTACAAGGAATGAAGTTGAGGAAAGTGGTGCGAATTCATTGCGGCCAAACAGCGCAAGAGGAACATGTGCACGGCATAAAAGGACAAGACGAGGCGCTGAACGTTGAGCCTCTTGAGTCCCCCATTTCTAAATCTAGCGCACACGGATATTACAGACCGCCCTAATTTTTTGGCCCCCTGCTAAAGCTCCCCAATGTATGCGAAGCGCAGGTGCGGGCGCACGTGCGTTTTCGGGAACCGTGTGGCACTTCTTCCTCGGAGGTCTTACTTTAATGAGGTGCAAACGACAGTCATGTCTCACACAGGGAGCGCTACTACTCAGCGGAGTGGGTGGCGGCAGGAATCGGGGAAGCCGCTGCGTTGGTGCAGAGGGTTTCCCGACCAAAGCATCGCGTGCGGAGGAGCCCCATGCGCGTGTGCATGCTTTCGGCCCGCGCTCTGTGACCGCATCGCTCGGGCACGCTCGACCTGAGCCACTTCTTCGTGGCGTCCTTTTCGCCCCGCAGTCAGTCGGCAGATCCTCTCACACTGCATTTTCAGCCGTGAAAAGCAAGAGCAGTCCGAACCGTTGTTGTAGCGCGGGGGCCTTCATCCTTTGCACTCCTGGCTTCTCCATTCTTCGTTCCCTTCTTCAAAGAAGGCGCTTCTATATATTTTTTTATTATTATTATTCCGTGCTCCTCTCGTTCCGAGGAAGAGAAAAGAAGAGGAGGTGGGTTGGCGCTGCGGAACCGGTCTTTCACTCTCCCGCCGAGGTGCTTTGCGAAGACCGAGGGTGGTGGGAAAGGAGGTTCTCTCGGGGTCGTTTTTGGTGGAATGGGAGTGCGGCAGGAAGCTTACACTGAGCGGGAAGGCATTGGCAGGGAGGCCCCTCCTAGGCAGACCGCACTGTCCGTTGCGGCTGCCCCTCGGCTATTCATCCATTGTGACCACCGCTGGCTTATTTTTTTCTCGCGCGCACCGCCGCTGTCCCCGGAGAGGCCACGCTGGAGCTCCTTGCTTGCCGCTTCCTTCCTTTCTGAGCGACCATCGCTGCCGCCGGCGCTCTTGTTCCGTGTTTGGACACGGGGGCACACGTCAATGGGGGAGGCTGCGTGAGTGTCCGTAGGAAATTTGTTGCCGAAGCCAGTGTGCACTGGTAACTCCTGTGTCTATCAGACTGTCCCCCGTCACCCGCTATGGGATGGCAAGTCTGGAATTCCACAGTACTCTGAGCTGTTTCATTTTACATCCGCTCTCTCTCTCTCTCTCTCTCTCTCTCTATATATATATATATATATATATATATATATATATATATATATATATATATATATATATGTGCACTGGTGTGTGTGTAATTGTCACTGTGCCTGCGTTCCGGTTAGAGCCGGACATAGAGAGGTTTTCCAGCTAGTATTGAGTATTCATTTTTTTATGCTGTTGACTGTCCAGATGGTTTTCTGCGGAGAGGTCGCTTATGCATACTATCAACACAAAACGCAGAAAATCCCTAAACTACATTCTTTAGCAAGCAGCGCGAATAACAGGACACAGAAAAGAGGCACACAACTCCAACCCAATTTTACCCAATGCGTCTTCCCGTTTCATTTTTTTTTAAATGCGTCTGTCCAGGTTAACCTGCATTTGTAACAGTGACTTCATTCAAACACTGCGTGCTTAGAAGCCGGGTACAGAGCGATTACACGTCGTGTACTTCTGATGGCACACTACCTCGGGCTTGGTGGGACCGTGTATATATCTTGTAACGATCCGCTCTTTATCTATTCTCGTCATCTCGCTGAGTGGCCGATCCACGTAATAACGGTGGCGCGTCGTCGCCATCGCACACAGTGGCGAGGAGCGAAATGAATGAATAAATGACGTGGAATCGTTACGGCACATGGCCTCTGTTTGCTGTTTCCCCGGTGTCTAGCCCATCGTCATGTTGTTGCTGCTGCGCCGTATACTTTGAGAAGCGAGAACGGTGCATCTCTTTCGTCTTGACGGCGGCTTTCGAAATTCTCGTGTAGCGCCTTGCACTGCGTACTACGATCAGGCGGCGCGGCTTGGGTCGCCAGGCTAAACCAGGCTGTTGCTTGCCACAGCCCACGGCCGCGGGCCAACGGCAATGACGTCACGCAAGTCTACGTCTACCGTGTGATTGATCAGTGGCGTGGTATATACATGCACACACGCACCCCTGGCAGCTTTCGAAATTCGATGCGTTTGCGTCACGCCTTCGATTTTATCTCTTTTTTTTTTTGCCCCATGCGTCGAGCTTGGCAATCCGCCGATTGCAGGATGGCGGTGAAGCTTCACTTGAACAAATCTCATCGGAAGCTATTCGCTCGATGAAAACTTTGTTAGAATTGGGAAAAACGTAAATCGCGAGCTTGTTATTGGCGCGGTGATGCGATTGGTCATCGGTCCGATTATTACGTTCAAGCGGTCGGAGTAAACAGCGAATAATTATTGGTTTTTCATTTCCCGTATAACCAGGCTGTCTTTGAGAGAACGCTGTGCACCGACGACTTGGCAACGTTCACATCCCAGTTCTGTGATACGTCGGAACAGTGTGTGTAAACACGTGCTGCGCAACAGTTACTGACAAAGCAATATACAATAAATATATCGCGTTGCGGTCGCAGGAGATAGAGAATTGCGTGGCAACTCACTCTACTTGCTTCATCAAATCGCACTCGCTTTATTTAGCTGCTCGCAACGCTTCATTCGCCATTTGCTCGAACTTCGAGTTTCCCAGCGCTCTATTTTCCCGATATCCGCACGCTTTGTGTGTGTGTGTGTTTGTGTGTGTGTGTGTGTGTGTTAACGGCAGAGCGCCGCCACCGGCAACATCTATCAGGGGCGCGCAACCTCCGCCGCTTCGTCGCGCGGAACGGCTTCAGTCGACCCCGCTTCGTCTTCGTTACGATTCATGCGTCTATGAGTCTTTTGTTGTATAACACACGAGGAGTACGCGCCAGATTGCCTCTGTTATGTCTGCGTCAAGTCGCCAGCTTCCGAGCGTGCGGCGCTGCATAAAAATAGCCTCGCTCCGGCCGTGTCGCTGCCATGAATTCTCGCTTCCGTGACCGTGGAGCTGCATGCTTCGGCTGCGCTGAGTGGCGGCACACTGCGCTCAGGGGACTGCTTTGCCCGCAACAAAATAACTATGACGTTGGATTTTGACGTCGCGTTTCTTGGTATCCGTGCCATAAAGTGTTCGTCGGCTCCTGCTCCGCTCAAAGTGTGAAAGAGACCTGGGCGTCGTTGCTTTCTCAAACTAACAGCGCACTTTCTGCTGCAGAGAAAACTCTTTTACGGAGACAGGAATCGTAAAGAGAATGATCTGGGAACTACACCACAGACGCTTCCTCCATATATTCAAAGGCGTCTTGTGTTCTACACCCGGTTATGCTTACTATTTTTCAGACGTCAGTCGACGCCGGAATGTTAATGAACAATTGTTTTCTTTTTGTTTTTTCTCCTTGACCAAAGGGAGGCCACGATACCGCAGCTCGAGTGACACGTTATGACCTCATAGATGACTTGGCTGCCCCTGTGCGTTTGTGGACAACTGCCGGGAGAAAAAAAAAAGAAAGTAAAGCAGCAGAGTCACTACATGCAGCGAGTGTGAAAGGGAAGTCCTGAGCGCGAGGGCGTGCAGGGGTTTAGGAACACACATGGCGTGGTATAATACCACTCCTAGCAAAAGGCATGAGCGATTCTCATGCATTGCGCATCAGACAGAGCGTCCTCATGTCGCTCTGTTTCGGTCAGCACGAGTCTAGCGAAAGTCACCTTTCACAGGAGCTTCGCCTAATTGGACTGTGAGTAAAAATCGCTTGGCGGTTGCCGCGGTGCGTTTTTGTTTTGTCCGCGTCGACGAACACGTGCACTCGCAAACTGAATATAACCAGGCGTAACGGTTTTCTTATTTCACTATTTCCGCTCTCCTTTGGAATCTTATAATCCCCTTCGCCGTCCCCCTGTGCAGGGTATAAACTGCCGACGGTTGTACACACACCTGCAAAAAAAATCTACGCTTGCTAATAAAGTACTCTCTCTCTCTCACTCTGGCGCTGTTGTTAGCCCTCTCAACTTATTGTCCGTGATGCACGCAATTAACTTGTTATTACAGCTGTCGCCCCTTTCAGCCCCAGACACGTTGAAAGGCGACGCTCACGTGAAGAAACAATCTCTGGTGTGCCCCTTCTCGCAAGCCTGTGTGCGCCGGTAGCCAACGGTCTTCCCTCGCTCTGTATGTACTGCGCGTATATAAGGAGACAGCGAGTGTGATCGAGCGATACGACGCCGTTTCACAACCGCTTGCGTAGCCGGTTCCGCTGTTTCCGCTTGCCCTTCGCAGTGTAGCGGAGTCGTCTGTCGCGAGGGCGCCGCGCGGCGCGTATCTGTAGCGGCGGGCGCGCTATCCACTCTTGTAGGCGTCACGACGCCGCGACGCTTGTCAAGAGGGGACGACGTCGAAACGCGAGTACACATGCGGGGGCCCCTTGTTCCCCTTTCCGCTCTGGGCACACTACTCGTGAAGCTTGCGACAGCGTCGGCAGAGTGCCGTGCCAGCCGTGCACGCCGGCGATTTACTTTAACGGGAAAGCATTTAAGGGCCGCGTGCCGCAGAAAATCCGGCGTCCGGCGTCCCACGTGCAGCGAACCGAAAATTTCGAACCAAATTCCAAACCATGCATACCCAACCACTCTTCTACCACCAAAGTTGCTTATACCTTGTCTTTCATTCTTTACAAAGTTATTCCTCGGAATTTTGAGAACGGCAGTCCACAATAATAATAATAATAATAATAATAATAATAATAATAATAATAATAATAATAATAATAATAATAAAACAGGCAGCGTATATCCTTTATGTTAGCTCTTTTCAGACTGAAATATTAAAAGTGCGAAACAATAACAGGCGATCGACCTACGGAAGAGGCCGCGTTTCTACCAGAAGGCTTGCCTTCGTGCATATATGCACGAAGGCAAGCGGTGACGGCAAGTGGTGAGTGGTGAAGGCAAGTGGTGACGACGCTACCGTCACCAGCGTTTCCCGGTAGACGTTACGGTTACATAAGCTGCACTTGCCCGGAAGCATGAAAATCAGTCAGGGGTCTTTGAATGCTGCCGCGTTCCACTCTTAAAGGCGAAGCTTAAGCGTCCTCTAAATTTTTGTTACAGAATTTGGGGTTTCGTAGTGCACCACTTGCAATGGTGTGTTGGGGGATAATTGAAGGAACGTGCATTTTCGCGAAGAGCGCACTTTTACTTTAAATGAAATCTAGCAAGAATGTGCAGCCTAAGGAGCATGTAAATGAATGTACTGTTATGGAATGTGAGCCGAATGTGTTTTGTGCTGTGTGTTAAATTGAGAAAGCTGGGCGTTTGTATCGGAATACATGCTCCACAGAATTTCACTTGGCGGGTGGTCAGAGAAATCTGACCGCGAGTTCCGCGTGTTACTGTTAAAGCCTCTGAAGTTTTGGAAGCGTCAATTAAACTATCGTTTTGATGGCCCGCCTTCCCCACTGATGGTTGCGTTTACTGTACTCAGCTCTCTGATCTGCGCATGCTCAAGGCAATGCGTGCAGCGCCAACCCTTCAATCATTAACACGTGCGGGAACTCGCGAAACATATTTCTATGCCATGCCTCGGCCATAACGCGCGCTTCTTCGTTATGATAATGTTAGATATTGCAATCGCGACAGTCTAAGAAAAAAAAAAAAAAAAAAAGACGGTGTTTTCTCGGTCAAAGAACGTTCGTGCCCAATTAATCTCCGGTCGAGCTGAACATGTGCGTGAAAACAATTCATAACGTGCACATGTTCATTGTGCTTTTACGCAGTCGACTGTTATTCAGGGAAGTGATGATGATAGCGGAGCGCGTAGGGTGTGCGTTATGAGTCGTGGATATTTAAACAAACTTGCGAGTTCGTGTCTTCTCTTTAGAAATGAACTTGATATACTTAAGGCGTGTGATAACATCAGGGGACAAGGCCAAATTTGCCACAGCTACTGCTGGGAGATCCGGACCGCACCACCGCAACAGCCGCACCGGACTATATGGCCACTGCTGACGACGCACATTAGAGCACGTTCATGAGTCCTGATATCCGGAATCAGCCGCACCGCGACCGGGGACGCAGCTGGACTATGACAACGTCGACTCGCGAGTGCCCGAGTTGTTTAGAATATACTCTCTCTCTCTCTCTAATCTGCGCCCGTTTCTTTCCTGCGTTTGTTCCGCGCGGAGGGTGCGCAAACGTACTCGGTTACACGCTCGCACGGTGCAGCTGTTTCGTCGTTGCCTCCGTCACTGCGTGTTTAATTGTGTGAGGTCGAAGCGCTTCGCTTTCCGCGCCGCGTACACCAAGGTCGCCGTCGTCGGTTATCGCGCGGGCTGTATGCATGCATGCAGCGGAACCGTGCCAGACCCGCTCGCCTGCGTAGCGCGCGCGAGGCGTTTAGTAGGCGCGACGTGCCGCGGTTGCGCAAGCGGCGCTCCGCGAGCAGTGTTGCGCGCTGCACGAATTCGTGTGTACGGTTCGTGAATGCGAGCCCCGTTTATTTGGCTCCGCCGTGCAGATCGCGGCGCCGGGCAGATCGCGAGCGCTGACGAAGCGTCGGCGCGGGCCGTGGGAGATTCTTCGTCTTCTCTTTTTCCTCCTGGCATCCTTCTCGGCAAGGTCGCGCACCGCCAACTGACGCGACGTCGTTGTTCCCATAAGTCTCGATAAAGCAGAATTGCTATTTCACACACACACACACACAGAGCGAGAGAGAGATAGAGAGAGAGAGAGAGAGAGAGAGAGAGAGAGAGAAATAGTTGCTTAATGTTTTTGAAGTTCTTTGACCACAACAGTAATTAAATCGCGCCTAGGCGTGTAATACGATCCTTTGAGGAGCACTGCGCTGTCAGTAGGCACGAAAACGCTGAGCTTGTTAACACGCAGGCGCACAGTAGTCGCACAATACGTCGAATAGGATCGGCGATTCGGTCAAGTTGGCGGAGGTTTCAGGAAAAAAAGCCTGTTGGGCCCGCATTTCAATGCCTTGCGCTGCTTTTACGTGGCGACTAGTACAGGTTCTCGGCTCAACGCTTTTGTTGTGATTAAACTCTCTCTCTCGTTGCAGTTCCTTTCGTAAGCGAGAGCTCTTCATTAAACCATATGGCAATCCGTGTAGCGCTTGTTGGATAGTCGTCTTGTGTGCTTATTGCGAAGAGGCTGCAGCTTGCAGCCAGGCATGCGTGTCTGCACGTCGCCGCTCGCGTGATTCTCAGACAGGCTACGTCGTGCACGAGAAGGAGTGGAAAACGCGGCTTCCTTCGTTCTTTCGTTTTTGTCAGGAAAGCACCGTCGTTGCTTCAACTTTAGACTCCCGCTTTGTTAGCAATCGATCCGTTGTGGCGACAATTCGGCTACTACGAAGCCGTAATGTTACTTTGTAACGATTGCCTTGTCTATACTGCGTCAACAGAAGCATTTCTTAACGTGCTCCCCCCCGTTTTGTCTGGAGGACTTCTACCCCTATTTCGATCGATTGCGAAGAAATGGTACTCTCAGTTTCTTCGCGGAAAGCCTTGTGCTTGGCAAGACATTTTGACCGTGCTAGTGTTATTGAAGCTCGGCAATTAATGTTGGCCCCCTAGTTAACTCTATTAAGGCACAGACGCGGAGATCATGGTGCTGTGTTAGACTGTAACAGCGCGTGCGTACTCCTCCGAGGACTGCACTTACTGGCCGCGTTTTGTGTATTACCCCTTAAAACTCGATTCACCACCGGTTGTTGCTCACTGCTTGCAGTTGCGAGAAATCGCGGTATAGGTGCAAGAGGAAAAGGTTTTATCGTCCACTGACCGATTGACAAAATGTACATATTGTCGTCGCTCATGTGGAGCGCTTGTCTTCTCCGCCCTTCTTCGCGACGTGTACCGCCGCAGAGGAACTTTGTTGTCGTCTCCGCCTCTTCGTCGATCGCATCACGAGAACAACGGATCGACGGAGAATCGTTCGTTTGTTTTGTTGTTACTTTTCTTTTACTTGCTTTCTGTTCGGTGCGGCGCGTTCCCTTACTGCGTTTGCATTTTCCCGACCGAGACCCGTTACGCCCCTCTTGTGCTACGTGCTCTGTTTATTTCTCGCTGCTCAGTTCAATCTCGGTATACCGGGCGCGTTCTTTGTTGTATTTTGTATTGGCCGCTGTTTTGTTTTTCTTTCCTTTCTTCTCTCCCCCCTCCCCAGCTGAACAGCACTTGCGTACGCAGCTTGCTTCGAGACGGGGCGACCGGTACATTTTGCCATCTTTCTACCTATTCCTCCCTGCGGGTTCGTCTTTTCCCTCCCTCCCCCCGTGTCGATCTCTGTTTGCTCTACCATACCGGGCGCGCGTTTTGGTCGATGTAAGGAGAATATCCACTTCCGCCCCCTCCCCCACCCAACCTTCGTCGTCGCCGCTCCGCTTCTGTTGTCGTCGCGAAAGCATTTCTTTCTTCCTTTCATTTCTTTCGCCTGGCTTTCATCCACTTTTCGCCATTTGTGCGCTCCATGGGAGAGCGTCCAAACGGGTCGGTCGCGACGACGGCATATAGTGCGAGGAAGTAGCGGAGGGAAGTGGCGCCTTCTTCTGGCCTCCTCTCCACGCCCTAAACTACCTCCCGCGCCTCCTCTTCCATCTTGCCTCGTTCCTATCTTTGCTGCGTTGTTATTCGCGCTTCTTTATTGCCCGCCAGCCCGCCCCGCTTGACGGCAGTGGCAGTGCGCGGTTGTCTGCTTGTGTTTGCGTGTGTTCTGTCGTGTTATCGATCGCTGACTGCCTGGCTGGCTCTTGGGCCGGCTCACCCACTCGGCGTGAAGGCTTCCAGAAGTCTCTTTCTCTCCACGTCCTTTCTCTCTCCTTTCATTTTTTCCTTCGTCCCAGCAGAGTCAACTCTCTCTCATTCTCTATCGCTTTGCCTCGTCTTTTCAGTCACTCTTCTGCGTCTGCGCGCGCTCGGATTCAGTTCCTCCTCGGCGGGAATGGACTGCCATAGAGTTTTTTTTTCTATTTCTCTCTCATTTTTTTTCTCCTTTTTGTTTATGGGAGGCCGGGGGCTCTTTATTTGCTGATTGGTGGTGTGGGCGCGTGGCAAAGTGCTTTCTATTTTTCTTGTCCTTGGATCTCTTTTTGGCTGCAGCACCTTTTGCTCCTGTTTACTTCTCTTTCTTTCTTTTTTTCTGTGTTCCCTCTGTTTGATTTTTTTTTCACCTTGCGCTTTTAGTCGTCCTGATCTGGGGAAGCCTCGCCGTTTGTAGCAAACTCATTGCGAAGTTAATTCTATGTCTTGCTGTTCTAGCCGCTGCTGTAGGAAACAGGAACCGGGAGGCGCTTGCACGTTACAAGTGCAGTGCACTGTTTCCAAGTGCACTGTTTCCAAGGCAGAGGGAGAATATACACTCGGATCGTGCGCAATTCTTGCAGTTATTTCTTCCACTCCGTATCTCGCGGAGTGGAAATATAGCGTTGTCGCTTAGGTGCTTCGATACTCCCTGAAGTCCGTGATTGAGCGTCGTTGCCCATGCAATGCGATTACGTGCGTGACATCGAAAATGCGGCCTTTCCCGGAAGCTTTTAATGGCGTATGGCTGCTACTCCTGCAAAGGCTACACTTCGTCCTATAAGAGTCTGCGCGAGCTGTGGTGTAGAGAGCGTCTCTGTTGCTAGCCGTTTTATTGCTTGTAATTCATTTCGTCGACCCAATACGTGTAGTAAAGATAGGTGGTACGCGTGCCGAGTTAGACGGAAGCCCCGTTATCTTTGCCTTTTTCTCTCCCGGTGACAAAAACGTTGTGCGGGAGATACGCCAGTATCGGTTGCCCTTTCGAAACGTTGTCGCTTCGTGGCGCACGAAGCCGCGATAAGGTAAGAGAGAGCTGTAGAGGAAACGGCCCTGATTGCTTACGAGAGGGGAGCAGCGAGAAGTAGTTGAAGAAAGAAAGACGAAAAGTCCGATTGCGTCGGCCCTCGCCCGACGGTCTGCTTTGTCTTTTTCTTGCAGCCGGCTGTAATGCGCTGGGAGAGCGCCTGGTTTTGCAACCGAACCGCGTTTGAGCAAATTGAAGGCTGTTCTTGTTTGCATTTCGCGAACGGACGACAAATTGCCGGTAATGAAGATCGCCTTAATGAGCCCAGGGAATGCTGATCGATCGCTAACATTTTTATTTATTTATTTATTTATTTATTTTTATTTTTTTGTAGCCGGATACATGGAGCGAGGGATGCGCGGGGATTATTAGAACGCACTTTCTCTCGGCCAGCAAGGTGTGCTAGCTCTTACTACTTGTTCGCGCAGCCGTTCTCAGATTCTTTAAATCGCGGTTTCGGCGGCTACGAAGTGCTGCTGTCTGGAAAATGTGTTGTTTTCTCGTTTCACTAATGAAGTGCGAACGTTAATCTGGACAGTATCTTCAGTTTGCGTCGGCGTTAACGCGTGCGTGGCGTTAGAAGCTGTTAATATTGAAATATTGAATCTGTCGTTTTTTTGTGTCTGACGCTGTCGACCAGAAGGATACAGTAATGCTTGACACAAGCCTGCTATTTCACACTACAATAAGATTGTTGTCTAATGACTACAGACAAATGAGGAGATAGGCTGCCTTATGCCAGTATGCAGCTATGATATTGACGCTGTACATTTCGCCACACAGAGAGAGAGAGAGAAAAAGAGACAGACGCACACACGCACGCACGCTCACTTAGTCTGCATAGCGAAAAATGAGAAAAATAAAACGTAAATGTTACACTCACCATGGGTCTCACGTGCGCTTTGTGGAATTGACGGTTTGCTTTGTAACATCCCAAGGCAGCATCCGGCCTATTGGACACGTTGTCATCTGAGGCTCCGCGTTAATTGTGACCTCTTGGAGATCTTTAAATTAACATATATGGATATTACTCCGGCTCCAACTTCTGTACAGCATTGCGGTAGTATTGGCGTGATATCGAACCCTCAACCTCGTGTTCAGTAAGAACAATGCAACCGAGCAGTCACTGGGATGATAGTGCAGCTTGCTGTGCAGCAACTTCTAATTGTCCTCCGCGTTGGCGCATCGGCTGCGAGGCTAACACGACCTGCTTCCACAGCTGCGTGGAGCGAATGCTGCCGCTCTCATGCCAGGGGGATTTGCCGTGCGGCCAAGTGCTATAATATTCTTCCTTCTTTTTTATTATTCTTCAACTCGTGTGCACGAAAGAATTCTAATACGGGATGAAGTTCTCTAACGTCTCAACACGAACGTACACGCCGTGCTCACGACGTAGTGCTGCCCATGGACATGAATTTGATATATTATTTTCTTGCTTTTTGCATTTCTTGGGTATTGTCAAACGAACAGACAGCTGACTTGTTGCTGTGTGTGATGTCACAGCCACTATTACTGAGCGTTAGCGCCATTTTTATTTAATTTTCGGATCTATTACTTGTTTCTTAAAGCGTCCGGCAAAAGTGTGCCAGATGTGGCGTTTGCGAAGCGTAAATCCGGCCGTCCCACTTCACTATCACCTTCCTTTAGAATAAACAGAGAATTCGGGCCCTTTGCGTTCTTCGTTAGAGTTTGACTGCCGCCGAAAACAGAAATCCGCTGAAAGCACGCGCTCTCCGTCATCCCGAAAAATGAAACATCGCGCACTTGAAGTCGGCAGCACACAGAACCTCCTCGCAAACTCAATGTCAGCCCTTTCCCGCAAATGAACCACCGGACGCCTTCTAGAAGCTCTCTCGGAACTCTCAACAACGAGCTTTCACCGCTCTTTCCGATTTGCTTTTATTATTTTCATTAATTTTTTTCCCTTACCGACGTGGAGAGACCTCGATCTTTGACCGCCCGGAGCAGGACCCCAGCGTTTCCCTGCCCCCAATTACTTACTGCGAGCGTGTGCCGCCTGTAAGCCGCGTAGCGAGCCTCTGGCGGGCCGGCCTACCACAGCTTCTGGCCTTGCACGCCGTACCAGCAGCAGCAGCAGCAGCAGCAGCCGAAACACACATAGCTGTTTGCGCACGGCTGAAGGAGGAGGTGTCCGGGGGCCATGTCGACATCGCCGGCCTGTCTTTCTCAGCCGCTGCAGTGTCGCGGATTGCGAACAAACAAAGCGCTAACCAAACTGCGGTGCCAACGAGAGCTAGCGGAAAAAGAAAGCGAAAGGAAGCCAGCGTAGGTTTAAAAGAGAGAGAGAGAAGAAGAGAGAAGAAGATTAAGGTACTGTTTATCGGCTTGCAAGTTCATTATTGTCTTCTCCATGTGAAGTCATTTGTTTTTTAGCGCCGGTTTTTTTTTTCTTTCTTTTTTTCTTGCCAGCACCGGCTGCTCTCGGTCGCTTTAGTGCCCGTTCGTCGCGTTTGATTCCGTTTTCACAGCTGCCTTTCCTGCGTTCCTTCTTTTCTCTCTCTCTTTCTCTATTGCATCGCGCGGCTTGATAGCGGGGATTTGCGACATTTTGTGCGTCCACTGCCGCCCCTATGTTGACTCCTGCCGCACCGAGCTCCGGTGGCTGTTCGGTTTTCTCGGAGGTCTGTTTATGTTCTCGTTGGCGGCCTCGCGTGCCCCTGCCCATTTGTTTCTTTCTTTCTTCCTCTTTTTTTTTTTAAGAGGTTGTATTTTCTAGCGTCCGCCTTCTCTTCTCACGGCCGCATGGCGTTTAATGCCTTTACACGTGGAACAGCACCGGGTGTGATTTTGGCTTCTCTTCTGTTTCGCGGCTTTCTTCGACTCATGCGCAGGTTCAACGCTGTTTTCTATCTGGCGGAAGGGCCTATAGGCGCCGGTCGACTGTGTGCCCACTCTTTAAAACGACAGCTCTGCCTTTTCTCCGTCTGGTCATTTTATTCGATTCGCCTGTTTGCTATTACCCCCCCCCCCCCCCCCCCCCCCCCCCGTTTTTTCGGCCTAGTGTTCTTTCTTTACTCGTGATCATCGCATGTAATTTAATTTGTCGCGGAAGCGAGAGTTGGCGTCTCGACGCTGAGAAGCGCAAGAGGCGTCCCGAAAACAAAAGTGCACGCTGGAGATTTGCATCGGCGGTAGGCCGCACAGCGAAGGCGTCGCGCCTACACTTGCGGGAACATCAAACACGCTGCTTTGTTAGCGAGTCCTTGAAGGCCTCCTTGTCAGTGCGCGCGCGGCGTGCAACGGGCGGCATGCCTGAACGGCTGTCGCCGTGCTAGTTGGTCATCGATCAGGCGGCTGTAACACACTGTTTTCAAGAGGAGCATTTGTTGTTCGCGGGTAACGAGCAGCTCGTGAGCGGCAGCATGCGTCGAGCCCCGCGCCTTCTCGCGATCACTTTCATCGTGCGGGTTGTCTATTTATTGGCAGATTGTTCCGTTGTGTTTTGTTTGACTTGAATCCTGAGTTTGCTGTATTGAGGAAGGTAACCGATGTCACCCGCAACCGCGCAATATGTCCGTAGGGACCAGTGCTGTCCTATGTCGGTCTATAAAGCATAAAGTCGACATACAGTTCTTGTTTTCAGTACCTTATTATTATTATTATTTTAAATTATTTTAAATTATTATTATTATTATTATTATTATTATTGTTATTGTTGTGAGATATTTTTCTTCGAAACCGTGGCATTTCTTGTCTGACCGTTTGCTTATGCGACGGCTTTCGTATATCCATTCGCGCCACATAGTGTCGACCTGACAGGCTTTCTCGTGGAGACGCTCTGCTGTATCATACATTTGAGCTGTGTGCACGTAATGTAAATGCTATTGGTTGAGTGCATTCAACTGAGTTCTGTAGTAATTTGAAACAATAATGGTCGTGGATACGACTCCACGCGCAGCCTCTAATTACACCGCGTGCTGATGGAGTAAAATAAATAAATAAATTAATCAGGATCGCAGTAGCGCTTGGTCTCGGGGAAGGCCGCTTTAGGAGCACTTGCAGGATGACAAAACGCGAATAGATGACTTTCCCTCATTAAGACCTGGCCACTGCGTCCAGCGTTCGCGCGCCGTGTCCGACCCGAAGCTCGGAGCCGAACCGTGGCGCTGCATCGCGCGAGTCAGACGGATATGACAATGGCCGCACGCACGGACTCTGGACGTGTCCCTTCTTAGCTCGTGCGCTGTCGCGCGCGCCCAGCGAAGCGCGCCCACCGTTGCCGCGCACGGGGCCAAGTGGCGGGGCGTTCCTCTACGGCTTCTCCTTCCGGTCTGCGGAGAGAAACGGCTGGCTGGGCCTGGCCGGCTGCAAAGGAGCATTCGCCGTCCGCATGCGTGTGTGTGTGTGTGTGCGCGCTCGCTCGCGCTCCGGATGGAAGGGTAGCAGCGCCTCCCCTCCGTCCATGCGCCTGGGAACGGCACCTCGGCGAGCCGAGCGGCGCCGTTGCTAGCGAGCCAAGGTTCGATGCCCCCCATGTGCGAGGAGCAGCAGCCCCTTCTCCCCCACCTCTTGGAGCTGAACGGGGCCGCAGTTGGAAGAGACCCGCGAGAAGGGCAACCACGGTGTGCGTGGGGAGAGGAGGGGCGGGGGGGATAGGGATGGGCACGGTCGGAAAATGCGGGCACGTAAGCTGGCGAAGCGCCGCCACCAGCGTGCGTTCAGGAATTTCAGCTTGTAACGTTCGTCGTCGCGTGTAGTACGACGCTGGGAAAGTGCCCCGATCCACGTGTAGATCTCCCCCTCCCGCAAGGGCTGTTATGAAAGTCGGCGAAGCTGCTGATGGTCGACGAGGCCCTCTGATGTCCCGTCGCGATGTGGTAGCAGTGCGGGTTCGCGCAGGAGGCCGCATACACTGCAGGACGTGGTCATCATTATTGTTTTTCGCCAGTGAAATGCTTATTTGTCGCCGCGGTGAAGATGATTGCTCGCGTCGTTTTTCTCCATTTCTTTCCGGCGGAGATTGGAAGCGACGCTACAAATCGGTGGGGTGGGGGGGGGGGGGGGAGCGTTGTGCGGCTTATAACTCTCCCACGTTTGTGCGTGATCGCTGTATTGCGTTGTAGTTCTCTAGCGCATTGTTTGTTGCTGCGCTACGGCGTGTGGTAGTGAAGAGGAACGGCTACCGCCGAGTTACCACGTCGACCTTCACGAAGGCAGCCGGCAAGGAGACTATCTGAGCGTGGCCGTCGTGCGGCGGGGGTCGGCGAAAGGAGTTGCGAGCTCGTATCCATCCACCGGACCGACCCGCGCGCATCGGGGTCACCGGCGTCTGGAATGCTCGGCGACCCAGTTTCTGGTTCGAATTTAGCCGCGCGACTGCGGGGAAGTGCCTCGCACGTTGTATAACCATTCCTTGAACCTTTCTTTTACCCTCGCTCTTGAATTTCGAATGTTGAAAATACTGATGTGACAATCAAAATATTTTTTTTAATAACGTTGTTTTTGTATTTTTACATTATTATCTAATTATGTGACCTGCGTGTTCCTTTTTCTTGCGTTTTTCTCCCGGCCTGTGTGTTCACTTCGTAATCGCTCATTGTATGCTTTGCTTTACGTTCGTCTTTGTCACCTGTCATCTTGTTGTTTCTTCCTTCTTTACTTCCATTCTCCTTAACTTCAACTTCCTTTTCTATCCGCTCCTTCCGAAAGAGAAGGCAGGCTTCGTGCCCCTCTCTGTGGCAGTTGCCAGCCTGCTTCCTTCCCTATTCCCTTTATGTGCAGAGAGAGAGAGAGAGAGAGAGAGAGAGAGAGAGAGAGAGAGAGAGAGAGAGAGAGAGAGAGAGAGAGAGACCTTTAATGAAAAGCAGAGATTTTAGCCGGCGTATAGACATCGTTGACATGCTACTCTGCGTGGGGAAGGGAATTGGGTGAGAGACAGAAGGAGAGAGGTGCAAGAAAAAAATAATAAGTTGAAAAAAGAAAATGGTGCACTGAGTTTTCTTACTCACGGGGAACGGCGTGCAATGGTAGAATCCTTCAGTGTATGCACCGTCCTACAATGAGGTGACATAATTCGCCGCGTGGAAGGTGCATGAGGGTGACAGAGTAAAACTAAAGTTTGTCGAGTTGACCAATGTTTTCTAAGCATATAAATAATCAGTTTATCGCACGCCACTATTTCGTGAGGCAGGCTGAAGGGCCTAAGACACAGTCAAATGATAAATATCTCTGTGTGAGTGAATACATGCAATGTTCATAGAACGCACACTCGTCGGCATACGCTCGACACTCAAGCAGAATATCCTCCACGGTTTCAGTTGAGCCTCAGCTGTTCCAGTGAGGACTCGTCGCTTGACCGAAGCGTTACTGTAAGCCGTTTCCATAGGCGGTGTTCAAGCGAAGGCGAGGATGTAGA
Source organism: Dermacentor andersoni (assembly GCF_023375885.2). Lineage (NCBI taxonomy): Eukaryota > Metazoa > Arthropoda > Arachnida > Ixodida > Ixodidae > Dermacentor > Dermacentor andersoni. The sequence continues at coordinate 68,008,838 of NC_092816.1, read as the reverse complement.
GCTTCCAGATGGCGAGGAATGCTGGATGTGAGTCTGGATCTGAGATGTGGGTCGACTGAGTAAAGGAAAGAATAATCGTAGGTCGGCAAGCTCCAGAGCCAATCTTTTTCTTCAGAAGCAATCTTTTAGCTATCTTTTTTTTAGTTGGGAAGCATCAGATCTAGCGAAACAAATCTGCTTATAGTTTTGGTGTTGAAGTCCCTTGCGTGCCGCTTCCATCTGCTTTTTCGTTGGCCGGAATACCACAATGAGCTGATATCCACTGAAATGTGATAGAGTGGTTTGATGCAATGGCCAACTGATGTAGGTACGCGATGTCGAAAAAAACGGGCTGATGATTGCCTTTCTTTTTTAACAGACTGCACAATGTTTGTAGTGCTCCTTTAGAGTCAGTGAAAATCTCCCATTGGTCAGGCGCCCGGTGCAGTATATAGAGAACAGCTTCTTTGATTCCGTGAAGCTCTGCTGTCGTTGAAGATGTCCTCCGCTGCAGCCGATAATAAAGCATTTGTCTCGTTGAGAGCACATAAAGGCCACTGGAGGAAGTCTCCCGAGTGGTTGAGGCATCAGTGTAGATGTCTGTGTGTGCTGAGTATATTTCTCGACTAAGCAGAGGAGAGTGGTCTGCAGCAGCACGGCCTGTGGCATGCGACTCTTTGTCCCATTCACACCGGGTACAAGCTGGTTTATATCTAGAGGCGAAATTGTCCAGGGAGGAAAGGTCGGAGGGAGTAATCTCTGTGGCTGAATTATCGGGAAAAGGTGCAGGATTTGCACAGCTTGGCCCAGGCGTGTTTGTTTTCATATCAAATATTGGTAATAATAATTGACGCGAAATCGAAGATAGTTGGCAGAGGTGCATTATTTTCTGTTGTCGCCTTTTCATGGCCGCTCTCGCGGATGCATCTGCGTCGGTGTTGGAATTTGTGACGCGACGTATGCAGAATAGAGTTTTCGCCATGTCAGAGATTAAGACGTGCTCGGATGTGTTGAAAACGGTGCGACGAAGTTGTGCTTAGGAGGCTTCGGGCCGGGGTGGCCATTACACCGGCTGTTATCTCAACGTGGAACTGGTCGCATTTACCACTGGGTGCTACGTGTCCATACTGCTCCGTTCCTGTGATGGAAGCAGATGCATACCACCTAACATGGACATGTACTGGTTTAAAATCGGAACGCTCGCGTCTCCTACTGCAAGCCGGCCTCCGCTACAGTGTGACAACCAGCTATGACCGCTGGATACATGAAAACAGATTCCACAAAACACTGCTTCAATTCATACACAACACAGGCCTCACAGTACACATATAATACACATATACGCACCAAGAATTATGCCTTAAGGCCAAGTCTCTATCGCAAAAGAAAAAAAAGTCCTCCCAGAAGCACTGGAGAAGGCTAGCGCGACGCTACGATAAATGTAAGAGTGCCGGAGCTCGCACGGTATACAGTCTGGTTTTGACCCGTGAGACAGGCCGATAGGAAATGGTGCAATTCTTGCGACGTACGCGCAGCTGAGTGCTTGCCGAATGCCCTAATTGCCGGCCGAGATAAAACGATTGTCGCCATTGTTTGTCGCTCTTTCGTCAGGGAATACGTCGTGCTCGTGCCCTTTCCTCTCTCTCTCTCTCTCTCTCTCTCTCTCTTTAATGGTGGGGGTCAGATCGATGGCTCATCTCGTGTTGACGTGCGTTTTGTGCTGCTTTTAGATGTTTTAGTCGCCGATGATTCGACACCACAGGCCCGCATCATTTATAAATGTGCGCCTTGCGCCTGAAGTGTTCAAAACATCATCAAAAGTGTTCGATCTTCCAAAATGATCTGCTGGCGAGCGTAGTCGCGTTGTTGGTCCCAGCGCCATCCGGCGTATATATTTGTCAGTAATACTTAATTAGAAGCCCGTTGTGCAGACATTGTTTTCTTTCAACGTATCTTGAATTGGCGCGCATAAGCTAAATTATATATATATATATATATATATATATATATATATATATATATATATATATATATATATATATAACATGACATTTCCGGAACCCAGAGGTGGGACGTAATGCGATCGCATATATGTCGCATTTACCGCTAAATCGTTACTCATTTCTCCCTTTCCGCGTCAAAGATGTTCGAGACTCTCAAAACAGTTGCACCCTTTGGGGCGTATATTTGTCCCACGACGATAATCGCCATCTGCCATGCTTGCGTTTCCTTTCTTCAAAACGCTGCGCTCGATACTTTCCTGTGGAGAGAATGCTACCTAACGCTGATAACGCGCACGCCGTTCGTGACTCGAAAAGTACCGGGCTCACCGCGTTAAAGAAAGGAAATGCGGGCAAGACAGATGACGACGCATAGTCCTGCGAGCCTCTGCCCTCGTGATATCGGAACAAGGCAAAGCTGCCTTTAAACACACACACAGTTAGTGCACGCTGCGTTCTTCATATAAAGTACCGGGCTCACCGCGTTAAAGAAAGGAAATGCGGGCAAGACAGATGACGACGCATAGTCCTGCGAGCCTCTGCCCTCGTGATATCGGAACAAGGCAAAGCTGCCTTTAAACACACACACAGTTAGTGCACGCTGCGTTCTTCATATATATGAAGAACGCAGCGTGCACTAACTGTGTGTGTGTTTAAAGGCAGCTTTGCCTTGTTCCGATATCACGAGGGCAGAGGCTCGCAGGACTATGCGTCGTCATCTGTCTTGCCCGCATTTCCTTTCTTTAACGCGGTGAGCCCGGTACTTTTCGAGTCACGAACGGCGTGCGCGTTATCAGCGTTAGGTAGCATTCTCTCCACAGGAAAGTATCGAGCGCAGCGTTTTGAAGAAAGGAAACGCAAGCATGGCAGATGGCGATTATCGTCGTGGGACAAATATACGCCCCAAAGGGTGCAACTGTTTTGAGAGTCTCGAACATCTTTGACGCGGAAAGGGAGAAATGAGTAACGATTTAGCGGTAAATGCGACATATATGCGATCGCATTACGTCCCACCTCTGGGTTCCGGAAATGTCATGTTCTCCATCGAAAAAGCTGCTCTTGAATTTCGGTGCGGCATGCGTGCGAGAATAAGGGCACATAACACGAAGCATTTTCTCGTTCTAATATTTTCCCAGAGCGGCCCTTTCTCCTCCTCGTTCCTTCGCTGGTCCCGCGTCGCAGCCGCCTTCGCATTCACCCCACCTCCCATCCTTGTCTCCATCTTTCTGCCCTAGCCGTGCGAGAAGGGGGCGGTGGCACATTCTATCGGCGCGGACCAGCTGCACGCCTCGGCGGCTCCCAAACGGGGCCCTTCCTCTCCTTCATCCTCCCCTCACTTCGGCGAGCACGCACGCACGCTCGCACGCGCGGCCTCCCCCCCCACATCGTGCTTCCAGGAGTTCGGCTTTGAGCGAAGCTTGGCGCCGGAAAGGAACGAAAAAGATAAAAGGGGGGCAAGAGGGGTAGAAATCGTGATGGCGCGGGCGCGCAGCGGAGTGCGGAAGACAAATTTCAGACGCTTGCATGCACCCCCCACTCCCCCTTCTTTTCTTCTCCCCTCTTGAGTTTTGCTTGTTTGTTTCTACCTCCCCGGGCAGCTGCAGTCTTTAGACGTGTCTTTCTCTCTGTTGCTTTTTCTGCCTTCTTTCTTTCTTTTTCTTGTCCTTTTTCCTGTCTTTCTTCTTATCCCTCTGAGGAGCCCTTTTACATTCGGATTGACTGGCAACTGCTTTGTTTTGTTTCCTTGCGTATGTAACGCCGCGTAACGGTGAGAGCTAACACGTTCGTCACGTTGGCTCGGTGTATCTGACAACGGCACGCTTCGGTCTTTCCCTTTGTGTTTCTGCGTGTGTGAGTAAGAGGGGCAAATTAGAGAGACAGCAGACGTTAATTGTAACTTCATTTCGCTTTCTCTGCTGGCGCCCAGCCTTTTGCATGTAGGAAAAGCTGCTGAACACCCGAGCTGTCAGCCTAATGCGCATTTACAGGTGACTCTCAATTTGGTTGTGTTGTTCACCTTGAAACGGGTCGGAGATTGCGCAGGGGCTTTGGAGCTGCGGCGGTCCGTTTTCTTAACATTTTTGTCCCCTTAAGTCGCGTATTACGACCGTCTGTCCATATTTGCTTCATGGATATTTTATTTCAAAGTTGATCTGGCGTGTATAAGGATTTAGGTCTTTCTAGAGCAGTGACTAAGATTTAGCACTTCTTTTTTTCTTACAATTCGTATTCAGTTTGCTTATTGTAGACACTTCTTTGATTGAACAGCTTTGTTCGAAATGTTTCTTTTTACCGCATTCAAAATTTTGAGCAGGTGTCCTTGTGCCGTCATAGTTCAGTGCTTGTAATAGGGGAGGCTTATGTCCTCCTGAAAGGTGGTTTTACTTTCTCTCTCTCTCTCTCACTCTCTAAATAGGCGCCAAAAGCAACGAAAAATGAATAACAAACGACAGCTTATCTTCAGGAATGACACTTGCAGTCAGAAATGGCTTTTCGGAAGCCGATATCGAGTGAGCATGATTCGTATCTAGCTATTGTGAACATACCTCACGCCATATATTACATATCTACTTGGCAGGTATGATATATGTGGTCAGTAGCGCGAATACTAACTGTCCGTGTGTCTGTGTGTATCGGTTCGCGATCGGCCCTGCGCCCTCTCTAGCGGTGTTACATCACTTGTAGGCGGCTATCAGCTGGCCCTTGTTTACACAGCGTTTATCAGCGCGCAATTACGCCTGTACTGAGAATACCTGCAACAATCCCGCGCGCTACCTCGTCGCTCGTTTACTTACCAGGGACCTTGTACGTTGGTCCGCTTGCTTCAGCGTCAATTTTGGCTTGTTATTGTTGAAGGCGTGCGAATCCAGTGCCAACTGCTGAGGCGTAAACCGCCTGGAGCTTCTGCTTTTAATAGAGCTCCATTAACGTCAAGGTTTGCTCATCAATCTGTAGACAAAAGCGTAGTGTACGTGGATGGATTTAATGTTCGAGACCTTGCAACTTGAGATTTTGTGCGCTCGTAGCACCGCTAAACGCGGTTTGGCTAAACATCGTCCAAACAACAGTTGTGCTCTTTTGTAGGACGAACCTTACCGCATTTATGTGTGCGTAAAACACTCCTATGCAGTTTTGGCGGCTTTATCCTTCATTGGTGTTCCATGTGGTGTACGCAATCCTGTGCTGTTGTAACAGTGTGCGGTGATGTGACCGCGTGTGGTCGTGTCTGTGCTCTTTTTCTCTCTTTACATTCTCGGCTTTCTACCTGCGCGTTTCAGGGTAGCAGCGTAGCAGGATGCGTGCAAGGTAGCAAACGGGATTCTCCGTTCTGGTTAAGCTCCCTGCCTTTTTCTTTTCTTTCGTCTCTGTATGCTTCTACCTTTATGCAACATCTAACGAAATAGCAGTAGTTTGTTTCAAAGAAACGAAATGATATTAAACTGCAGTCGACGGCTAGTTTCAACTTGACCACGGTCACAGCTTGTCCATTTGCTGGAATCTTAGGTGGAACTGATCCGCCAGGGTTCCGTTTGTATTGAGAAAGGCCGTGTATTCGGGGAGGCACACGTTCGTTCCAAAACCGATTCTTCCTTCATTTCTTTTATGCTTACCTAATTTTCGACGTCTGCATAGAGCCGGTACCTTTGTCTAGTCGTGTCAGCCACTTCCCTCCCACGTTCGGGAAGTTTCATTCCGGAACAGAGTATGTACACACACAACATAATGCAACTATACGGGAAAGCCACGGAAGAGGGGTTGTCGGCGTAGCCCATTGCCAGGTGATTGACGAGAGGGCCTCCTCTTGTCATCAGCGGCGGCTGTTTCTCTCCCGGCCCCCGCTGTCTCCCCTCCCGTTTCGGCGATCGATCGACGCGAGCGGGATTCGACCGACCCTCGCCCTCATCTTCGCCCGGTGCCGAGTTTGTCGGGTGTGCTTCGGATCTCGCGCCTGTTTGGGGTGGCTGACGTCGCCGCGCCGGGTCGTGCTGTCGCGAGCTCTTTTTCGGCCGCCTTCCCGGCGGGTTCGCACTGGGGCGAAAATTCCGTTATCGTCTACTAATTCGCTCCCTTATTAATCCGCGGGCGGACTTGTCTGCCTATATTACACCCACGTTTTGTCTGCCTGGTTGTGGTCCGTTCCCGCCACGCCCGTCGACCCACACAAGTAGATGCTGTTGTCTTCCCGACTGTGTTCCCGACCCCTTTTGTTGGCTCTCATTGCGGTTGCGCTCTTCTTTTGTGTGTGTGTGTGTGCGCGCGCTGGTTCGCATTGGCTTCGTGTATACTGTCTCGTTGCACGCGCGTTCGGCTGCAGCTTTCTGCGCCGGGGGCCACAAATGTTGAGAGAGACGTTCGGCCACGCGACGCGTTCTTTTGTGCGCTGTCGTTTCCTGCTTTTTCGAACCCGCTGGCGGCGTGTCGGGCGTTCAAGAGTCTCGGCGCTGTGGGCAGGTGACGACGGCTTATCGTGCGCCTATCATTGCCCCGTTGTCGCCGCGGAATACGTTCACGTATTACTTCGGCTGAAATTTCACGAGGGCAAATGGGCTAATATATCATCGGCAGAAAGGTGCGGTGCATCTCCGGCTCATGTGTATCCGTGGAATTGTTACCGCGCAGGTTCCTATTTTGGGCCAATTGCGCTAGGTGAGATTGAATGTGACGAGGACGACGTGAAGTAACTTGGCCACTAGGTTGGACGTTGACCAATTTCTAGGCAATTGTTCAGAAGCATTGTATCGAGTGTTGTTATCTTAAGCGTCATTTCCTGTCACCGTTGGCCCAGTGACAGTTGAAAACTGCACTCTCACGAACTGATCGAATGCAGTTAGCTTTATTTGTATCGGTACGCAGACACGTCACAATCGTAGAACCGTTGTTTGTCCTCTGGTATGCGCGCTACAATATTCATCGGAATTGTGTACGCGTTTTAATTAACAATCCCAAAGTTAAAACTAGGACCCTTTGGTCGCATTATTCCAGACTAGCTGATACCGACTACGCGACGAAGTATTGTTCGACGCGAACAAGTCTTAATTGGGATACATGTTCAGCGGGGTTGATCCCGCAGTATTGATTGGGTCACTCGCATCTCGGGTCACTGGCGAGAGCGTGTTCTCCGGGTTGCCATCCAAGATAGGAGAGTTGCTTTCACTGCACGCGATTTTGTCGACTGAAGGAATTCTCAGGCCTTTGCTTGTTGCTTTATGGAAATAAAAATAAATCGAGGAGTTGTCGTTCAGTTGCGACGGCTAACCCTTTTCATTCATTCACCAGTTCATAATGGCATCTTTGGCTACTAAAGAGCCAATCTCAATTTCGTAGCTAGAAAGCGCAGAACAAAAGAAAGAGTGCCGGTCGAGACAACGAGAATGCCGCCCAAGGTTCCACCCCCCTCCCCCCCCTTCAATCTTCTCCCTTCATGGTTGCCACCTTTCCACTCCCATGCGTGCCGTCAGTGGTCGCATTCGCCAAACTGTCGACGCGTAATTGTGTGCTTCGCTTATAGCCCCTTGATGGCCGCTCAGTCAACCTCAAATGAGGAATAAGCGTGACGGATGCTATGAGCGCCTGAGCCCGATAGCTATGGAAATGGCGAGAGCCCAAGAGGGGCGACACGTTTTGCTGTTTCGACTTGTTCACTTGCTCGCTCGCTCGCTCTTTTCCGCGTGCGCTTCTATCGCGGTCCCTTTCGCGTGCCCTACTTGCAGCACGCAGGGTCGGCGTTCATCGATGCGTGCGCGAGCGTCCCCCACCGCAAGCTCCATCGCGGCGGGTGGATTGATGCGCCAATAAATGCTCGGAACGGACCGCGGTCCCGATTCAGACCGGATGGCCCATCAGAGGCGAGCTGACGCGGGATTCCGGCATTGATCCTCTTTCTCTCTAGGCGCCGTTTTGTCAGCCTTAATGTTTCTGTCGTATCTCTCTCTCTCTCTCTCTCTCTCTGCTTGTTTGTTTCCCATCACACATGCCAGAAGGCAGGAGGCAACAATAAGTGGCGACAAGTGGTGCTAATTACAAGCGCTACAAATAAGCGGTTCTATGGTGGTCACTGACCGTTACCAGCGTTGTTCAACATGCTGGCGCGCGTTGTCAAAGCCACAGCCAAATCCAGGCGGAAAATAATGCACCGAGGACAACCAATCCCTCGGAATAGAAAGAGTGAGCGTGTCATGCATTCAAAATAGCTCTGTTAGCTGGACGCCGCGTAGTGCAAGGTCTCGAAGTGCAGCCAACCTTGTTATTGAGAACGGTAGTGCGACAACGAGCGTCTATTCTTGATTTGCGTAGATTGTTTCCTCTATAGAAAAAGAAAAAAAAAACTGCGATGCGGTTGAGCAGCATTTCCCTTGTTCTGCATTCAGTAATGCAATATACCATCTTAATTCGCTGTTGCTAGAGTAATAAAATTTGTTGTAAAGGGACATCGATCGTTTTTTCTTTCTTTTTTACCACTCATCAGTTTCGACAGTGATTTTTCCCGGAGTGTGGCATATTTTCTCCTGCTGAGAGTTTATGAATATAGCTCTCGCATGTATATGTGCGCGCTCAGTGGTGTGTGCCGCTTTCTTTTTTACCGAGTACGTTGCATCATATCTCGACTGACACTTCAATTAACATGCCAGACCGTGTCACGCTTACGTCTGCCGCTTCATTTTAAATTCAGCATTGGTCTCTCTCTCTCTCTCTCAAGTTATTACGGGAATTTAAAAATTTTACTTCTACGTGCGTGCAGCGCGTAAAGCAAATGATTATACATATAATATGCCGACGAAAGAAAACAGTCGTGAGGGTTTTTATTCAGTAAGCGTACAGTGATAACATATCGCTGTCCGACATGACGTGGAAGTAGTCTCGAAATATTCTCATTGCTGCTAGTCACCGTAGAGCGTGCGGCATTCCACACACGTCTGCCTGCACTTTCGATACCTTATTATTATTTTTTTTAAAGCATATCACAGTACGACAGTGTAGGATTGCGCTTGCTTTGTGTTTCTGTAGCGGGAACGTCTATGAACGTTTTTACGCTACATGCTGCCTCGGCGTGAAAGTCGCGAGCTAATTAATAAATAAAGAGTCCTCATTGCATGACCTTTGACTTGTAGCGGCGCCTCGTCTCGCACCTTACCCGAAAGACTCCAAAACAGTTTGTATTGAGGTATTGAACATTACAATACGTGCGCCTCAACAGACGCAAGCAGTGCGCTTTTAATTACTCCCTCCTCAGATACTCCGCCGCGTGTGTGTATATATATATATATATTTGATAATACGCCAATGTATTCTTGGCCGCGTAACACTTATGACACACAAGGCTCTTCGCTTGCGTAATCACATTAAAGGCCTTACAACACGTTACGTTTTGCTAAATGTTTACGGGCCCGCTAGAAAAAGGTCAATTACGCTTAATCCATTTGGGTTTTTTATTTTCCTACGACTAGAAGCAGGCGATGCGCGCACCTGGCGATCTTCTTGTCCCGGCGCGCCGGCGGGAAGCGTTTGGCGCGCGGACAGCGGCCGGCGCGTGGCTTCACGCCTTTGCGGGTGTCACGTCGCGCCGCCGCGGATCCAGACGTTTATTTCCTGCAATGCTTCGCAACCTGTCGACGTGCGCACGCACCCACTTCGTCTTCTCTGCCCTTGGTTGCCTTTTCTTTTTTTTTTTTTTCTCGCGTGTTTCGCGTGCGCGTACGACTCTCCCGTGAGAATCTGCCCTGCCCATTCGCAGTGTCCCGTTGTTTTGTTTTGTTGTTGTCGCTCGGCCGCACGTGGCGTCTGCGCGGTGCCTGAGCATTCCCCCCCCCCCGGCCCCCCCGTTCTTTTCTCTCCGTAACGAGCGCAGTGCACGGAAGGCGACTCCTCGGTCACGCCAGGCTTGGTCACGTGACTCTCCGCCGGATCGATGTCGGCGGGTTCTCCATGTGAGCGCGCCACGCTTTGGAGAGCTCGTCGCTTCTCCGCGTTCCTCCCGCGCCCGCTTGTGAAACGACCGGGCTGTTCCTAGTTTTCTGTTTATTATCTTTATTCCGTTATCTCTTCGTTTCGCCCCCTTGCGCCGCCGTGCCTGAAGAACGCGTCCGCGGGCGACCCTTCCCTACCGTCGCTGTGGCGCTGGGCGGCGCGACCGGTTCCTTACATTTCGATGTTTCGGAGTCGCTGCTTTCTTTGTAATGAAACCGTTGCGCGCGGCATTGCCGTCAGACGATTTGGCTTCGGTTTCTGCATTGTTTCTCAAGGAAATTTGTCGTTTTGCTGCTTTCGAGGCCTACCCTGGTTTTTGGAAGAAAATGATTGATTGGCTTGCGTAAGTTTAGCTGGGCCAGAGTAGTTGATGTCCGTCTGGCGCCGTTATTTCTTGCAGTCTGTATTGATGTATTGACCTTAGTTTCTGGAGAGAAAATAAAAGAGAGAGATAAAGATAAAGGAGAAGAAAAGAAACACCAGCTTCCAAGGCCGCATGAACTCTTGGAGAGCAGGAACCGGCCGAAATGACAGCAGGCGGCTCGGGAGCCACGGTGAACACAGTCTGTGCATTCGTACTGGCGATAAACGTCGTGAACGTGAGACACGGTAACAGAAACAGAACACGGGAACGCTGCATTCTGACCCGGAGATCTCGGCAAAAGTTCTTCTGCCGAAAAATTGCTAGTTACTCAACGTTTGTGACTTCAATACTTACACCAGCTCATTTCTGTTTTCCAGCTCGCCGCATCAATGTCGGTGTTACTTTATGGGAGGAGTTTGTAATGTGCCCGGTGATTTGAAGGAACGCCAAAGTGTGACTGTGGCTGGAAATTCTTTGTTACTAAATTCTTTATGCTGTGTGTACTCAGAGGAATCTGAGCCCCTACACAGTTCTCTCCGCACTGCCGCTTCTGCGCAGAACCCGGGTCCCTCAGGCACATTGTGGGGGTGGGGGTGGGGGGGGGGGGGGGGGGTGTGTTGCAGACAGGTATCATTACATCCTTTATCAAACCAACGAGCTTTGGGAGAGAGCACTGGCCATCTCCGTCCTCGAGGAACAGCAGCGGCTGATTGCGAGGGCCTATGACGCGGCCCGAGCTCAAGGCATTCTGGAATGAGGACGCCTCGTCAAAGCTTCGTTTATGTAATGAACATGTTTATTCTCTATTTTTCTCTTTGAGTAGCACCTCAGGTCCATCGCTTTAACAGCGCAAAGCGTGCTTGTCTATGAGTGTGATACCTGGTACGTCGCTTGCGCCGTGCCTCGGCATACAAGTGGCGACGAAGCAAATGAAGTCATGTATATATTACTGATTTAATCACAATAAGTGCACAGGTACACTCAATGTATAAATAGTTGTGTAGGCGCTGGGGTCCTACATATTTAAACTAATTGAAAAATGATTGCGTTGAAGAAAACTGGATAGCTACAGTCAGGAAGCATATAATGAACTAAAGAAGTCAATACAGTTCAGGCGTTTCGTCGTATTTCTGACGCGTAGTGTCGACTCCCTTAAGCATATCCTTTTTACTAAGATAAATATGTAGAGTTGAGACGCGCACGCGCGTATAACGTATCTCTTTGTCAAAATTATACCGGCGACGTTTTCTGCGAGGCGCAGGCTAGCCTGTCTCTTGGCGTAGTCTTATTCGATCTCTGCGTACACAGCTTATGAGTGTGCCCTGAATCACCCCACGGATCGGAATCGGCTCTGCGTGCCACCGGGTCCATTTGCTCGACGAGTTTCACAATCTACGAACTCACCGTGCAGTGAAGTGCGCATATGTCGAAATGCTGCTGGCTTCAGGAGTCCTATCAGAATTCTATAGCTATTTCACAATGCATTCTCGAGTGCTGTGCGGGTGCTTGCTGGGCCGGTATTTTGTAGCGATGCCTTCTCCGATTCTATGCTTTTTCAGGCTTTTCGCGCTTGGCCAGTGGTCAGAGCGACGGTCTGCCCACATTATCGACGGGATCAGGCGGCCGTGTGTGGTGGATGATAAGAAAAGCATAGAATAAGGCATAAGGCATCGCTACAAAATAGCGGCCCTGGTCCGCGAAAACTATGATCGCTGGCCAATGAAAAAATAATAATACGTCCGAAAGCAGGTGGTTCTGATAAGGTGGAAGCCCCTAGTAGGTCCGTTCGATTCGTTCTTAACCTCTTGGGGAGCTCTCACGCTATTTCGGGAGCCGGCTCCTTGCTAATCATCACTGTCTGTATCCCAAGTGCAAAGGCACTGTCATGAGCTCGTTCGGCACGAAACTTCACACAAAGTGGGCTGCTCGTGCCACTGGTCCATCGAAACCGTGCGCAAAACGCTGCGGATGGCGTCACGTCGCGCCTGTAAAACGGCAAGATAGAAGCGCAGCACCCCCCCCCCCCCCCCCCCCCCCCCGAACTAGTTCAAAACTATACAGGAAGTGCGGGCGAATCGAGCATGCGGTCTCAAATGTTCCTGACGGCAAACGGCCGGTGTAGAAGGGGCGTTCAGTGCGCTTGCTGTCGTTTCCGCGCGCGCGGACAGCCGGAACGGACGTGCGTGCCCCTCCGCCATTAACCGCATCGTGCATGAGAGAGAGAGAGAGAAAGAAAGAGAGAGAGGAGAGGGCAGAGGATAGAGGAGAGACGGAGTTCGCCTGTTCTTTGGCGAAATCTGCCGGACGCCGCGTGCGGGCTGGTTCTTCCCGCTCGTGCCGCTATCGCCGTGCGCCAGCGATCGATGCTCTTACGTTCGTGTTTGGCTTGAGGCGCTCGCGCGCGGTCCTCGCATTTTCTGCTCCCTTGGTGCACCGACCGACGGGGGGAGATTGAAGTGCGTTTGCGCGTTGACGGGCCCGCGCTACTGCTCCGTATGCGGATTTTCGTGCACGTTTTCTTCTTCGTTTTTTCTTCTGACTCCTGGGCATCTGTCTCCTCTCTCTTCCTGTTCTGTTTACTTTCTTCTCGATGCGGTTGCTCTCTCATTGCTGTGGACTCCTGGTCGTTGTCGTAGCTGTCTCCGATTGTGGTACGAACACGTCGGTGGCTGTTCCTCCTTGTCCCGCTCTTCCTCGCTTGTCTCCTGTGATCGAATTGGATTGTGGCTCCCGTTCAATACGCCCCCTGCTACCGTCGACGCGGAATAACAATTTTTCTCTTTGTCTCTCTCTCTTTCTTTATCTGCTCGCGTGCATTTGTCGTATCTCAGCACGTGTGCTTGTTTGTCGAGTGTTGCGGGCTGTGATTTCTTTTCTTTTGAAGGCGTGACAACGGAGTATTCTACGGTCCCCTTTAAGCGCGCAAAAAGTGGATGCACTTCGCGTGCTACGGTGTTGGAAAGCAGATGCTTGCTTTATTTTATTTCTTCTTCTTCTGTAGGACTGTTTATTTTGCTCAATGACCGTTGCTTATTCGTGTCTCTAGTGGTCTTTGATATGTGAGGAAGCCCTGAACTTTGCTTTCGGCAACGAAGCAACAATAGAGCGTCCCTGCGCAATTTTCTTGCAGCAGTACCTATCTTGTGCATTCCCAACGGTCTCTCATCGATGAGCTGTGTATGGCGGTATCAGGTTTGTTTGTTGTGCAAGCCTGCTTGAATGCAAACACACGTGGGAGGCCGCTCTTCGGGCCACTTGCTCGGATGACCAGCTCTGGCTGGTGGACCGTGCTTGCCTAGAGATGTCGGCCAGGGGGCTCCCGGACGTCTAGGAGCCCAACCACATTCAAATAGAACCAATAAAGTTTTATCCATCCATCCATCCCACGTATTGTCTGTAACACCACGAAGTACTTGCGGCTCTGACTCTCGGCCCCGCACTCGCTACTCACTGGTGGAGTAGGAGGAGGAGAAGGAGGGAAACAAGCAAGGAAAGTTCGGGACCGCATCTGCCACCGCTAATTTCTAACCAATTAGAGCCAATAAAGTTTTTCCTCCTCCTCCTCGGGAAATCAACCAGACGCACGTTCTGTTTGCTACCCTGCACGGGGAAAGGGGCTTATGTAATGAAAAGAAAGAAAGGAGAGGGTGGGAGTATGCTCCTATCAGTGCGAACACATGCGGAGTAAAACAACAAAACAACACAACCACAAGAAATATATGGCACGTTTACTTTCGAGTTTTATTCGTTGGCTGACCGGGCCATTTGTCACGTCTCATCCGTAGTAAGTGAGATAGCGTACATTCAACGTCAGTGAATGCGCGTTGACCATGCTTGCGACCTTGTTTTTGACATTTCTGTGCTATTTCGAGCCGCGTGATTTATCTACTCTGTTTGTGCGCAAGTTCAGGAGATTACGTATGATGTCGTTTAATTGCAAACTCGCCTGTGTCAGGCGTGTTCCGTATATTTTATTATCTTCAGGCAAAAGCGACTCGCTTCCATTGCATAAACACACACACACACACACACACACACACACACACACACACACACACACACACACACACACACACACACACACACACACACACACACACACACACACACACACACACACACACACACACACACACACACACACACACACACACACACACACGCACGCACGCACGCACGCACACACGCACACACACACACACACACACACACACACACACACACACACACACACACACACACACACACACACACACACACACACACACACACACACACACACACACACACACACACACACACACACACACACACACACACACACACACACACACACACACACACACACACACACACACACACACACACACACACACACACACACACACACACACACACACACACACACACACACACACACACGACTCATTCGCGCTTTGCATTCTCTCGCTGTCATTCAGTGCGTGCGCAGACATCTTTAATTGCGCCTATGTGCCTTCCAGAGATAAAACTCCGTTGTTGTTTGTTTCGTTTTTTTCCTCTTTGTTCAGCCGTTGGGGGACTTCACAAAGGCTTTCTATATTGCTCTCGAGAAAAGACAAAAAAAAAAGAGTTCCTATATTTAAAAATAAATTCATCCTTCACTCATCGTATGCATTTGCTTTTTTTTATTTTCATCGCCTATTTATGTATCCTCACTCGAGAAGAATTTAAGCCGTTGCGCTGTCAGTGGTCCCCCAATGTTTGGCGTCGCTCAGCGAACACGGACTCGCGCCTCGTTTCGAGACATTTTGTGCGTACGGCATCGCGAAGGCATGTCTAATTATAGGAGCTGGGACAGTGCCCGCGTTTTTAGGTATTAAAAACGCGTACCGGCGGAAGCGCCTTTGCCAGCTGAGCAACTCTTGGCTCGCGATGTCTACGGGAATGGAGCGTCCGACTAGCCACAGAGCTAGCTGGCCACTCCGGTTAGGTTTAGTAGTATCATGAGAATGCCACCCTGTACTCCGAAAATGCTCATTAAGCGGAAATACGATTACCCACGACTATGTTAAGTCACCAACGTCTATGTTAAAGCTCGTGCTACGCGTTGCTTTAATGCAGTATAAAGAAGTTTCATTTAATGCACTGTCCAGCCTCTTTCCGGCGTAAAGAAATAACAATAGTACGTATCTAACGCGGACTTCGATGTGGCAGGCAGTCGCTTCCTACAACTCTTGGATGTTTAGTAAATATATGCATGTGAAATTTCAGACCTGTATGCTAAGCTACGTCGAAAACAATGCGAAAGCTAGATGATACAGTACTTTTGAGGAAGGTTTCCAAGTTATTGCAAGTCGGGCCCCATCTTATATGACGCATGGCCGATTGAAGGTGAAAGGGGGCGGGCATTGTCTGTCTTACCTGCCGTCGTATGTTCGCACACTTGCGTAGTTTCGTTCCTTGCGAAGCACTGGTCCTCCGTATGTTTGTTTGGCGACTCAACAAGCAGCATGCGTGTTTTAAATAAGGTATGCGTTCTGTGTCATTTATGTATGTTGTGTCAGTCGAGCTCCTGCTATGAAGCTTCCGTCTCGGTTGGAGAACGCGCTAGGTTTTTGACTAAGCGATGTGATAAGACAGCCGCATCATAAAATGGAACAGTGCACCCTTTCTTCAGCAGAGGCCTGTGACGCAGTTTTACTGTGCAATGCGACATCTCCTTCATCGCAGAATGGTAAAAAATTATATAGGGTTTTGTGTGTCAAAACCACGATATGATTCTGAGGCGCAACGCCGTAGAGGGCGACTCCAGATTAATTCTGACCTCTGGGGGTTCTTTACCGTAGGTATAGTGTGCCGGCATACACGATGCGGTCCATTTGTTGTTTGTCGCAGGCGAGGGTAAATTCTGGTTAGGTTAGGTTAACCGTAGCCAATCCTTTGCGTTTTCTTAAATAGCCCTGTTCTAAGGAGGGAGAATTCGGGGGCGAGCAGAGGGCCGGGGTCGCCGGAAACGAGGAATGAGTGATAGTCGCATCTTGTGCGTTGTATACACTGTAACTCGAGGGTGGTGTCTGCCGGTCTTTTACTGTGCCTATGTTTCGAGGTTTTTGGTGCCACTATGAAAAAAAGGTGAATGAGGGCGTACTTTTCTTGCTGAGCTTCCCTTCCCCGGGTTCTTTTCTTTAATTTTTATTTTAGCGCCCAGCGCGTGAGGAAGCGGTGGAGGGCCGTTCTTTTCAATGCGGGCGTGGAAGCGGTGTGCTTCGTCGGGCGAGCCCGCTTTCTTTGCAGCGATGCCGAACGCGAAGGGGAGTTTGGGGGGGAGCAGCCTTGGCCTCGCGCGCGCGCTGAGGGGCGTATTATATGGGGCCGCGGTGGTTTCCTTGCTGCTGCCGCTGCCCCAGCGTTCCCTCCCCCGGGCTCTCAGCTACGCGCGGCGCCCGGTTTCCTCGGCGGCGCGTTTCTTGCTGGAAGCCTTGACCGGGTCCGTCGTGTGCCGAATCGTCGGCTGGCCTCGACTGGCTCGCTGCTCGGGTCGCCTGCGATGCCGCTCGTTGCTCTAGGCGCTTGTGTGTTGGAAGAGCCCGCGGCGGCGTTTACCCCTTTTCCTGGATTTCGCGTCGCGCAGATGCTGATGGCCCGTGACGTTTGGGTTTAGGGCTTCCGATTAGATAATTTTCCGGGTTGACAAGTCTGCTCCTCCGCATTGCACATATTCCCGACCACCGGCGGCACCCGTAATCGTTCATGCGAAAACGAAATGCTAGCTGCACATTCTGGCTACACATCCTGGGGGCTTCTCTCGTGGTTTTATCGCGGTACTCACGTCTACATTTTTATGCCAGGACAAGCGAACCATGCTTGCTTAAAATGACTACGCCCCTATTAGCTTGTCAAACTGCCTGGCGGGAGAGCTAGATGTACACTTACGAGGAAGGCCCATTATAACCACGTAATCCTAGCTACATACGCGTAATCGCGCGTCAGACAGGCATCATATCCGCAGGCGTCAGCGCTCGCTTTGTTATTCACTAATACGCTTGATAACCAATCGCATTACGTTACCTTCACTTGGCTAGCAGAAATGGTCGTCTGGACGAGATTTCAGGCCTCCGCGTTAAAGCCCAGAAAATTTGAATCATTTTTGCACTAGGCTCCTTTATTGTGACCCTTCACCTGGACTTCTGCTGCGTCACCTGTGCCATGCCGGCCCTTCCGCCAATAAAACCCATATGGCATTATCATTACCACCACCACCACCTCTGCATTG
This sequence comes from Dermacentor andersoni, assembly GCF_023375885.2. Classification (NCBI taxonomy): domain Eukaryota; kingdom Metazoa; phylum Arthropoda; class Arachnida; order Ixodida; family Ixodidae; genus Dermacentor; species Dermacentor andersoni. Next base: position 67,991,275 of record NC_092816.1, on the reverse strand, counting down.
CCAGTTTCACTCCGTCTACCCTCTTCTTTCCGTTTCCGATCCCCTTCCGCTGTTCCGCGCAAGTGGCGGCCACTTGACACGATTAAAGGTCTCTCTACACTCTCGAAATGTGCTACACTGTTTTCATCGGTCGGTAAACGAATCGGGTAAACGGCGTGACGCGATGCGCCCGCGTGTGTCCCTAAAGAGAGCGCCGACAGTGCCCCCCCTTTGTGGCGCGGTTGTGCGACGAGCATGGCCGCGTCTCTCGGAACAATCCCGCGCCGGAGGCGGACAGAAAAGCGCGCGGAAACCTGTTATTGCGGTGGCTGCCGCCGCGTAACCCGACTCCCGGGCTGGACAGCTTTATGCATGCGGGCATCGTCCTACTCGTCCATTGTTTGTTTTTACTGTTACTGTTCTTTACCTTCTCCCGCGGTGGTCGCCGTCCGTAACTTGTGAATTGTTTCTTTCCTCCGTAGCATCGGTTGCTGGCCTCCTCCTCATCGCGTTACGCCGGCACTTGACGAGAAATGCGATCTGTTTTAGAAGATGGGATCATCCGGCCGCTTTCAGAAAATGAGTCGTTCTTACGGCAACTTCTGACATCTTGCTGCAGTATTTCGCTGGCAGTTTTCCTTCTTCATTTCTACGAGTTGCGTAGTGTTTGGGAATCGTTCTCCTGTATCTTGTTCATTTCTTACTTAAACGAGTTACGCGGCCTCTTTAGCAACCGTTATGTGTTTTATTTTGCAACGTCCTCCCCAAAGCTCTGCCTAGGTGCGCCAGCTATACTGAGAAAGCGCGCATCGGTCTGTTTACGTCCGTCGCTGTTTCGCAAAGAGGCGTGTCCCTTGCCCAACACGTCTCTCTTCCTTCCTCTTCTGCCGAGCTAGACAGATTAGCTATGCTGCGCTTTTGTTTCGCAAGAAGGAGCTGCTTTAAATCCGCGCTACATTCTTTGTTGCTCGAATAATAGAAGAATTGCTCTTTGTTTCACGACGCACACAGCGACAAGCGGCGCTGATCTCTTTCTCTCTGTCTCTAAACAGCTGTTATATATTTCTTTTTTTATTTTTAACCGCGGCGAGTGCTTACTGCGGACCGTTGCACCACCGTATTTCGCAAATGAAAAATGTTTAGCTCTTGTTAATTGGCACCAAATTGGAAGGCTTAGGCGCGCAGCTTGCTCTCCTGTCGGCGCTTCGTCTGAGTTTCCATTGCGTCATTTCTGCATTGTCAGTATCTCTCTCTCTCTCTCTCCGTTTGTAATCCTCTTCCCTTGTACCTCGCACGTCCCTGCTGCTGTTTGAACCTTGCCGACTCTGTCCAAAGTCTCACTCAGTGGACCATGACTGCCGCAGGGCGCAAGTCACTGCAGCGGCGCCGCCTTAGCCTACTATTCTTTGTTTTCTTTCTTTCGTGCCTTCGCCGTGCTCTCGCGTACCCCTCCTTCCTTATTCCGGTGTTCGTCCCCGCATTATTGATGATCCGACTATCTTCGTGGACGCGCCAGTGAAATTGGATGGGCGAGTCTGGCCCACGGCGGAGGATGCGCCGGGAGACCGTTGACGCTGGCGGCGACCGCGGGCTCGTATAATGGAGCTTGCCCGCACCGCGCTAATGGTGGTATAGCGGCGCAGTCGACGTTGCGAAAGGAACGTCTGTCGCCTTTGTACTCGTTCTCGCTTCAACCCAGGCGTGTGGAAACTCGTTACTTTTGAATCTACGCTTCAGTGATGATGATGCTGCTGCTGATGATGATGATCACAATAATTATGGTGATACTTAAACGTGGTGCGCATTCGCGACGAAGGACGAGAATATCGGGTAGTTGTTGGAGTAATGACTACAGGCATGAAGCCCAAGAACGATGCTAGAGGTAAAACTGTAAACAAAAAGATAGTATTTCCCGAGTAGTAAAGCTAGGTTAATGGATAATTACATTTAAATGAAATAAAAAAAATTCATTGAGAGGTTTAGAGCAACAAGAATTTGGAAGAAATATGTTCGGTATGTTTAAAAAAAAGGAAATAACGTGGCCAGCGTGATTTTCGCCCCCTTTGCTGCTTCATCACCTTACTCTACTATTTTTTTTCATTGCTTGTATCAAGCCGGTTCTTTTGGTTCATGTTGAAACCTCTCCCGTGTTTTGGTTCGTAAAGTTGTATTACGTTTAGCCTACAATGTATTAAAGAAACGTGTGAACGAGGCGAAAAACATACAGCCGCGGACAGTGTCATTGGCGCTGTCTTCGCTTATAGAGTGCATAAAAGTTCAACCTAGTTGTCGGATTCGTTATTTTGCTGCTCGCCAAGCCTGATTTTTCACGCCTGCTGAAAACAACTCCCCACAGTCGCATTGCTTGCGCCATGTGGGTTCGGTAACTAGAAAAATCAACACCCAACAGAAAAACCCAAATGCGTCCAAGCCAGAGAGAGCTAGCTGCTCTTGAGGGGGGTTCGCCCAGGAGTCACCGCTTTGGGTGCGCGCGCTCGAACCTATTTACTTAGCCCGGAGAGTGTATTTATAGGGAAGGCTTCGATTAGTCACCCTCGTCTCCGCCCCAAATCCACTTAATGTGATTACGCGGGATTTAATCGTGCCGAGCGCGCTGTGCGGCGTCATCTTCCTCCCCGCGCGTTAATGCGGGGCCGTCGGTCCCCGCGAATGCCATTAATGAGAAAAAGAATTTCGTCCTCTCTGATCGCGGCGGCGGCGCTCTTCGGCTTCGCTCTAGTGGACCGAAGATTGCCGCCGTATCGATAGCAGTGCAAACCACTTTTCCGAATCTGGTTGCGAAAGTCCCACTCGGTAGTTGGATTGGAAGTCGTCCGTTAATTTGACGCAATAGATATTTATTGCAGGCCGGGCCTCATGTTGCCCGTAAAGAAGTGTGTGTTAGGGTGGAGGGGGGGGGGATTTTAATAGAAAAGCAGCCGGTCAGTAATGGGAAACATCGGAGGATAATTCTAAGACTGATTGAAATTTATGAACGGCGTTCCTCCGTTTGCACGTGAATAGCGCGCATCGCTTTGGGGCCCAACGCACAGCCGGGAACGTGCGCGAAAGAATAAACGAAGTGCCTAATCTCTGCAGCCGTGTATTATTATCCTCTGAACGCTTTTCGTTCGCGTCAACGTGAGTTTTCCGTCCGTTCCCCCCGTACGCCTGTCCTTGGTATCGTGCATCCCGCATGTTTGGCCTTGGAAAGGAGAAGGGAGGAAACGAGAAAAGGCAAAGAAAATGACGACAAAGCGGGAGGTGGCGCCCTCCGAGTGCCGCTGGGGAAGTTTAAAACGCAGTGGCGGGGTGACACGGTTGGCTTCTTTCGTGAAGAGAAGGAACTTATTCGTTCTCCGGAACGGGAAATTTGACACGCACACACAGGAGGCGTCATCGTCCCCCTTCCTTGTGGTTGTCTGCTTCTGTGCTTCCTATATCTGTCGTCTGCTTTTCCTGCGTCCGTGCGTTCCTTCTGAATGTATGCTTTCAAAATCCCTTGAATCGTGGCATGAAAGAACTGCCTTTTCTCGAAAGAAGGTGTAGCAGCAGCGCTGGGAAAAATTTGCGGTTGCGTCTTACAGGAGGGGGGTTGGGAGGGGGGAGTATTTCAACTCGAGAAGTAGCGCCTGCTCATTTGAATTGCATGAACCGATCTGGCTTCTAGTTTGCGAATCTGTGGCGATCGCTTAATTCCGCCTGTGGCACATAAATAACACTTAGTTGTTTGGACGCTTTCCCAGCATTCTGTCGCGAATCATGTACTACATTATAGAAGCCTGGATGCATTTCCCTTCCCGCTGTGCGAACGTTCTTATCGATTTATACTGGCAGTAATTGTCACATGCGGGGTCTCCGTTAGTCCTCCAAGTCTCATATATTCGAAGCAGTTGATACCATTATAAAGGTGATCTATAGCAATTCAGGCGTATGTGTGCTGACTTATTGTTTGCATTCATTAGCCTTTCTGTTGTTGTTTTTCGTTCTTTGACTTACAGTTGCACAGCTGACATATAAAAGTAAGGAGCAGGCTTGCAACTGGGCCACCGGAAGAGGCACCGCGCCTGCCTACTCTTCAGGAAGAAGGAATGCGAATTTTAGAAGTGGAAGACGGGAAGGTGTGTAGGAAAGAGGAATGAATAAGATGACATATCACAAAGACTAAAGTAAAGCGAAGGCAAGGAGTAATGTACGACAGTAGAAACAGTATCATACATGATTTCTTTTTTTTTTTTTTTTTTGCAAATGTATTCCGGACCCGTGTTTGAGATTAGCTGCAGGGGGCCTACGTCACATCGAGCTTGTAAAGCGCGCGACATAACTATCTTGTTCCGAAGCAGATGTGCTCCCCTGGTTCGGTTCTCAAAAGAAAACTTGCTGGGGAGGGATGTGTTCTACTGAATGAAGTGGAAGTGACACCACGGCCAGCCTGAGCAGAGGTTGTGGAATTCCAGCTTTCGCTTCGCTGCATGCAATTGCCGCAGCGCTGACGTGCGAACCCGCCATAGCCTCCCGCAGCTACGTCGGCGCCGGCTTGCGTGCGCCGGAAGTGAGAGAGGTTCGTGCGACGGGGGCTCTGGTTTTTACCGGCGCAGAGGGCGGGCGCAAAACAAAATGCGAAACTGCGGCTGCAGAAGCGAAGGGTTGGCGGTACGCAGATCCCAGAAGCGATTAAGTATTGATTACGTAATTACTGTAGATACTTCATTGGTAGCACCTTCGGTTGTAAAGTTTTTACGAACGCGTGGACCTATTTGCTGGCAGCGTTGCGTTAGTGCTTGATGTGCATTTTGTTGTCCTTGTTTTCTGAGAAGAGTCATTGTTTGTGTGTGTTTATTGGGGCATCTATACGGGAGCGGGAGAGGGTGGGGGCAATGCATATATGGAAACATGTAATTCTTAAAATTAAATATAATCGATACTCCTTGCAAACCCAACGGCTAGAATTCGTAAATTACAGTATGCGCCGTAAAGTAATTAATTAATGACTAGAATTATGCTATGTGTCACGGGCGATTCTTCTCTAAAACGTTCTCTAGAACGTAGAAATGATCTACCGGTAGAAGCTCATTTCACGTGTTTTTGTGTAGCCCATATTCCCCTTGTGGGAATATGTGCCATGTTTCGAAGACTCATCAACAAAGACTTGCCTAAATAAAGTGCTAAGAAAAAATGAGGCAGTGTTTAATAATGTTACCATTATAAATTAGCTCGCATCTTATTTTCATTCTCGCGAGCAATATGTCGAGCTTATAGAGACACAAAATCTCGTCTTTCATCTATTGAGTCAGGGGCACCCCAAGTCAGGGCCCCCTTTTATTTCCCTAGTAACGACCTTCCGAATGACATAAATGTTTCCACCAGGCTGTTTACAGATGACTACATTATATACAAGAAAGTAGAAACAGTAGCAGACAAGGAAAAATTACACAGCAACTTACAGATGGTAAATTAATGGTCTGATGAATGGCAAATGGAGGTAAGTCCAATAATAGTGGTACCAATGACAGCCTCTAGAAAGAAAAATAATGTAAGGTACCCTTCTTATATTTATATTTAAGAACTTAAAATATCAGTTGAGCGGCATAAGTACCTCGGCTTGATTTTCACAAATGATTGTCGCTGAACGATGTCATAGATTATGTGGACTCTAAGGCCAGCAAATCGCTTCAGTGTGTCAGGCGTAATTTGGCCTTTACGACACAAGAAACAAGATGTTTAACGTATTAAACGCTTGTTAAGCCAATAAATGAATATACAAATGTTGTCTGGGATCCTTTCTCTGCTACAAACACACCAAAAATCGGAAAGTGCAGCATCTAGCAATCAGATTTATATTCCATAAATGCCGGTGGTCGGACTCCCCTTTTCAACTATGTCTACTTGTAGACTACCAACATTATAAGCTAGGACTAAGTATGAAAGGCTGAAGTATCTTTATCTTGTTATTTATGTTCATGTTCATATAACATACACCGTTTATTTTGAAATCCCTCACAGTGAGACCTTTAGGCACCGCCATTCAATGTTTATTTGTACTCGTGCTCTTTGTACTGACCGTTTTAAGTATAGTTTCTTTGCAACTGCTATCAGCGAATGAAATTCCCTTTCCGAAGACGCCGTCTCATACTCATCAACTGATTCATTCATAAAACACATCGCCGACATCCTGATTTGTAACTGCTAATAGTACATATATATGGGAGTTGGTGCATTTATTTGCTAACAGTTTGCTTATATTTTATTAGGCGCTGTTGATTTGTCCCTTGACCTCAGATTTCAGTGGAAAGAAATATCTTTAATGGGGGGGTTGTATTCCAGAATGCGAACTGTTATACATTTCTATTTTCTTGCACTCCTGTAATAGGCTTGCGCAAGGGCTGACAGCATCTGTAAATAAATAAATAAATAAATAAATAAATAAATAAATAAATTAACGCTTGCATTCCATAGAGCAGTGGTCACGCGTAGAGCCAGATGTGGGAGGAAACTCTTGGGTGGGGAGGACGGGAGGGTTATAACGCGCGTGGACTCTCTCGCCGTATCCGAGCCAACTTACGACGCTGGCTCGAACTGTCGCGGTCGTCTTTCGCCACTGCATCTCAATTCCGCCGACTGCGCCTCGGCAGTGGGCGGCGGCTGCTGCTGCAGCGGGAGCAGCCGGGCTCGCCGAAGTGCAGCCAGCGCCGTACTAAGGGAGGGCGATTAATTACTATGCAAATTTCGGGCGCCGCTACTCCTTCCGGCTTTGGAAGAGCCGGGAACCGCGGGTCCCTCTCTCGTTCCCGGGCTGCCTGCCGGTCGCAGCGGGGTCTTCTTCTTGCTCGCCGCTTTTTTTTGCACCGCTGGCGGCTATTCCGCGCGAGCGCTTGCCGCAGGGTCTGGTTCACCGGTGTCCGAATAGGAGAGCGGGCGGGGGGAATACGTAATTGCGAGGCGATGTATGTAATGCTCGTGCGGGTGTTGAAGGGAAGGGAGAGAGGGAGGGGGGGGCGGTGCCATGGAGACCGGTGTATAGGAAACGGCTGGCTGCGTAGACGTTCCTCCTGCGGGCGCTTCGGCGTGCATGACCATACGTTTTTTTACGTGCTAGCTGCGGCAACTGCATACATCAGTAGGACTGAAAGTTAGTCTAGTTGGTCTGGAATAATCTCCAAAGAGATCTGCCTGCGCGAGGAACTACGCGCGTGACACAGAAGCACGCAGCGCTGACCGCGTGTGCCACTTTGTCGTCCTCCGAGTCGTTTCTCGCGCTGAAGAAAGCTCTTCGAAGATGAATCAGTAGCACTGCTGTGTAGTTCGCACATTGTGAAAAAAAAAAAAAAAAATGGGAGGGGTGGCTTTCTCGCAATATGTGGTATCAGGCTGCCCTGTCGCAACAGAGAAGCATACCACAGAGATGTGTATGTGTGTGTGTGTCTTAGAGATAGAGAGAGAGAGGATTTTACGAAAAAGGCGACGACCATTAGCGCCAATACTGCGGTCGGTGTTAAAAAAACATTGTGACACAAATTGACCACAGAGGTCACTGCAGTAAATAGCGCTGTAAAAACAAAGCCGTAAGACGTGAGTAGCAAACCGGGTGCCCGTTTTCGCTATCGTTCCTGTTTTCCTTTTGCTGTTCTTTGTCGTTTGAGAGGAACACCTGAAAACAGGTTGTCCTAGCTAACTTTAGCCTGAGTTTTGAGATATGCCGATGCACTCTATTATAAGGCAACGCGAACTTATAAGGCGACGCGACACGACGCTTGTCCTGTCGCCTTGGAGTGCAGCGAGATATTTTTTAAACTCTGGCTATAAAGTTAGCTAGGGTGCACCCTGTATACCACTTCCTTGTGCGGCTTTCTGAAAGTTCGCACTGTGCTTTCATATCTCTTTGTTTTCCGTCTATATCTGTTCTTTATGGCCAGGCCTTTATGGCCAGGCGCCCACGTAACTTCTGACGGATCGCACTGACGTGAAGATATTTATTTATTAGTTACAATTATACTTTGAAGAGCGCGCTTGGGAAATTTTACCGCGAACCGTATGACCGCATGAGGCGATGTGATAATTCGTCTATTTTTTGCACTCAACAAGTCGCGATGCGCTGCTCGTAACGGGCAGTAGCATTCCCATGACTGAGATGTGAAGCGCATGCTTGAACAGCGTTTCAACCTCGGTCAGCACTGGTGAAATGAATATGTACTTCAGACTTGAAAAAAAAAAAAAAAAAAAAAAAAAAAAAAAAAAAAAAATTGGGCTCCAATCCACGCTGTGAAGGCGGTTGGCCAGCGAAGCTGGCGTATCACCTGATCCGATAAACCAATATGACGTAGCCTTGAATGATTGAGCAACGCACTACATTAAATAATTTACTGCAAAACAATGAAATGGCACTGTACCTCGCTAAAAGGTACAGTGTAAAAGGCGTCCTAACTGTGCGCGGCTTGCTTTGGGCAGGAACCGCTGCTTGCATGCCTCGACTGAGCACGACGCCGTTGTGCATGTTGACGTTGCTGTTCCCGTCGCCGCTCATCGTGTTCACGCTGCTCCTCGGGAGTCCTAACTATGCGTGGCCTTTCTCATAGCGCTATCACTGCACAAATGAAAGCATTTGCTAGGTGGGTTCTTCTTTTACATATCAAAGTGTAGTGATGTCGCTCACTGGAGCTTTTGCAACCGTAATCTTTACGGGGAAACGCATGCGGCGAACACTACGTGCTTCGCATTCTTGGAATGCGCCCCATCATCTATCACGTGGTTCTGACACGTGGGGTTTTCTTTATTGAGACAAATATTGGGATGTGTCTTGCATTTGTAATTCCACTGGAAATGGGCACATTTCGTTTCAATTCATGGAACAATTTTCTGTCGACAGAGACAAAGAAATCCCGGCATCCGAGTCATAACCAGTTTCGCTGTAAAAAACGAAACGAGCTTCGCAGAAGGACACGTTCTCCGCCGGGGCAACAAGTACAACAGGGAGGGATAAGATGTACATACTGTTCTTACATCGCTGTCGCCTTTCAGTGGTAGTCAACAACGCAATGTTTCCCCGTCTTGCGAGCCTGAACAAGAACCGCCATCACCACAACAGTGTAGCGGCGCCTCGGGCCAGCTGCGCGGGAGAAGCAGCGCCAAAGGGGGTCGCCGCCGAATGCAAAAAAGGCTCCAGCGTCGTCGGGGGACTGGCGCTGATTAAATTAGGCACCCCTCCGGCCGCTGCCTTTGACGGATGGCCAGCGGCCGCACTAATCGCATCGCCGGAGCCGCAAACAAGAGCGGGCGTGTGTGCCGTGAAGCCTCCCTCCCTCGTTGCATCCTCTTTCTTTTTTTTCCTCTCTCCCCTGGTGCATTGCGGCGGCTCGCGTGCGCCAGAAAGAAAATGCAGGGCGGCGCGATTAGCTTTTCTCCCGCCGCGGTCGCCCGTGGAGAGGGGGCGTCTCGCCGACTAATGCACTCCGCTCCGTTGCCGGTGCTCCGCACAGGGACGCTTGAGAGACTACAACGAGAACGGTACGGTGCAGTGGGCGACTACGTCTGACGAGGCGCCTGTGTGAGTGGGCGGCTTGAAGAACCGAGAATGGGACAATGCTGCCGCAGAAGACGTGTACCGCTTTTCGTTTCCTTGCGCTTGCGCGTATTGGATCTCCTTCTTTTGCTCCCCGATGGTGTCGCCGCAGCAGTGGGCGAGTCCACCGGGTGATCGATTCGCTTTCATTGGCGCCGGCGGAAGTGGCCGCCTGTCCGCGGCATTTTCCGGCCATGAATACCGAGGATGGATTTATATAGAGGACGGCGTGGGTGACAGTTGTGTGCGTCGCTAGTAAGAGGAGAAGCTGTCCAGGCTGCGATCCGGGATATACAGCTTTGCGGGATGCCGAATCGAGGTTTGTGCGTGCTGCCGGTGTGTCTCTTTGATCCGAGCTCGCTGTATACTAATAGTCAATTTTGTATCCTCTGAGCACGGGTCCCTATTTTGTGAACTGATGGTGTTCGCATGTTAGGCGCTGTATCAAATTGGATCAGTGGGCATGTTTTTTTTTTGTCGTTGTTGAATATCGATAAAGCAGCGCGAGAACAACAGCTCACAACAAGAGTACATTCGTATGCGTCGTGCGTCCATCGCTGCAGTGTTTCTTCATGAATCTTGAATGTTTTCGACGAAATGTGAATGTGGTGGCAGCGTTCGAATTATCACATTTTTAACCCACTCGTGCCGCCGCCACCACTAGATCTTTGTTTCTTCGTTGCGTGCGCCAATTATAATATCATCCGGCAAGTGCGACGTATTTTCTTCCCTAGGAGGCGGCGTGTCACGTCCGTGCATTATGCAGACAGAGAAGAGTTCGTTTGTGCGTGTCGCATCGTGGTGGTTTCCGCCCGTGCACACATACTTTGCGCATACGCGTCTCCTAAAAGCGACGGAGAGAGAGAGGAAACGCGAAAGAGAGCTCACTAAGCTACAGCGTGGAGAAAGCGACTGGGGGCGACCGTTGGCTCCTTCCATCGCTGTCCTCATCCATCACGTCCGGCGCGCGGCGCGGAAGCCGCGGTATGGCGTTCCCGGCGCCGTGCGCGCGCGCGTCTCCTGGCGCCCTCGTGGGGGCGAGCGCGTCTCTCTCTCTGCGGTCGTTGCTGCTCGCGCTTCTGCTACTGCTGTTGCCTTCTGCTGCTGCGTCACTTTCTGCAGTGACAGCTGTCCTTACCGTCCGTTTCTTTCCCTCTCTATTCTCGGCTGGTCGAGGAGTGCGAACTGTTCTTTTACTTTTTTCGCCTGTCGCTAGACTGGTTAGCGAGCGAGCGAGCAGTGGCAGTTCGGTTCGGCGCGCTCGCGTGTTTCTGTTTACGCAAGGCTAATGGGGAGGGCCCACTCTTAGCTCGGCCCGGTCGAGTAAGCGCGGAAGTGGCCGCGCTAACCTAGCCCGCCGATCTGTCTGCGTAAAAGGGGCTCCATGTCGCCGGAACGATAACAAGCAGATACAGACGAGTGGAGTAAAGAAGGCCTTCCTCTATGCCGTGTGTCTGTTGTCTCTCGCGAGTTGGCGGGCCGTAGTACGTGTTTGCGATGTCCTTGGCTTTCGCGAGCAATAAGATCGTGACGCTGCGACCTCCCACTCGGGAGCTGGCAAGCTCCCACTTCTGATACACGTGCGGCACGAGGTTATAAAGGTATGCAGTGTGGTTTTGTGAAGAAAAAAAAAAGAGAAAATTAAATGCACCGGCACTTGGGGACCAGTAGTGCGAGCGTGGGAAACAAGTGAACGAGCTTTAGTAGGACGATACCCCGTGCCACCTAGCTGTTTACTCCCATTACCTGATCAATCTATTTTGTTAGGCGGTCAATCTTAGGCGGTGAGCCATCCTTTCCATAAGAAAATGCTATATCCCTTCGTTCACCACGCGCCTTGACGTTACGGATATATTTTGGGATGTCATTTCGGGGCAGTATGTCCCGCAAACCTGAGAAACAGCTACTTCGTCCTGTGAAGCGACAGAAAACAAAAGTACATTCAAAGGTGGTCAGTTGCGCATGCATTTGTCAATTGACTCGGTAGCCAATAGCGGCTAAGGCGTTGCTGCTGAGCGCGAGATCGCAAGTTCGATCCCGGCCACGGCGGCCGTATTTCGTTGGGAGCTTAATGCAAAAACGCTAGCGTACCGCGCACAGGGTGAATGTTAAAGAATGACAGGTTGGCGAAATTAACGCGGAGTCACCCACGACAGCCTGCTTCATCTTGGCGTGGTCCATAAAATTCCAGAATTAAATCTTATTTTGAATTAAGTTTCTTTTTCTTTATTTGAGCTGCTTTCGTACTCGTAGGCTTGCACACTTTTATGGGCATATCGCAATATAGAAACACTAGCGAGGCAAGAAAGACAAAAAATAAGTAGCGAGGATCGGCGACCGTAACCGTATAAGTGCCAGAGCGTGACACCTCTTCCAGGGAACGGTGTGTTTGACTTTAAGGATCGTGTCGCTCGAGTCGACCTCTCGTGAACAACCGGACACTTCACTTTTCGTTTTCTCTTTTTCCCTCTTAGTAGTTTGTGTGAAAAGGCTCACTGCAAGCGTCTCGCCCACTCAATTTTCATCAGTGGCGAGACGGGAAACGGGAGAGAACAAGCGACAACGGTCGTCCCTAATTGTTGTGGACGAGCAGGTCGATGGCACGCTCATCTCGTATGCACGGACGGCCTCGACTGACCGGGGCTAATCAGTGTCTCCGCCGTCGTTGCGCCGGCGCGCGAAGTGGGAGGAGGAGGAGTACGGGCCGACAGGCGCCGCTAGTTCGGCCACTCTCTGTCGCTTGGGCTGTACGTCGCTTGCCTATAGTGGCATCGCGTATATCCTGACCTCCTACCTAAAGCACGGCCCGTGCCGAAGCTGGCGGGATCAATCGGGAATATATCATCTCCGCCGTTCGGAACGCCGGCGGTTTGCGAGACGTCGTCGGTTGCTGTTGTACGCACGTCCCTGCGGCGTTGCTGTCGCTAAGCTACGCGAACTCCGGCAGGTCCATTAAATGAGACTCCAGCGGCCGGGTATTATACTGTTGGGCTAGCGCGCGCGCGCCATTGATGCTGGCCAAGCAGTTAGCGGTGATGATAGCTCTGTCGGCTTGCGTTATTTGCCCGAGTCGACGTTGTCTTTCTCCGTGGCCTGTCGTTGAGAGCGAGATGGAGCGGTCCATTGTGCGGCCGCGTGGGCTCGACGTTTCTCGCCAGCGGGCGGCGTTCGGTAGCCGCGCGCGCACGTGCCGCTGAGACGTGTAATATATGCAGGTCGCCGATCGGTGCCCGCACAAGGAAAGGCGGCGTGCTGCGCCTTGCCCAACTGGTTTTCTTCGCTCCCTCGCCTGCTTTACTTTGATCCCTTTCTCCGTTACGCACGTGCGCTTGCTCGCTTGCTTGGGACGCTCTTGTACCAAAGACAGTTGCTGTGTTTGCGCCACGTCGTGTGAGGACTTCGTGGATTCCTTCCCGTGTTCTACGGAAGCTGCGCGCGAAGGTATATAGAGCAGTCGCGGTGAACATCTGGACAGTAGAGTCTTGATGGATCGACGTGTGGGGTGAAGCTGCCGGCAGCGTTCGAACGGCATTTCAGCGCCATATCTCTGCTTGTCGCCGGAGTGTTGTGGCTTTGCGCGTTAGCGTCGAGTCGGGGCAGGCGCTTTTGATTGTTTTTAGTTATCACCCCGTGCTAAACCGAAGGCGTAACTTTAACGTAAGGCCCTAGAACCGTATTCCTTATTTTCATGTGCTCTCTGTCTCTTCTCCCCATCTTTCATCCCCCCATCCCGCTCCCATGTGTAGGGTAGCAAACCGGTTAGGCTAAGCTGGTTAACCTCCCTGCCTTCCTTCTCACTTTTTCCTTCCTTCCTTCCTTCCTTCATCGAAAACACCACAGGCGGCTGCAGGTTGTTCTCATGCGGATTACTCATTATTGACTGAGCCATTCCTTATTTGAAGCGAAAGAATGCCGGGCAACACGCCTAGTACACGTCTCAGGCGATGCGTGAGACGATCAGTTTCTACACAGTACACAGGCGCAGAACATACAGCCTTACGCCTTCTGCATCCGTAAATTTGACTTCGTTTACAGGCAATGTGTTCGAGCGCAGGGAATGAGATGGCTACTAGTATGCGAGCACGTGTCTTCGTATCTTGTCGGCTTTTTAAACATTTTGCCAGCATCTTAAGCATTCTAAAGGCGAATCGCTCTAGCGCTTTTTTTTTTTTTGCACGGGTTGTGCGCAACTAACTGGCCCCAGCCGGGCCGTCCCGCAGAGCGCAGCGCGTCTTTGTCGGCGAAAGTAACCCGGCGGTTCTCGCGAGCGCACCCGACTGTGGGCCCCTCTAATCGCCCGTGGCGGAGGCGGCCGGAGTATCATACGGCCGAGCCGGTGCCGGCCGCGTGTTCGCCGCCGCTGGGCCGTTGCCGCCGCCGCGGTACGTCATCGCGGAACCCCCTCCCCCTTTCCCCCAACCGCTCTTCGTGACCTCGCCGGCGGCGGAAACAATGGCGACGCGGTGTTGTGAGCCCTCGCCGCCCCGTGCGGCCGCGTTGCGCGCGGCGCCCAGCCAAGCGAGGCCTCAGCGAGTCACAAAACGGTGTTCCGGGATCGAAAGAAGCACGCGGTCGCCGCTCGTCAATCCTGTTGCGTAGGAGTTCTGAGGCTGCGATCCGCGCGCAGCTCCGGCGACAGGCAAAGAAAAGAAACTTAAGAGCGACAGCGAAGGAAAAGGATTAAGCTCAGTTAGAGCGATAGGTTATTCGTCTGGAAGTCTTGCCATCGTTTTCTGTGGGCCATTGTATTATGACCTTGTTGCTTAGAAAATTGACGCCGAAGGTCCTGTGCTGACGGCGCACTAGAGGAACCATAGTTCAATATTAGTGGAGCCACTGCGAGTTCCCGTTTTTCTAATTTTCTCGCTTACAAGAAGCTCTTCTCGCTACGAATGATGGATCCCCACATTGGCTGGCCATAATTACCAACGGGCAATGGAACCCAATATGTCAAAACTGCACAAATCAAACATTGGCTACCCCAAATCACATTCTTTGGAGGTGCGAGGGCTTACCCCCTCCCAGGTCGCTCCTGCCAGCTCCCTCACAACAGACGTGGGAGGAGCTGCTCAGAACGCCGGATGAAAAACTACAAAAAGCCCTCGTTGCCTGGGCCGAAAGGGTCGCTCCTCGTGAGGGGCCATCCTAGGACTCGGGCCTGCCAGATCATAACTGAGCAGAATCTCGATAAAGTTGTTACCATCACCACCTTGTCGCAAGTAATAATAATAATAATAATAATAATAATAATAATAATAATTTTATTTGCATTGTACATATACATGATGCTCGATCGACAGCTCGAAGAAGTCACAGGCCCCCCTAAAATAGTAGCGGCTGCACAGCCGCTATTTACACAAATACCATGTACACAAATGGTAGCGAGCTTACAGAAGCCTGCTAACAATGCGAAGGTAGGTATTGGGTCGTGACAGTTTTAGAAAGAAAGAAAGACGATGTACATCCACGCCAACGAAAAAAAAACAAAGCACATTATTATCAAGGCTCATGTCCCATCTACAGATAGTTGCTATGGTTAAAAAAAGAAAAGAAAACATATTAAGGAGGTTTGAAACGAATGCGTAATTCTTCGAAAGTCACGCTCTCTACAGTAAGTTTGTTTCTGTGTATTCAGTAGTTTGGTTAAGTTGTTTTGTAATGTTTGTTGGCCGCATGTTGATTTATGTTGCCACTTTTCAAGCTTCATTATTTCTTGTGAGATACACGGCTGTGTTTTCTGCCAGAAAAGCCAGCTGGCGCGGAAAGGACGGGCGTACCATTCTTTAGTTCCTGCTTGTAAGTTTTACAAATCTGTAATCATAGATCCTAGTGACTTAAACGTAGATCCTAGTATCTGTTTAGCTCTACTTAGTGGCGTGCGTGCGTGCGTGTGCGTGCGTGCGTGCGTGCGTGCGTGCGTGCGTGCGTGTGTGTGTGTGTGTGTGTGTGTGTGTGTGTGTGTGTGTGTGAGTGTGTGTGTGTGTGTGTGTGTGTGTGTGTGTGTGTGTGTGTGTGGAGCGACTTAGCGGTGTGCTTTCTTCAGTTGATTCGTCAGCACACACTGCGTCAGCATTGAATGAGTGGAGGGGTTCACGTTCAACGCTGCACAATACGGAAAAGGAGAGAAAAAGAACGTGTGTGAGAAAGAAAGGGAAATAGCAAGAACTGAAAGAAAGAAAGCGCCCGGAGAAGAAGCGGACTTCGCCGGCGTCAGATTGGAGGCGGACGAGGGGCAGCCCGGATCGTGAACACGCGTGCGTGGCGGCCGGGTCGGTCACGCTTTCGCCCTCCCCCTCTCACCGTCCCACGCGCGATGGAAAGAGGGGGGGGAGGGGCGCACGCACGCTCTTCGATGGCTTCACGAGCAGGTACTATACGAGCTATTGTGAAATTCGAAGGTTCCGCTAGGCGGAGCGGCGTTTTCGACGGTAGGCCTGGCGTCGGCACTTGCCTGTGATGCGTAAAGGTAATTTTTCTGCATTCCCGCCCGCCATCGGTGAGGATTGTATAACTATTGCGGGTCGTTGTTTCTAATTGCCGCTTCGTCCTTCAATAGAGAGTTTCCTTACAAGTAGTGGGGCGCGGTTCAGAGCATCCAAGAATTGCGTGCTTCTAATGCACAGTGTGCTTGCTAACCTCTTCGTTTCTTTTGTACTCAACAGTGTTGAACAAGCAATGTCGCTGGATCCAGCGACGTCCCTTTTTCGATTACTGTTCAACAATTCAATCTTCCGTGTACTTTTTTGCTTTTGTGTTGTTTCTAAGTGACGTAGACACACCACATGCTACGACTTCGGTTGTGCTATTTCTAAAAAGAAATATCGTCGGTGTAATTCGTGCATTGTTTAACCTGTTTCACATTTTCTTTCGTTGCAGGTAAGTGTTGCCTGTGCAAACTCTGGCGAGGCAGGTACCCGGGAGCACTGGGCGCTTCGCCCTATGGGATGCGCGACTCTGTGCACGGGGTTTTGTCTTCCGAAGGCAAGTATGCACACACACAAGCATGGAGAGAGTGCGTAGCCGCCGTCTCTTGTCGTCGTGGTCTTTTGCTTTGTTTCAGACTTGTACGTAATGGAGTACGCGTAGTCAGCTACGTTATTTTATTAGTTTTTGTAATTGATCGATTACTGTTTTGTTCTGTAACGCGCTCACTGTAATTCAGTTACTTTCCTTTCAGTTACCAATTGCATGTAACGAATTACTTTATTGACGAGACAAGCTGTAAGAGGCGATGTAGTTTTGAGCACGTTTATTGGGCAGCAACTACAGTTTAACACATGTGGTCGCTACTTTTGTGGGCGTGAATAAATTGCTACGAAATTGTTTCCGAATTAAAGGTCTATTGGCTCATTAATCGCTCACTGACGCCTACGTTGACTTCTATGACAGATTATACCGACGCGTGGCAATTGTTGCGTAACGGTATCTGCTAATAGAGCAGTTGTTGGTATCTGGTAATTGAACAGTTGTCGCACCTTCATCGTAAGCGTACAGCTTTTCAATTTCCTTTATGCAACAGTGTGCAATTTCGTGCCTGTCAAAGGCTCTTCTTCCCCATGCGTGTGTATGTGTGTGATACAGCACGCGGTGTTCTCCAATAGTTACGAAATACCGTTCTCAGGAAACGCTTTTATTTTATGACGGGAAAAGAAACCGTCACTACAACTCGTGTTGGTGCAGCGTTAATGGTCGTTGTGCGAAATGTTGTCGTTTTTATTTCCCTTTCTTTCTTTCTTTTTTTTTTTAAGCAGGGGTCGCTGGCCCATATTAAGCGCCGGTATAGTGCCGACCTTGTTACATCCGACCTCTCACGCGCTTTATCTCGTTAAGCGGCTCACTTTATTTTCTTCGAGACCACTTTAAGGCATCGATATTTTTCGGGGCTAAGAATGTATGGTAGGTGCAACAAAAGGTTATTTCCTTTTCATCTTTGAGTTCTACGTGCCACGCACAAGCTCGTGAGATAACTGTACCAGGCGGCGTTTCCACGTTCCGTCTTTCTTGCTACAGAGATTTGTTTTCCACTTTTAGTTCTCCGGCTATCGCAGCGTCTGTCGGCTACGGAGACTTTGCCTCAAGGAGTCGTAACGTGTGTTTCTGAGAAGGAAAGGGGCGGCGTGCGACACCAAGGAACAAAGGTGGCGCTGAAGTCTCGCGAGATCATTCCAGGCTCCGCGCATGTCATATTATATGCCTGTCTAACGTCTCAAATGCAGGCATGGCAGGACGAATGACGGACTAGTACAGCGGAACCCCGTTGATCGACCGGCACTTCGGTTTCTTTGCGTCGACGTAACGCCTAGCATACTCCTTTACTTGCCAAATGCCGAAGGCTGTACCTTTCAGCTTCTCTACACCGATCATTTAGAAACAGCGGAGTGGGGGGCCGTAGCGGTCCCAGCTATTTCATCCTATCCGTTTAGGCTCGGGCTGTCGAAGACAATTCAGCGTTGCATTTAGATTGAAATTTCTGCATCGAGGCATTGTATATAGCGCGATTACTTCGTTCTGGTTGAAGGCTTGATTCGCAGCGTGGCAACATAGCTCGGTGGCACTCAACGACGAAATCTTGTATTGACGGGGTGCAGCATCCTTTTCGCCTTATATGAAGTCTTCATTCATTCAGTTAAAAAAAAATTCTTATAGCGTGACCAGCCCTGTCCAGTCTTTTCCATAAATGAATAAATGTCTAACCCATTCAAATTCCTGTAGTAGAGCCGTCGGATGTCAGCTGACGAAGGTTGTTAATTCGTTGCGGTTGTTCTCGGCACGGCACCTTCCACCTTATGAAAGACGGGGCCAGTTTAAATTGACGGCGCGCTCTGTACGCGCGGCCAGAAGGAATAGTAACTCGCTCCGGTGGCCGCCCGGCTGCGATAAATGCGGCACACGTCGAAGCCTTGTCGTCCTGGCTGAAAGGGATTCGCGAGGAACGCTGTGCGAGTCCGAAAGCGCGCGTCGAGAGAGAGCATCGCGGAGAGAGAGAAAGAGGAGAGCGAGCATTGATATTCACCGTGCATCAGCAGCGGCGCGCGGCGGTGCTTTGCTCGCAAGATGTAGAGGCGAGCCGCTCCGTATCACTCGCTGGGCATCTTATACATTGCCTGGCAAATGCTTGAGCACTTGTGGGGGAACGCGTCCGACACAGTGGGGAGCGGCACTGCTGTGACGCGAGTTCTCGATAACTCTTCCGCCGCCGTCGATTCCGAGTCGACGGCCGCAGCATCAGCGGTGGGGGCAGGGCCTGGCAGGCAGGCAGGCCTGCAATGGAACCGGGACGGGAAATGGTTTGGATTCCGCGGCTGGGGGATTCCCGTCTGCCTTGCGCCGGCGGCGTGCCTCTTCAGACCGGGTTCTCTCTCTCTCTCTCTCTGTGGCTTCTTTCTTTTTGCAATGCGGTGATTGAAATCTCTTTAACGCGAACTCACGTCGCTTGCGGGGGGGCATTCTCCAACGGGATAATAGACTCGTTTGACGCGGCTTCGCGTTCCTTTTCTTTGCGCCAGCTTTGTTCTTGTAGCGCGCCGTCTTTGGCACGGCAACTATGTATGCACGCACAACGTTTGCCGCGGCAGCAGGAAACTATCGTGTACAGAACGGTGCTCGAGTCGTTTTATAGCCGTCTCTGGATATTTTCCTGGTTGTTCTCGGCCCTCGTGTTTTCTCTTTTTGGAGTCACAGCAGTGGGTTTAAATCGAGCACGAAAGAATTTTGCTACTAGCAAGTGAAGAGTAGCGAGGTTTAGAAGATGGGAAATCCGGTTTGCTACTCTGGGCTCAGGAAAGGGAAGGATAAAAGATGAAGAAATATAGTACAGCCCCAGACGAGTGAGCACAGCACAGACGTGGGAAAAAAAAAAAAAAAAAAAAAAAAAAAAAAAACATGAGAACGCTTATGTATGAAGCCATTCGCACCGGAAGTTCGAAGGAAGTGCGCACATACGGCAGTCGATGAGGTCGCTTTTGGATCATCTGTGCTTGAAGTAATGGTAGCTTACGGTAGCTTAGCGATGGTATAGTGTTTAAATTAGGATGGAAATGTTTCCATTAGAGTCAGAATGCACCGGCCTGTCACCGTCGTAACATGTGGTATGCTAAGTGAGTCATGCGTGGGGGCAAGAAATCCACTTACGCTTTGCTGTTTACCATCATTTGTGTCAAACATTGTTTCAGGCACACCCTGGTCTGGGATTATAATAGTAAAGAAGGCAGGTAATCTGTGCTCGACGGGAATCCTTACACACAGGCACTACCGAAGAGGATGTGACCCGTACCAGACCTAATAGTTCCATGTACAAATGCAACCGAGAAAGTATACAGCAAATTGCAATCTCACATAGTGTACACTGGAACAGTCATGTAATCCGTAGTTTTTGGCCAGTCACAGTTTTACTTACTTATTTTGCACAGATTTTAAGCGGAACCTTTAGCTCGGGTGCTCCTATATAAATGCACGTAAAAGGAGAATTCGCTTTTCTCGGCAACCACTGCACCAAACTAGACGAAGTTTGTTGCATTTAAAATAAAAATATAAAATCTGGTGAGTGTTCGTTTCGAATTTTTCGTTTAGGTCTTCAATTTTTTACTAAAATTTGGCAGAAATCGCAAATTTCCAGTAAGCCAAGCTATCAAGCTTACAACTCCGTAACTCGGCAATGAAAAATGATATCACAGCTCTATGAATCGCATCTAATAGTACATCTAAAGTGGATACAATTGATATGTAATACATGAATCTCAAAAAATTTCGTAATATGGAAATACAGCTTTTGCAACGTAAAAAGTTCATGTAATATATAAATCGACATACTGAATTTGTTCGCTTTGATTGATCTAACGGACGCCGTTTACAGAATCGTGATATTTGTTCTTGACGTAGAGCTATTAAATTGTAAACTTCGTGCTCCTATATTCTTTTCGGACTTCCGAATTTTTGAAAAATTTTCAACAGAATTCGGTTCCTAAATCGAAAGCCGCTTTCAACAGTCACTAGAATTTAGCGTTCTATCTCAAATGCAACAAATTTCATTCATTGTCCAGGGATTATGTCAGAAAAGCGTTTTTCGTTTTACATATATGCGAATAGGCCGCGTAGGAGTTGGGCCCGAGCTAAAGGTCTCGCCTAAATTCGACAAATTATGCCACCCTGGAAGAAGGGAATTATGAAGTTACCCTGCAGCGGATGGATATATTTGCTGCTAATTGCATAGGGCCGTTGCGCTTAAAAAAAAAAAAAAAAAACCGTTGTAAGGCTTTCTTTCCAAGACACAATTTCTCCGTCGCGCGCTTCATTCCAGAGGACTTGCATGCAAGCCTCGTGTCGTAACCACGGCTGCCGTTTGCACTTGGCTTTCGGAATAATGTCTGTTTCCTGCACCCCCCCCCCCCCCCCCCCCCACTCCCGTCTTTGTTTTCAGGTTGTTGTTTCTTTTTTCGCCTATTCCCCCCGGTGTTTCTGTTCTGCTACCCCGTGCTCGCGCCTTCGTCTAGTGGCTCAATCAGGCGGCTCCCCCGCAAGCGGCTTGTCTTCATTGGGTTGCGTAAGGCTCTCCTCCTTATCGCTCGCCGACGCTTGAGAGTCATTGATTTGCCGCGGGCGTAATTGCTTCGTCCGGACATGATTGAGTGGCTTGCTGGTCTGGCCTCGCCTGCTCTCTGGAATGAGGTCGTTCCTGCTTTTGATTCTCGGCGGCTGAACTGTTGGGGAGCATCTTACATATCACGTTGGTCATTTTCTCCCTTTGTTTGGTCTCTCTTTACGTCCTCACTCTTTCTGTGTTGGCTCTTCTTTTGTCTTTCAGTTTCAGCAGAGCGTCACCGTGACCTTTTTCGGCGAGTTTCTTTCCTTCAGTGGGTTGTCGCAACACTGGCGCATTTGAAAAAGAAACTTGTAGATTAGTTGATGCGTGCTTGAGTATCCATCTCCTTACCTCTTATTATTTTTTTCTGTTTTATTTGTCCTTCCTTTCAATTCGTTTCGATCCTGCGCAACTAAAGTGGGGCGGAGAGTGATCAGGGATAACCACGGAAGTTAACTAGGCTGTGTCCGGTTGATGATAAGGAGAAGTTCTTACTTTTGACGGAACACACGCAATCAAGCGCTCATCGTTCAGTTCATCGCAATCGTTCATGCAAGCTTGCGCATTTCAAGAAGCACTGGCGCGCTTTTGTGGCTTTGTACATCGCATTCCCACGAGGCCACGGTCTCAAGATTTTATCTTCTGTAAAAAGTATGTCATCTAAGTGCGCTAAAGCTGTCCGAAATGAAATCCTCTCATCTTTGCATGTTGGGCAGGCACACAGCAGGTGCCTAGTGGTTTCTGCTACGTCACAAGTGTCGGAATTTACATGGTTCGCCATTCCAATAGCGAATGAGTAAGAACATTTACAGTAGTATGCGGCTGACCGTTACAGCTTCCGATAGAGTGACTACTACGGTCTTCCCTTCTCAACCTGATGCGCCTGCAGTAAGTGCGCCAATTCGGGGACAAAATTTGGCCCTTCTTGCATGCTCTCATGGCTTGTGCCTGTCGTCTCGTGCCGAATTCAATAAGTGACAGTTGCTAATTACGTCCCCCTCTAAGCATACGTACGTTGAATGTTTGTCAACACAAGGATGGATATGTCATCGCCTACGTCTACCGCGTTCCCTTTGTATGAAACCCGTTCCTTATCAAAGTGCTTGCTCCACTAGCAGGGATGGTTTGGTTAGAAAAATATTGCAAGGATCAAACTCCTTGTTTTTATGTATTTGTGTATAATAGTTATAATAGATATAATAGTAATAATTAATTTCGCTAAAATATAGTAGTAGTCGTTCGCGCGAACATACAGGAGAAGCGCTCGCAATAAATGTATGTGGTAATATTACCGCTATGCCCTGTGTAGCGGTAATGATATGCAATTCAGTTTTTAAGCTACCGCACATTGCAAGGCTTGGCTTTGAATCGCGCTGCTGTGTATTAAAGTAAAATGTGCTTCTCCCCCGCCCCCACCCTCGCCCTTTATTCTTCTTGTGTATGTATTTCTTCCCCTCTTTAATTACTGCGCGATTCGTGTTTCCCTGTTAGCGTCGCGGGTACAAGTTTCGGTCGCTGGAAGAAATTCCTAGCGTCGCAGTAATGCACCAGCTGAGTCGAGGTATCGCATTTCTTTTTGTTTGATTCGTTGCCCCCCCCCCCCCCCCCTTTCGGTGGGTGCGAAGTTCCACTGATATATGTTTCTGCGTCTCCTGCAGCCCGCGTTGACACGCCGGCGAATATTAAGTTACGGCGGTCTCCAGACGACCACGACGACAGAGTGCAGATATGAAGAAAGCTGCGTATAGGCGTCAGAACACAAGAAAGAAAAAAGTTCTGCGATAGTGAGAGACCGAAGGAGGCCTTAAGCCTTCGGCCAACCCCGTGGGTTCTCTCCGTCGTCGGCATCCCCCCCGCCGCCCGTGCCCCGATTCTCTCACTCCCTCTCTTCCCTTGCTCTGCGCCTTCGAAACGCCTGTCGCTTTGACGAATTGCGGTCGTAAATTCGGACCCGCCGGGCCGTTAATCTTGTCACGGCGACGGCGGATAAAACTGACCGAAAACCGAAGGGAACACGGAGTCCGAAGGGGAGCGAGACGACGCTAAAACGCGCGCGCCGCACAAAGCGCAATAGAGAGCGAAAACGTGCGCGGAGCCAAAGTGAAACGAAACGCATTTGTCGTTCGTTGCATGCGCAAGCGCCGTCCTCCGCTGCGCGTTCATGCATGAGCTTCGGCGAGAGGGCGTTTCTCTTGCCGTCTTTCCTGCAGCCCCCACCGGAACGCCGGCGTAGCGAGAATGTTGGTGGGTTGGTTGGCAGAGCGAGGGAGTGTGGCGGGATCGAAGCCGCGTCGCTGTTCAGCCGCGGCTTCTTTGCCCAAGAGTGCGTCGTCGAGCGTTTGGATGTGCGTGCGATCGTGCCTGCCCTGCGCGGCGGCGCTGTGACTCCGCCGGTCTGCTGCGAAAGTAAACGCCAACAGGGTAGACAAAAATGAAAAGACGCGGCAGATCATATATATATATATATATATATATATATATATATAGAGAGAGAGAGAGAGAGAGGGAGAGGGAGAGAGAGAGATGCAGCGCGCTGCGCCCTCTGCGTGTCGTCGGTCGTGAATGTTTCAGGCGCCGTCGCATATTTGGATTTACACGGGACCCTTGTTGCGGCGGGCGGTTTTTCCGGCCCGCTTTCGGTGTTAGCGCGCTGCTGCGCCCGGATAGATTCGTAGCTGCCCCGCTTTCTCTTCACTCGGCTGCGGTGGTGTACGCGGAGATATCTGTTTTCCATGTCGAGTTGCGCTTGCTTACACCTTTTTCCTGTCGTGCGTGAGTTCTTGATGTTTTCTTTCTTTCTTTCTTTCTTTCTTTCTTTCTTTCTTTCTTTCTTTCTTTCTTTCTTTCTACTGCCTCCGCTCTGTTTCATGATTGTTGTGGAAGTGCGCAAGAGGAAGTGGATCTATGACCGTTCCCCTGAGATCCTCGTTTTCTTTTTTTCTTGGAGAGGACAGGGGGCGGAACGTGAGAGGCAATTTATTAGAGTTGGCGCCTTTATGGTGCGCTAGCTGTGTCGCGCCAGCATCCTTTGTTCGTGCGCGCTGCGCGAATGGAGTTGTTGTTCCTCCTTCCTTGTCAGTTGTATTTGTGCAGGAACGGGATAGCTGCGGCAAGTCAGGTGACAAGATGCATTACTCCGCTTTTGAAGTTTGTATAGGCATGTGTAGCACACGTAGGACCTATAGAATAGCGTGTACGCCTGCCGAAGAATATGCAGGTACATATCCGCACGAGACTGTAGAGGTGGGTTAGACCGTTTTATCGGGCTTTGCCATAAGCATCTGTCTACACAGGATAAAAGAAAGAAAAATCACGTGTCGCCGTACGTTGGTCGAACAGGACGCAGTAAGTGTGCACTGTTTCGCGTTACGTTGTCGATTCCTTTCGCCCGAAAAAGTGTATATACTTACGAAGCCGAAATGGGATGCCATTCCTATACGGATTAAAGCGAGACCAAAGAGGAACACTAAATCAGTTTAGATGGATTAAGCATTCTTTGAAAACTGTTTCTTTTCGTTAATTGCGCAATAATCGGTTGATAGTAGAAGAGAAAATTAACGTCGGTGTTTCAAGCGGAACCAACAAATCCCGCTTCTCTTCCACCCCCACCCCCCTCTGTCCCCCCGAAGTTTCTGTGTACTAGATTGCCGCCTGGCCAGCTCTTCCCTCCCCCGTTCACTGGTTAAGTGCGTGCCCCCTCCCCCCCACCTCCTGGAAAAAAAAAAGTATTCCTGGCTACACCACTGCTCACACATCAGTATTTTCCTTCTTTGTTTGTTTTTTCTTCAACATAAGCTCTCACTCGCATCCGTACTCGTGCCCCCTCTCACACTCATCGGCACTCGCCCACATACATCCCCATTCCACGCGCCCATGCGCACTCAACCGAGTAGTGCAGGTGTACTACTCGCTCCTCCTAGTGCACTAGTGCGGTGCACTACGCACCCGCAGGGACACACTGTCCGCTCGAGCTCACTTGTGTACATGCTCACCACTACTCGTGCCCGCGTCCACTCGCGCTCTTCGTCACGCACGGTTGTGAAATGAGCGTGCAACTGAGTGTACCCATGCGTGGGTACGTCGACCTACGAGACCCGGTATATAACTTGCGTATAGTACTACCGTATTCGGCTTCGTACCTAGCCGAGCAATAATCGGCTGTTTTCGTGGCCGCGAGGTACCGCAAGCGCCTGCGCGATCCCGCGTCTGTACTGTGTGCGTTCCACGTGCCACCGTGTGACGCAAGGAAATTTCAATTCCGGTTCCTCAGTGAGTATTGTGGCGGAAAAAAAATTAAGACAAAATCGAACTGGTGAAAAACCGTTGCGAAAGAGCACTGTCTCAGGACTGACCGCTGCGGCGTGCATCGCCACAGCTCACGCATACGTGCCGCATTGTCGAGGACCCAGCGAGAGCAGTTGTATACAGTCGGCGACGCTCGAGAAGACGCTATCGATTGAACCCCGCGGCTTCTGCTGCTTCCGCTTCTTAGTGCCCGCCTCGATTGGTCTCGGATCCTTTCGCGCGAGTTTGGCTTTTATTTCTTGCTGGCCTTGGGCACGCCGTGATTGCCTCTCTCTCTCTCTCTCTCTCTCCACGTACTGCTCGATCTGTCGCTGGGGTGGAACGGTTCCGCCGCCTAATGGAGTGGAGTGGGACCCCTGTTTGCCCTTCTGTACTTATAACGATTGAAATGGTGGCTGCACTGCAGAGCTTTCTATGATTGGCTTCCGGTACGCAGGTACACTGCGCTGACCTTTGGAACAGCCACGCTCCTCGGTGAATGAGCTAGTGCAATGCGTTGAAGCGAGGCTTCGGCGCGAGGTGATTCGATTAGTGTCTGCCGACCTTGTATAGTTCAGACTGTGCTAAATTCTGGGCGTTATGTAAAAGATATCTGCTGTTGCGTCGTTATTTATTTCAGCAGCTGTGTAGCACAATGGATCTGTTCGACCGCGGCGGAAATGTTTCCAATTTTGTACGTCCCTATAGCATTGAGACGCGGTTTCTGCAGTTTCCGTTGTTGCCTTGTTGTTATAACTTAATGTCGCTGTAATAGAACTTGATATCGACGCTAGTGCCATAAACGATTACCTAGTTACCTGCAAGGTATTCCAAATACATGTAAATAAAAAGCTGTTGGAACTTTTCGGACTTTCGGCAAGTGAACGCGCAGGATGGTCGCTCCCATCAGTCCCATCGCCTTGCTCGGCCGTGTGTGCATTTCGATCCTTGCGTCACTATGTAATTAGTTTGTTTTTCCTATCGTTAATTCATTTCAATTATTCTTCTTTTTAGTCAGTCAACGAGAGTATATATTTATGACTTCTCGTAATCCATACTCTTGCTACGAATATACCTTTTTGCCTGTCTATTATTTGGCAAAGCGAATGCGGCTCCTTATTTCTTTATTTGTAGCGGTTAGGTTTGCAATTCTGAAAAAAAAAAAAAAAACGAATTCAATATCTTTGCGCATTGGAGCCTTATGTGTGTTAAAGCACCGTGCGGTTGGCAGTTGGATAAGGAATGATAAAGTGCCGAATATTGTCACCAAATTCGATGCTTATCCTTTGCCACCCACTGCCGCTACAATGCGCATTACAATAAGAATGTAGCCTTTCTTCGCTGTGATGTTTTGCAGCTTTCGTCGCTTCTGCTACAAATCGTTACCTTTCTTAATATTCGTAATACTGAGTGATCGTATTGAAGCTTCATGGAATTTTGAAATATCGCCTGTGGCATATGGTATAATTCTGCTCCTTGAGCTGGATTATTTGAAGAGGCGGACATTTCTGGCAGGAGAAATTGAAACATATGGTTAACTAATTAGCGAAAATTCGATCATTATATTTCTTAATTAATTACTTCACGGCCAGTATTGCTATTTAAGAATTGTAGATGTTGAGCTTGCAGGACGTATCCACTTGAAACGAATTTCCAGGAGGACACCTGTTTCGAGATATTTCCCGAAGTTTGGAACGAAATACACAAAAGAGAGTTTTGTTAACAATGTAAGTGGAAGAACAGTGAATGTTTTGGAGCAAATTCTATAGCGCATATCTCCAAACTGGCGTCATTCTGTGAAGTCATTCCGAGTGGATACGTTTTGCAATCTCACCTGCCGCAATTTATAAATTGCAAAATCTGCCGTAAGGTAATTAATACAGAAGATAGTGAACTTTTGGTTATTAGTTGAATAGGTGTCCGCCTCTCTGAGGCGGGTGTGCTGTTTCGACTTTGTGGGGACTGCTATATAGCGATTTAAGGGATGGGCTTAAGGCGCTGCGGTACTGCCGCTTGCAAGACGGCCTGACGTTTTCTTTTCCTCCTCATTCTCTCCCTCCCTCTCTTTTTATGTACGATGCAAATTGAAGGTGTGCACCGACTGATCACGCTGAACAATTGTATAAGGTTGTGGGCTCGCGTGCAGGGGGCGATAAACTAGGACACGCTAACGCGCTCGTCCTGAGCAGCCGCCACCGTGGCTGGCCGGCCTAAATAAACCGTGGTTACGGCGGCTACCTCGTCGCGCCGCCTCCCACAAGATTCTCGTGTATTTCTTTTGCGTTCGCGGGCTCATCTTGCACCGGTAGTTTAGGCTTGTCGGTGCTTCCACGCTATGCGTACTGTTTTTTGGCATGATTCGATCTCTTAGTAACAGAGCGGCCAGTAACGGAAACACACGCACGCACGCACGCACGCACGCACGCACGCACGCACGCACGCACGCACGCACGCACACACACACACACACGCGCACACACACACACACACGCGCACACACACACACACACACACACACACACACACACACACACACACACACACACACACACACACACACACACACACACACACACGCACGCACGCACGCACGCACGCACACACACACACACACGCACGCACGCACGCGCAAAAGTAGCGCTTGATACCGCTTTGCAAAGTGCAAAGCGGCGACAGCCTCCTTTCCCTCTGACAAGCCGCCCGTGGGTCTCCTCCCCGTCACCCCGGCCGCTTTTCCCGTGCTCCTCTCATGGGCGTCGTGCGCGATCTTTGCGCGTTCCGGTGGGTAATTTGGCGGCCGGCGCCCGCCGCGTTCCGGTTGGGTGGGATGCAGGAGGCAGGGCGCCGCTAGCTCGGTTTTGATGGAACGACGGCGAACCATGGCTGGCAAGTAATAATATACCCGACTTTATATAGAGTGCGCGCCCCGTGGGAACGCCGATTTGGCCACATTTGCGGCGGCGCGAGTTTCGCACTTTTTCTTCCACCCTTGCTTCGCGTTCAATCTGTGTGCGAAAGCTTTCTTGCCTGCATTACTTCTCACGGGCGGAAAGAAGACAGCGCCTTGCACGTTAAGCGCCTGGAAGTTAAAAAGAAAAAAGAAGAACGATGAAAAAAAAAAAGTTGGAGGTGCTTCGCGATGTATACAGACGTGCAGAATGTATACGGCGTTAATGCGGGTGTACCTTTCACACGCACAGCATGTCGTTTAGTGTGGGTAAGACAAAACGTCGCGGTTGAATTTGTTAAATGATTTGAGATGGAAGCGAGCAAGAAGACGTAACGCCCTCGCCCTTGTCGGATCCACCTTCGCGCTGCACTTCATGCAATATGTTTGCTTTCAGAAATGTTATATATATATATATATATATATATATATATATATATATATATATATATATATATATATATATATATATATATATATATCGTGTTTTTTTTTTCTTCAGTAGTTGTTGGCAGTAGGCACTTGTGCGCAGTTCATTACTGCGTGCGTGCGACGCTGCCTATACTTTTCTTTTTCTCATTCTCAATATATGGCGTTTCTTTTTTCTTCTGGCAGCGATAAGGTCGGTGCTGCCGCAAGCGAACGCCGTTTTCTGTGGGCGCGGGTACGCGTCGATCGTGGCGGTGTTAAGGGAGCCGAGAGAGCGAGAGAGGGTGCGGGGGGGGAGGCAGTACGGCAGAAGTGGGTTTCTGCCATATCGCATTTGCCCTGTAGTTACCGCTAGCGCTTTGGCCGCCTACACACTTTGCAAGTGTTTAATAAGCCGCGCGTGCGCTTGCCGCTGTATATAGCTGGCAGATCTTGGCGGTGGCCGCGGCAACCGTAGATCTTTGGCAATACGCCACAACTCTCTGGTATTCCGGTAATGCCAGTAATTTGCAGCCAGCGGGGAGGCGAATGGGATATTCCACGCACTATATTCAAACGTGTTGGCATTTTCGTTACAGTTTCACAACAGAAAGAATGAGAACGCGCGGGCGGAACATCTGGCACCTTGCGTTCCATTTTGTTCGCTGTCGCTGAACTGCGCTATGTACGTCTATCAAGGTCAACGCTAACCTACTCGTTCGGTTATTAACCTCGATGCAGCTATTCCGTCACTTCCTCGTAATATTGTCGTATATTGCCATAGCACATTCTGCTATTACTGTTGTTGGAATCGCACCGCTGGCACGAGTTGTTGGAACCTCAGTGCTGACGCCCGTTATTGCAAATGGGTCGCAAGCCCCAAGGGTAGCGTTGGCCTGGCGGCCCGGGGCACTGGAAGCATCCGAAGGTCTCGGCAAAGCATGAGTCGACTGGTAACAGAACAACTGGTTTATTCTAACATCGCAAAAGAGCGGGCGGTCAGGTCGACCGAAGTGAGAGACGGGAGAGCACGTAACTCGACAGAAGAAATCGGAGTCTCTCTCGGCGTCCGGGAGCAGCTGCTCTTATACTCTCGGCGTCGCGGGCAAGAAGGAAGGTCACGGGATGAGACCACGTGACGGCGAGGCACGGACGAGCTGAGATACATGTTGAGACGAGTGTAGTGACTCAACCGCCAAGCAGGCGCCGTCAGACCTCCTCGCTTCACACTTGGGGAGCTCCTCTCCCCGGCTGCCGCGCTTTGACAAGCGTGGGCACACACGCACACACGAAGACACGTGGCACTGAAACACGCCTGGACGCGCTTGGCGGGGAGACTGCGGGAGCTCCGAACGGGCCAAAATGTCCGCCGCTTTGAACGAAGCTCCGGCGTCCGTTGCATCCGCGCCGGCTATACCGCGCGTTGTAGGCGAAACGTAACACTGTACTTTCGTTATGAATATCCAGCCAAATTATTGACAAAACTTTCGTCCTCGAAAACTTTTTATTTCTTTCGGTCATTCCCTTTCGCTATACGTAGAAGTCATGCGTGCTGCAATAATTTTTTTCTGCCCTTCTTTCTGAGGTCTCGTGCGATGCCACACGAATGAAGTTGATCATTCATTCATTCATTCATTCATTCATTCATTCATTCATTCATTCATTCATTCATTCAGTGTTGCCGTCAGCTCCTTCTTTGTCAGTAGCGAGCGCAAGAACCACTGCCATTCACTTTGCTCGACCTGTTTCTGTTCCCGAATGGGAAGGCGACCGACGTCTTTGGTTTCGGTTTTAAAGCCCGTCCATTGTCCTCGACATGAAAGCGCGTTTGAGCTCCTTCGTGTTTAAACCCCGGCCGCGCTGCACCTCCGGAAGCCCGTCTTCTTCCTGCGCCAATTCCACGCCTAAATCCTTTGCTACTACCGGAAATCGGGACCGCGGGCGTCTTGCGAGGAAAAAAAAAATTCAAGAAGAAAAGGGAGAGTGATAAAAAAAAGAGGACGAGATGACGGTTTGATCGCAAATTGAACGCTCGTCCCGGCGCCAGCGCCAAAAGAATATGTCGCTCTGTCGTCGTCGAATAATGCTCGTTCGCGAAGCCGAACGAGCGATGAAGAGGAGACCAGGAAAATGAAAGCCGCAGCGCGCGAGAAAATGTCGGAGCGGTGCTCGGGTTTTATATGCTCGCGTTGAAGAAGGCAGCCCCCCTTTGTTCGCTCGCATGGCCGTCTATTTTTCTCTTTCTTTCTTTCTTTCTTCTTTCTTTCTTTCTTTCTTTCTTTCTTTCTTTCTTTCTTTCCTATTTTCCATTCGCTTAGGCTGGCCGGATGGAAGGATCTCGGTCTTCGTGCGCGATAGGATTACAGAGCGACCGTGAAAATTGTGCGAGGATAAATAAAAGTTAGTCATAAAAGAGCGCGCTCCGCGACTATATGCTCTGGCTTGGCTGCAAGATGGTGTTGCGAGGTAAGCCGGACAATGAGACAGCGCATTAACTGCTTCCGCCTCTACGCGCTGCCCTAAGTCGTTTCATTGTTTACGAGCTACAATGCCTCGCATACGTCTCCTTTGGTAGAGCGCGATATACGCGAGGGCTTTCTGTGCCGTTTAAAAAAAAGCGAGCTCTCGTGTGTCACATGTGTCAACTGAAGCTTCCTTTGTCGCGTGCTCCGCTTTAATATACTTGTACGAATAAGATGGGATGTGTGGGAGGACAAAATATGAACGATGTGATTTGTGAACCGGGCTACAGGTAATATATACCTCTAGCCTTCGGTTACGTGTCTTGCGCGCCGTAAAATACGAGCTGCAAATGGAACACTTGCGTGGCCGGGCGCTTGCAATGCATGAGGTGGAGAGTACTCACCGTACCGAATAGTCGCAGACGTGTAAGTTTCCATATATATTTTTTTTTCTGGTATATATTGTAACTTTGCTATGATAGCCTGGAGTTGCAAAAACCGCGAAAGAGACGAAACTTTCCATGTCTAGCATATGTTTGTCTGTGTATACGCACAAAGAAAGAGCATGGCTATCAATCGCACACCTGTTCCAAATATTTACTTTATCCGTTGCATAATTGATTGGTCTGTAGACATTTCTATTATTATTATTATTATTATTATTATTATTATTATTTATTATTATTTCGGTACTTACTAGTAGTCTATAGCCTTGCGACGAACGTACGCTTTTCCAACCCGTATTGGGGTAGTCGTTTCAGAACGCCATGGCTGTGTTACCATACGGTCATCGAAAACAAGTTTAAAGCTGCAGCGTGTTTATGGAATAAAAGCTGCGCCACCTACCGTTCGCGCGGCTTAATTATTGCGCGGAAGCTTGGTTGCGCGACATTTCAAGCGCTGTCGGAGCTCTGCGAAAGGACTAGACGAATATGCTGTCAGGGGTCGGGAGCACGTTGCCTTCCCGATGGTGCACCACGTATAGTCACAACGCCTTGAATTTGGCTTAACGATGAACGTAACCTTGGATGATTCTTTCTTTTGCTTCCTTTGTCTGCTTCTTCAAGGACTAACGATGAACGTAAGTCCTTGGCAGGAAGCGATGTGTGGGCGTTCGTATATAGTGCGCGCACTTGTTTGCTGGACAGTGCTCTCGGCGTCCCACCTCTCTCGCTCGCCGTTCGTTCGCACCGTATTCCTCGGCTCACGTGGCCCTTCGCGTCGCGGTATAGATAGCTTACGTAACGTATAGGCGTCTTCGGGTTGCGCGAGCAAATGGATCTGGTTGAGTGGCCTTTTTGTGAAGCAAGAGCGAATCTCTCTCTTTGCCGCGCATTTTATGCGCGCCCTTTTTCCTTTGCTTTCTTTTTCTTCTTCGCGCGGAAGCGATCGGTTTACGTAACACCTCACTCGCTCCCCAGCGGCACTGGCGGCTTAATCGGAGCTGCGGACGTTATTGCTAAAGCGGCGCTCTTTTTGCTGCTGGGAGAATGAAGTGAGCTGTTTCAATTCCACTCACGTTATGCTTCAGGCACCTTTTGGTTTGGTTTTAGTGCGGCGCCCTAATAGCTAGCTTTGCCATTTTCTTTAGACGCTGTGTAAGATATCGCTATTTCGGTCAACCTGAAGTTGGGCTTTGCCGTGGATCCTGCGATTATGCTCGCTTTCGTTCTTTCTTTTATTTTTATTTAGTGGAGGAGGGAATCCTCTGCAGCGCACTTTATATCGTCGTGGCTTGCCTTTGTCGGAATACGCTAATGCGTATTAGCTAGCTTTCATAACGTTAAGTAGCGCAGCGCGAAACAGGACATAGGGACACAGAAAACACGAGGGTGAGCGCTTCTGTGCCCCTCTGTGCTGCTTGGCGCTGCACCATTTAACATTATGGAAAACCAACTAGCCCAAACCACCACCCTTGTAGGTTAGGTTTTCTTCGTTTCGTTGGCTGCGTGGGCTGTGCGGTGTACTTTTCCGCGGGGTATCGAACCGGAGCTGAACCAAAGGACCCCCCCCCCCCTCCCCCCCCAAAAAAAGAAGAAAACGAAAGAGAAAGAAAAAAACGTTATTTTTGCCTTAACCGGAGATGAACCGGAACGTTACGTTGTCTTTCACTCCGGAGCAAAATCGAAAATAAAATAAAAAATAAAGGCTTTTAGTTCAGGGTGGCCGCCTTTTCTGGAGCTTTTCATTCATGCGCTACCTACATTTTTCGCCCAGCATATGCTACCTCATTTGTACATACACACCATATTGCGGTGATCTTATAAGCAGCAAGCAGCTCCCTTAGTACGGGTTTCAGCGTAACGCGTCTGGAAGGCAGACTAGGTGTTCCGCTTATGCGACGATATGTGCATCGAATCCGACGAACTGACTCAATCGCCAGACTATGGCGCCTGCAAAGTACCTCAGACATTCATTCCTGTTGCTTGTTCCCATGCAGTGTAACTGGGAACAGCATGTATTGACCGCTTCGTTAGCGCAAATTAGCAACAAGCCGTTGAGTCTAAAAGTGTTACTGGGCCCTTGGCCGGACATTGTATCAATGAAACGAGCCATCAAATCTATCTTAGAATATTCAGTTAACACAGGCCTATAGATTCAGGGCTGTGAACGGGCTTTTCGAGCACGAACGTATATATAATCGCATCCTGCTATCTCTCCTCATGATCACTCCTCGCTCGCCTGTTTTTCTTCTCTTCGCTTTGCCTCTGGGCAAAGTAGCAGGCTAGAGACTTTCTAGCGTTTCATAAATCACCTCTCCTCTCTCCGTCTCTCTTTCTCGCGCTTAACTTGGCTTCACATAGCTCTGCGTAACTGCGTTGAATCTGCATAATTCTTATGCAACTACGCGAGGCCTGAAGGACAACACGCGTATAGTTTTCGTTCAGCTTCGAAGCA
This sequence comes from Dermacentor andersoni, assembly GCF_023375885.2. Lineage (NCBI taxonomy): Eukaryota > Metazoa > Arthropoda > Arachnida > Ixodida > Ixodidae > Dermacentor > Dermacentor andersoni. The sequence goes on along the minus strand of NC_092816.1, from coordinate 67,957,163 downwards.
GCGGGTAAAAAAAAAAATTCTTGCAATTATTTTTCGACTTGAACTGGTTCAAACCGATTTCAACTGATATTTTTTCCCTCCGGAAATGAACCGACATGTTTACCGGAACGAAAACAGTTTTAATTTGGTTCAACACTCTACTTTGCAGTATATATATATATATATATATATATATATATATATATATATATATATATATATATATGCTGGTTGTTGAATGGGGGAGGAGAGGAGAGGGGTACGTGTGCGCTTACAGACTGACCATGGCATCGTTTAATGCAGCGAGCAAAATGTCTTCCAGAGACAACAGAGTGCCTTTGAAACAGACTCAATGGGCTTATTATGGACCAGCGACTCAGCGCATGTGTTTAAAACCGTTGTGTGACAGAATGGACAACTGGGCTAGTTGGTTTACTTGCATCTTGAAACTGTAAAAGCACATAAAGACGAGAACCAAGAGATAAAGGCAGGACGAGGCGCTTACTCACAACTGAAAAAAAATTATTGATAAGAAATAAATATATGCGCACAAAAACGGGAGTAGGAGGGCTGCGTATGCGTGCCAAGGATCACGGGTTAAAGAAAGTGCTAACTATCGAGACATTTGTTTCCTCTCAATAAAATTTTTCACTTGTGAGTAAGCGCCTCGTCCGGCCATCTCGCTTAGTTCTCTTCTTTGTGCGCTTTTGTAGTTTCAAGATGCAAAACCGTGGTAGAAGATACGGCGCTTTGAGTTCGCACGAAGGGCCCACAGCGTTCGCTAACGTTGGGTCCGCTCTTTCGGCAACTAGGGCCGATCGATTTCGGTAGCCTTGTGTTTCCGACCACTTTTCCGAATCTCGTCGGCAGGCCGAGACGTGCTTGACGTGCACCACTTCAGCGATTTAGTCGCGGTTCGGCGAAGAGGGCAGGGATAAAACAGTGGCAGGGTGCCGCGGCAGGTGCCCCCTTTGCGGAGAGGGAGTGCGCGCAGCTTTTCAGGTGGGGGGGCGCCTGTGGCACAGTGTATATTGTAAGCGCACGACTGTCGTCGTCGTCCTCGGTGGCCGGTGCGTGTCGACACCTCCGCCGGCTGGCGGCGTGGCGCGCAGTGGAGGGAGGAGTGATTTGTCATGCTCCTTCTTCCGTCCCCCTACTCCTCCCTCCATGCAGCCTGTCACGTCACTGTTGCCCGAACTCTCCTCGCCCGCGTTCCGACGTCCGTCCGCGCGACAGACGGGGAGCACGGCGGAGGCGCTCACGGTCCGCGATCTCTTGTGCGTGCGTGCTGTGTATTATGGCAGTTTGTTTCTGTCTGTCTTCGCGCCCTCCCTTTGTGTTTCTTTTCGAGCGCCCTTCTTTGCTCGGCCCGTAGGAGCTCTTGTCTGTCGAGGCCGGCTGCGTGCGAAGCAGCGCGAACCCCGGTGGCCGCAGGTTGCTGCTCTGGTGTTTAGGCAGGTAGGTTGGGAAAGGGTAGCGGAAAAAGGAGGCTGAAAGAATGGTATCGTGGCTTGAAAGGTTTATTTTATCGGAGGTGTTCCAAACGTTTCGTTCTATCCTGTGCCGCCGAATTTCGCAGAATAGTTGCTTGTATGATTAGTTACGAACGACACGATGTGCAGCAACAAGAAAATGAAAGGACGCGAACACATTTTTTTTTTTTGCCTGAGCTGATCTGTACATGATTACTGTAGCGTTAGGGCCTCAGATGACGTGCAAGGCGCAAAGAAGAGAATATGGCCCGTGGCTGTAGCCGTGCCGCCTTGCTTCTTTTATGTCCTGTCCGTTATCTTGGATACAGTGATACTGAAGGGCATTTTAGCGCAGACGCGCCTATCACACATACTCATCAACCAATCTCTCTGCACTGATTCCATAGGCGTAAGCAGACAGGAACGTAAGAAAAAGTGAACAGTCGGGGGGGGGGGGGGGGCACTGTTCCCGTTTGCAGGGCAGTGGCCGGAGTCGCATGTAGCAAACTGTGCAGAGGTTGCGATGAAAGGTTACATCTGAATAAAACGGTAGCGACACTGGCGCGTCGCGCCAGTTTACAAAAGCTCCAACCATGCAAACCTTGTCTTTATGGAGCGTTAGGAGACGCAACCGTGTACATGAGTAAGTAAACGGGGGAAAAAAAAAAAGAACAACAAAGGTGCAGGGGTACACGGGGCACCAGCAAAACACGCACTCGCAGGCAGACGTATATTCTCGCGGGGACGTCTTGCCACCGCGAAGAGAATGGCGAAGAAACCGGTCGCGCTCCGTCAAGCATACTTATTTCATTCCCGCGGTGATATGGAACGCAAATGTTTCTCGACGCCAGTTCGTTACCCCACATTCGCACAATGTTCTCTTTGCATTCCTTTTCGGCCGTTCTTCCTTAAGTCGCACGTGCTGTTCTGGTTCGTCCGAGCTACCGTTTGTGCTAAACCCCTCCGCCACCTCCCCCTGCCCCCCTCCAAGAAAAAGAGAGAAATGAGAGAATCTGGCTACATTAACAATTTTACTTAACGAGGCGTGGGCGGCGTGTGCGTAAAGAGCCCGTCGCTCTTCATTACAAAAGGCGGGCGGCGCAATCAGCGGTGCGGCCGGTCCTGCCTTTCTTCTTTTTTTATTTCCAAACGGTCCCGCTTGCTGCCTGCCGCGCCGCCGCTGCATCGGAGACCGCGCGGCGCCCGCCCGCATGTGACTCGTTTTCAAACTGCTCTCCGCTCTGCCTGTTCTCGCGCCGACGCGGCGCGCACGTGCAGTGAAGCGCGCCTCTCACGCGATGCGCGCGCAAATCGACGAGGAATGTTTTCCTTCTCCCAACACCCTCGCTCTCTTCCTCGCCCACTTTTCCCCTCTCTCCTTCTCTCACCTCTCCCCAACGCGGCAGATGTCCTTTCTTCGTTTTCTGGTAATATTTGCTCTCGTCATCGTCGGCTTCGCTTTTTCTGTATGGGCGGGGGCGTTTATGTGTTGCGAATCGCGATGGGCAGGTCGATACGCGACGCTTCGTGAGCGCTCCTGGCTTTTTCTCCACCTACGCCTCGTATAGTCTTCTTTAAATTTATTTTCTCCGTCTTTGTATTTGCGTTTGCGTGTTCGTTATTGCTCTATTTATTGAACGGCGCTGTGCGGCCGAGGGCACATTTTATTTTGTTTGCTTTATTACGTCTTTTCTTTTTAGTGGAGCTGATTTGCAAGGTTTGGTCAGGCCTTTTATAAGGTAACACTGGGGACAGGAATAAGAATAACCAGTTGTTGTTGTTCAGATCAGCTGTGCTTTTTGCACTTTTCACACTTGTAGCACGAATAATGGCGAGAATTCTGAAGTTATCATTGATCGGTCAATCGACTCTGTTTAATCGCCCGAAGAAACGCGAAACAAAGGAATATTGAAATGAAATATTTTCCTTGGGCTCGTATGCTACTTTCAATTTCTCGACATGCCAAGATGGAAGGCGTCGAGGAAAGCGGGGGCCGTTCACAAAATAATAGTACTTCTGTCATCCACTGCCACCCTTCTCCACCATAAATCGTTCTAAGTACAACAAATAATAAAGCTCTGCTATAGGTCCACTGGTTCTATGGGATGATATGGAAAGCCTATATGTATTACAACGAATGCAACTCGATATCATCGTACGGAATACGGCTTCTTTGCTCGCTGTTGTTAGTTGGTAGCTTCGGTACGATGTTCCTTCGAGCGAAAGTAGCAGCGATGGAGGCTGCGATTTCGCTTGTACATTCGTGTCCCTTGAGTGGATGAACTAGCATTGGGTACAGTGGATCGCAGTTAAGCCGTTACTGTATTACTTGGATGCCGAATCAATCAGCCGTCCCACCCGAACTTTATTTTTTTAAACAAAATTGAAGCCTTAATTCTTAGGGGATCATTTTCCAAGGTGGAAAAAAAAAGAATGGACCGGAATACATTTGGAAATGGTATGCGAGTGTGAAATAATAAAACACTTAATCGGATAGGATCGATAAAGAATCGTTCATTTAATACCCAAGCTACATTGCCTTGGGTTCCAGACACTTCCGCATCTAAGTAGGCGCTTTATTGAAGAGACAGTAATGTTTCCATGCGTTTTGTACAGCGTCTTTGTCTTTCTTGTGCTTTGTGACGCTCGCTCAATTACTGCGCCTGGGTAAAGGTGATGTCTGACAGACCTGCGTGTCGAGCGATCGCCGCCACTCGAGAACACCGCGGAGCCATCGCGAATCCCTTTTATATGCGCGTACACAACCCTCTTGAATGTGAATCGTCGGCCGTAATGTGCGAGCGCGTAAACTCTGCGATTTTCCCAAGATTTCGCGCATATCCGATCTCCATTACGGGCTGCTTTATATGCTGCGGCCTATATGTACGTGTAACATTCAATAAAAGAGAGAAAAGGGCGTCAACGATGCGGCGTAACGGCTCATGGAATTCCGGAAGCCATTTGAAGAGGCCCTCGCTTTTTAAAAGCGTTCGTTCGTTTGACGGCGACCGTGGTGATGGCGGGATTGGGGGCTGTGAAAGGGGGGGGGGGGGGGGAGGCGACGAGAAAACGATGGCCATATTTCACGACTGCGGCGGTGCTTTTCTCCCTAGCGTGTGCGCCAGCGGCGCTTTGAATTGCAGGCAACGCGCCGGACGAAGATATCGACGCGAACATGGGAGCTTGAAGCTCTTCGCTAGTTCCGTGCAGCGAGTTGAAAACTATGTTTCCACCACGTTTCTGGAAGTGGTGAAGAGTACGTTTAGTTACCGGGTCACTCCGCAGTGTTTGTTGTTATCTGACAGGTTCGCTCGCAGGTCTCGTTTCTTATCGGTGCGGTAAGTGTAGTTTTTTCTTTTTTTTTTTTTTTTTTTTGCAGTAGTTCAGCTGTGGCCACGCATCGTCCTGGATGCGAGGATATTGACATTGGGAGACCACTGGAAGAAGCCGGGATTATTTAGGCGTCTTGGAGATATCGAAATTTGAGCTTTGTGCTTGCTCTCTGTCTCTCCTGTTTACCTTCGCTGTGTGTCGTTATCAGTTACGTTGCGAATCATGGGGCATGGTGAGAGTGAGGCTACAAAACACCCGAAAGGTCCTTGTTTAAATGTTTAATCGATTCGACTTACGGAGTCGACGTCGGATACTTGACATAACATCTCAACTGGGTAAACACCCTGTGAACCTTGCGATACGATGTCTCGCGGCAACTCAGGAAAAAGTGGTACTTCACTGCACGACATCTCCCGCTTCCCAACGCTGTGATTATTTATTTATGGATTTATTTATTTGGGTGTGATTGGTGTATTTATTTGGACGAACTATTTCGTCGCCGGCTTTGCTACAAGTACTAAATTGTTGAATCGTTAACGCGTACTTCCACACGGACCAAGCGCCTGGCCACAGCTAGTGTTGTTTCCTGAAATTACGCCTGACCATCCCCTCCTGTGACCTCTGACTGTTGTCGAGTTGCGGCAGCTTGGCTAATTAGCGGAACCAAAACTTACATGCTTTAAGACACGAGAGAGGGAAGGTATTTTTAGATTAATTTCATTACGCTTAGGCCGATTGCGCGCTTGTGATGTATAATCGGCCTCTATGCCGAATATTGCGAGGCCAAGTAACGGCACTCAACATTAATACAGAGCTTTAGCACATCGGCAGAATTCTTAAGTATGCGGTTAGCCGGGTTACCAGAGCCGTGGACGACAGTAGCATATGGTAGCAAAGCTGGTAGCGACACCTTGTGACGCTTTGTCCAACTACAAAGTCGTTGGAAAAGTTTTTTCGCTTTCCGGGTGTTGTCGTCGTAGGAAAGTCACGAACGGGTGGCGGTACGTTAACGATTATGTGGTTACCGATGCTTTGCACCACCACTTAAGTGGACTGTGGTAGGTCACTCCAGTAGCATATTTGAACTCTGCTTCACAACATGTCGCTACTAGCTGTGTTATGGCCGTACGCCTCTCCCGTAACCCGGCGAGTCGCAAACGGTAAAAATTAGCCTGCGGACAATCTAGGGTCTGACTGACGGCAGGCGAGCGTCTGCGCGCAACTGGGGCGTCAGCCGAGCTGCACGGAATTACCACGGTAGCGTCATTGCGAGAGAAGGCGAACAACGCGCGCTCGCTGTGCTATTGAATGCCCGAACCTCATGCGCGCACCGACCCGGAAAAAGAGAGGGCGGTGGGGGGAGAGAGAGAGAGAGGACACGCGCGGATCTGTTCTGTTCAAAACTGAGCCTTGGGGCGAGAACCTGCTCCATTCTATTGAACGGCGCTTTCGATTCCTGCGGCAGCACTCGTGGGGTCGTTATAAAAGGAGGAGCATTGTTATAATACGACTCGTGTCGTCTGCCCTACCGTGGGAGATGCGCGGACTTCATGCTTATGCCGAAGATTCTCTTTGTTTCTTCTGCCCAGAGCTTCTAATGTACTGTTTTCTTTCTTTCTTTAATAATAATTATTATTATTGATTATCGAGGCTGTTTCGTATGTGCGTGCTTCGCGCTTGCCGTCGCTTGTTGCCGGCTGAGGCAGACGTTTCTTGTTCTCTTTCTTTCTTTCTTTCTTTCTTTCTTTCTTTCTTTCTTTCTTTCTTTCTTTCTTTCTTTCTTTCTTAAGCCAGTTGTCGGCAAAGAGTTGTATAGTGTTTATAGTCAGATGCCTGTTTTCACCCTCTGTGGTATTCACAACTCGAGCGAACAGAAAGTTTGGATCACATCCTAATACTACACGCAAGCTGTCAGTTGGTGTATATATGGTAATATTTTCTTTCTTCTGCTTCTCCTTAAATATGTACGAGTTTTCAGCAGTACACAACTTGCACATTGCTTCTTTTGCTAAACGAGAAAGGTCGTTCCGGCGCACGCACGCACGCACGCGCGCACACACACACACACACACACACACACACACACACACACACACACACACACACACACACACACACACACACACACACACACACACACACACACACACACACACACACACACACACACACACACACACACACGCACGCACACACGCACACACACACACTACTGTAATGGAATTTTATTGCCAGTACTTTTCCGTAAGAGCAACAGTTGTGCAACATCTAACTTAAACGCATCAGAGCTGCGATAAATTGGACAAGAAACACGGTCACCAAGTCGCCTTATTCATACCCGCTTGTGTTAATTTAGGCATCATTTGGTCGAGGTCGATCTGGTGGAAGACATAAATGCCGCTTACTTCTGATAAACTTCTTTTTGGGAGGAGCTTAGGATTTCAAAGGTAGATCCATGGCGCATACCTTACTACAGTTTATTGAAAAGTGTTACCATCGGCCAGCGGGGTGTGACCTTCTCGCCTCTCCTGCACCACTGCGACTTATCGCTTCGTGAAGCTAACACTGTGTCCCCTCGGACATACCTGCGGCGACAACAAGGCGAGACACATTTGGCGGATCGAGTGTTGTTTGTTGGTTAAGTCTCGTCGTCACCGACGATGGGAGCAAGAAGCTCCGAGGTCCTCCGAGCTGGGATACAACGGGCTTGAAACATCGCCGGAATCATCTTAGGGACCCTGGACTGAGGGTTCTTCCCACACTGCTATCGCCATTCAAATATTATTAATAAAGATGTTTTACTCTCTGTCTCTCTCTCCTGCAAGAGGGTGTTCTATAGCGTTTCTGCACGGACTCCGGTAACCGCCACGGTCGTTTGACAACGCTCCAGATAATTGCTTGGTCATCACAGGAACCAAGACGCGCCAGCTTGAGTGAACAATCCGTTTACGATCCTGCGGCCACTTTGGACGCTCCGATTTGACAAAGGTGGAACGGCAGATTTCCCTGGCCTAGGGATCTTGGGAGGACAGAGGGGATTTAAGCGAACTTCTTCGGTTAGGGTGCTTCAATTCAACCATGCTAGACTGAAGAGTCATAACGTTCTCCACTTTTCTTGTAGCTATTGTAAATAAACCCAGCACTCCTTGTTCTCGATGAAAACATGTTCCTCCCTTCAACAGCGTCCTTATCGTGAATGAGTCGGACGACGGCATTGGGTCCCTTTTGACGTGTGCGCCACCCACTGTTACAAAGGTAGGATGGTACGAAGTATAGGATTTGCTTTGTACACTCCGTCATATTTTCCACCATTTCTATATCGAGATTGTATTGGTAACATGCCACATGCAACCTTTTTAATATAACGTGCTCCCATGATTCGGGTCGCGTTTCCAAAGACCCATTTGGTTAATCGGCGTGTATCTGCGTGTATCATTACGATCCGGTTGCACGACTTTCATTGCGTTTGTCTTGCGATGAAAGCAACGTTTTCCTATATTTCGCTCGAGCCTATAGATGCTGTTTAGGAAAGAAATAGATGCTTTCATCTTTGTTTTTAGAGAAGTGTCCGCCAAAGTGCCGCGCTCAGAATTTCGCAAATGATATATTTTAAAGGCCTCACTTGCCTCGCGTGATTTATTACTCGTGATTCTACGCAGTAATCGTTAGTAAGTACAGTTTGAACATGCTATATATATATTATGTTTGGAATAATTTGGAGGTAAACGCTGAACCCTAACTGGTGAATTCTTACTGCCCTCTTATATCCAAGTCACCCCCCCCCCCTCCCGGTTTTGAGCAAATAAAATCTCCAAAAAGAGGTGCTACCTTCTTGTGCTAATTCTTTCAACCCTCATCATGTATTGCACTTGGAGCAGCATGTCGAGCCCGTATGAGAGGCTATAACCCTGTCCAGTTATCGTCGAACTCGCTCTCGCATCCTCGTTAGCGATGTTTAAGAAAATATAACCGCCTCGTTTGACTCGGGTTGCTTGACTTTCCAGAGGTTTTCTTCTTTGTTGTGGGGCGATTGCTCTTTCAGCCGTCATCTCGCTAACTAGATTTCTTGAGCTTGCCTGCCCCTTAAGGTGAGTACGTGCTTCCCCCGAAGCCCATGGTAGACAAAATGAGATTGCCATCTATACGAGGAAAGAAAAAAAAAAAAAAAAAAGCCTCAGCTACGCGGTTTTTAAGGGCCGTCAAAACGTGCGAGTCCCCGTCGACTTCTTTCGGTGCATAAGGTGAGCTCGACTCTGTTCCCCGTCGGAGTTGCCTTTTCTTGGCGTACTAGATGCTTTTTTCGCTTTCGACAAGCGAGCGCAAGAGATCCCCCTCCCTGATGGCGATCAGGGCGGATGGAAACGGGGACCGAAATGGAAGGAAGAGATTGGAGAAAAAATATGAACGGATGTTGGCGTAGACTTGCGGCATTATAAGCGTGCAGAACGGTGCGTTCTGGAGCCGGCGCCAGCTGGTAGCTAAAGACAGCTATAGTAATAGCAGAGCAAAACTTATCACGCTGTCCGACCTTCATACGAAGTCCAAGCCAGACTGGGTTATGTGCGTGCTCAATGTCGTTGACGTCGCCTTTGGATACGCTGTATGTGTGGTTGCATAGCACCATCCTCTACCGCGATGCAGTGTGTCGTAAGAGATCAGGTGGACACCCACTGGGGTGGCGTGTAGTGGCCTCGGCGTTGCGCTGATAAGCCCGAGGGGGCGCGGGATGGAATCCCCGCTGCGGCGGCCACATTTTGATGGGGCCGAAATGGGGCCGCGTGCCGTGCTTTCGATGCACGTCAAAGAACCGCAGTTGGCCAAAATTAGTTCGCAACCAGCCATTACGGCGTGCCTCGTAATCATATCGTAGTTTGGCACGCACAACTCCTAAAAATTCATTTTAGATCCGGTGCACGGTGTGGCATGCGGTCACGCATTCCGTCGTGAGTGACCCGCCTAGAGACGCCGGTCGGTGACAAGCGCCGTCGTCCTGAGCGCATAACGCGTCCTGAACATTTCGATCTTTGCAGCACGGATCTTCGGCATGGCTCGCTTCTGAATGGACACAGCTATGCCAGGCGACGCCCGCTCCGTAATTACGCCTGTTGAACACACAGACATTTTCGCGCGGTTCCCGTTCTACTCACCGACATCAGTGCGATTTCGGAGCCCGATGAACGAACGAGTACGACGTCACAATTCGATAAAGGTGCATCGTTTTAGGGAGCGCACGTACAGGGGATGCCGTCGCGAGCGCGCGCCCCATGTCGACGCGCGCTGCCTTTATCTGAAGCCTTCCTGCCTCCCTCTGCCCTCCGGAGCGGTGGAGGTACAGCCTCGTCCCCTCTATCGCTGCTGCGTGTTTTTTTTTGCTTTTTTTTTGCCCCTTCTTTTCCTCATGTATATGCCGACCGGCCGACCGACCCATTGTGCGACTCTGCCCCCGCTAGCCAACGCGCTGCCACACATGGTCTCTGAGGGGTGGCGTGTAAGTATAGAGGCGAGATGGCGTTGCGCGGCACTGTCCTTTTTTTTTTTTTTGTGCTCACCCTGGTTTTTGCTGTGTTTAACGCACGTTTCGCTGCCTTTCCGCCGCTCCCTCCTTTCGCTTGTCTAGATCGGTCTCTCGAAGTGTAGTGCCTCGTTGATGTGTGCCTGCCTTTGCGTGTTTTTGTTCCTGTCCTGCGCGGCGTCCCCCCACCCTCTTATACGCTCGAACCTCTTTACTTCCTGCCACTCCGGTTATGCTGGGGCGGCACTTTTTCGTCTGTTTGCCGCCCCCCCCCATCTCTCTCTCTCTCTCCGGAGCTCATCTCTTGTCTCGGATTCGCCTCGACTCGGCGGGCGAACGGCATTTTGCGAGCGCGGTGACTTTGCTATCCTGGGCACCACAACCTCCGGCGCTTGCTTTGGAAGTGGGCTGATTGGTTTTCTTTGTTGGCCGTTGTTGGATTTTCCTATCCTGTTTGCTAGGGCAGATTTATCTGTTTGATACCGTGTTACTTTTCCCGTCGACTTCCGGCCTTGCTTTCCTCCCCACTGCACTTGTGTGTGTAATCGGACCGAGGAGCTGAGTGATTCGCCTTCTGAATGAAAAGGTGCTGTCTGTCGCGGCTGCACGATGTTTGACGGAAAGGAAGCCCGTCCGCGATTTTTAGGGCATGTGGGTGATTGCTATTTCGTTGTTTTTGCAATCAGGTTCCGGACATTTTACTTAAAAGGAGCCTACGCAAGGAATCGTATCAGCACCCGTGAAAACATTCAACAGACAGACAGACAGACAGACAGACAGACAGACAGACAGACAGACAGACAGACAGACACACACAGACACAGACAGACAGACAGACAGACAGACAGACAGACAGACAGACAGACAGACAGACAGACAGACAGACAGACAGACAGATAGATAGATAGATAGATAGATAGATAGATAGATAGATAGATAGATAGATAGATAGATAGCGGGGGTATTTAACTCTACACGCGAATTCTAAGCTCCGTTATCCGAGCATCGCATGCAGGCATCAGTGTCAGGCTGAGCGCTTGTGACCCGAGGAAGCTCACGTATTCAGCGGCGCTTACGAGCCTCATACTTATTACCATCACTTTTGTTCGCCAGTGTCTGAAGATTTAACGACACGGAAGTTCTTTCACTGTAGGAGCGGCAAGCTACGTACGCCGTGTTTTTCAAAATGACTTCTTTTCTCGCGTACCGTTTATACCGCTCATAATTTTTGCTCTTGCGAGTCGTTTATTACGTCTGTGGATTTGCATGCCTTGTCAGATGATTCACCCTCTTTGCCCTCCCACTCGGTCCGGACGTGGACCCGCTTATCCGCAAACTACTACTACTCGTACTAGATGATCCACGCGATGTTAATTAATGCCGCAAGAGACGTGGTGTAAAGAGCACGAGTGTTGATTATCAGGCTTTAAGAAAAGAAAGAAAGTAAAGCGCAGTTCTTCCCTCCTTAAGGACTTCCCAATGCGTTGCTGTCTTGTTATAGAATAAAGAGAAGAGGCGAAGAGCGAGAGGGAGAAACAAATTACAAGTCCCGTGAATATAAACCGATTCACTGTTCGTCGCACATGAAAGAGGCACGCGTCTTTGTTACGCGCGCCCCGAGTCGTGCGCAGCGTCTGGACGCTTGCGAGGAAACGCGCACCCGAGAAGCCCACTTGCGGGGCCTCTCCGTTTTGCTGAGGTGTATATTATGTACTGCGCCTACGACGCCGTGGGGACAATGTTACTTCCTCGCGGAGTTTATTTATAGACAAATCGCGCGGGGCGGGGGGGAGGGGCTCATTTCTCCTCCGACAGGGAGCCGAAAGGCGTCGCGCGGTCTCGTCAATCACGGTGCACTCCGCGCGCGCTCGTGCCGCCGGGAGTGACGCGGGCTCACGGAGGGGACGTGCAGCCGTTTTCGCGTACGGCGGTATCTTCAGCCAGTTGGGAAGGAATCAGCCGATAGAAGGAATCAGCCGATAAAGTAACGAGCGTTTGAGTTGTCCCGCCCTTTCCTTGGCTGTTAAGTGCTCGGCAGAATCAAACGAACGAGATGAGGGATACGGGAAAAGGTTTTGGAGGTTAACCACACGTCCGGTTTGCAACCCTGCTTTGGTGGAAGGGCATGTAGGGATAAAAAAGAGAAAGAAGGGGGGAGAGAGAGCGCCAGTGGCGCGCACGTGGGAAGATGCGCAGCAGTTCTACAAACCGTCGGAGAGACCTGTCGACTTGAGGAATGCTGCCGTGGGGCTCTCGTTGCTTTCTGCGCACCAGCGACGCGCACGGGCACGGATCGTCGCTTCTGAAAACGGTCGTAACCCTGCCAGTTTAATGCAGTCCGGAGAGGTTCACTCTCGCCGTCGTATGGTGTATCCACACGACGGACGGCTCCGCGCAAATCTGTGCCGCGGACGCTTATTCCGCCGCCCGTCCGGCTGCGAAGCACATCCAGACGACGGACGGACTGAGTAGACGACCGCGCCGGAAAAATAAAGATGGCGGCTACGCCCGAAGCGACTGCCGTCCGCCTCGAACCTGTCAAGTCGTCGTCGTCCACTGTGTGGCCCGTAACTTTCAAACTGAGGATTGTATTTGGTTTAAATTTGTGTCCAGAAGCTTCGACAGCAATGTATTCGTGATGAGTGGACACCGTTTCCGAAAGCGATACTCAGATTCTCGGCGTGTAGGCTTAGAGTGGCTGTATTGGCTGAACATGGCCTCTAAGATGTTGCGGCGGCCCGGGCGGATCTCAGTGGCCGTAAGTTAATATAATTGCTTGTTTCTACTCACTCTAGATGGCGCCATCGGTGTAACAAAGACTTTGTCATAGGTGTTTTCACTCTGAATGAAAATGGAGATCGAAAGGAAACGATGGTTGGCCGCAATGGCTGTTGTTTTGTCCGAATTGGACACGAATGGTGTCAGCAGTGATGAAGCTGTTTCAGAAAGATCCCAAAGCCGCGCTTGTTGCCAGACTGTAGAGCATGCTAGGCTAAATCCGCAGCATTCGACCCCCAAAATCCGGATGCGAAAAATAGTTTGGCATTTTCCGTCCGTGGGGGTCGCGGACGACGCGCGGACGGCACAAATCCGTGACGCGTAGTCACGTGATGCGCAGTCCGTCGCGAGAAAGACGGATTTCGTCCGTCGTGTGGATCCACCAGTACCGGGGGCCTAGACACAGAAGGTGCCGTCCTCATTCCGGCAACGAACTCAAACGAGTACAACATATTCCCGAAGCCGCTGATATACTCGAGAGATTTTGACTATAGTGCAATTCACTGTTTCAGCAATTGTGAGGGCATTTTCTGTAATTAAGCAGAAGCGAGTAAATAATATCAACAGAATAATACATTACAAAAGAAAGAAAGAAAGAAAGAAAGAAAGAAAGAAAGGGAGAAAAGTGCGCGCTAGGAAATGCCAAGTGTAAACACGTGGATACAATATTGCTTTTGTTATTGAAATTTATGAAGGCTTTTAGAGCAGTTACAACCGTTTGGGGACACGGCATACGTGTTCTCGAGATGGCGGCATGAGCGGCATATCGGGAGTTTCACGTTCCCTGCGTGGTGAAAGACTGGTAGTACGGTGCGTATACGACGGTTTCTCTTTCTGAAATGTTGGCAGCAATAAGAAACAACCACGGAGGACATTTGCATCGCCTCGTAAAAATCTAAAGGCGGTCGCGCGTACAAGCTCTTTTCGGGCCCTTTAGTGTCGTGGCAGTTTCTCGCACTTTTACGAGCAAGCCTTACAAGTTGCGCTTTTCGTTCGCGCTTAGAGAACCAGTATATTTTAAAACTGCTTTTTGTCTGGAAAACGGTCTCGAACGAGTGGCTGTTTCCCGCTGTGTCTCAGCTCTCGCGAGTCGGTGGCACCTGACGGCGCACCTGTCTTCGCACCGAGCCTTTTGAAAGGATCGTTCACTCCTCGCAGCCGCTGCTATCCTCGGCACGCCCGCTCTTGAAACCGTGTTTGAACTTCGTGACAAGCTAGTCGGGCGCTTCCTCTTTTGTTTTACTTCCGATGTTTGTTTCCTCTCTCTCTCTCTCTAACCATGCCCGCGTACGTGTTCTCCCTTTGTGTCGCCGTGTCGCGTGGCCGGCGCAACCGGTCTCCGCCACAGCTTTTACAACCGAATAAAAATGGTGGCTGTAACGGCGGCAGGCGACTCGCACTCCACAGTTTAGCTTTTGAGCTTGCTGCTCGGTAGGGCAGCGTTGGGGTGCAGCCTTTTGACCCACCGTGGGAAAGAAAGAGCGCAATAAGTAAAGAAAAAAAAAAAGAATGGGATGGTGTGGGTTAACGCGCGAGACTGCACTGCGGTGTTGGTCGCTCCGCTTGGCTTCGGTCGCAGCCCGAAGCGCCCGTTTATAAGTTGGAGGCAAGTCGGGCTGCGTGTGTAATTTATACGCCGCTGTTAACCGTCGAACCAAAGGGGCTGACCCGGTTTTGATAGCACGACGTTAGCGCCGTAGCCGTGGGATCCCAGGGAGCGCGTGGAGCCCCCCACCCCCTGCTGGTCTCTTTCATTTGTTCATTTCTTTTCTCTTTTATCTTCAGCGAAGGCGTTGCATCGCGCTCCAGAATCCGTGTCCTAATCGTGCCGTGCGTGTTTTCGGACGGTGGGAAGGCGCCGTACGTCGTCTTTTGAAGGATGGCTGCGTCTGTGCGTCGCTTGTGCATGCGTCCGCGTGCTCACCAAGCGCGGCTGCGCACGTGCCTACCCTCCCTAACTATCGGCGTGTTCATCGAAATCGGTAATAGATCGATAGCCGGCTAAGCGGCGGTCTGTTGGCTCCCGCGTAGGTCGACGTAACCACTTTAGAGCCGGTTTGCGTGACCCAGCACGATAGCATAAACGGCCTCGTACCAGCCTACGCATAGTGAATGCCTTTTTTTTATGTGTGCGTGTGTGCGCCTGTTTTCTTGCTCGAACTGATCACAGGATCATTAAACTATCAGACTTAAACGCACAGACGGAGCTTCGGAGGCCTTTGAACTCATCAACATTTGTCACTGTCGCTAATAGTGTGCATCACCCTGTTACGTGCAAACAGAAGCTCGTTTGCAGCCTCCTTTGATGATTCATAAAGTTTAAGAAATGGGCATTCATAGGTACGCCAGTATAGTGAAAAGAGATACGGCTGAGAGGGTCTGGTCTAATGCGCAGTGCGTGTGGAGAGAGAGAGAAACGAAAAGGTAAAGGTAGGGAGGTTAACCAAGGACGTCCCCAGTTAGCTGCCCTACACTTGGGGAGGGGAAATGGAAAAAGTAGATAAGAGGGAGAGAGAAGGAAAATAGTTAAGTGAGCCATTCACACAGTCAGTCGCGGAGGAACGTCCACTGTCACAAGCGCTCGTACAGTCCAGTAGCCTTAAAGAAGTGCAGAGGGGCTTTTGTGGCCTTTCGCGTACAAGAATACATAGGCCATGGTCCCGGGATCTTTTTCCTCCGAGAGCACTCTATTATCTAATTGGCTGAGTTGAGCCTGTAGAGTACGTCGTTGAGCGTCGAAGGACGGGCAATGACACAGAAGGTGCTCTAGTCTCATCGCACCCGCACAATTTGCACGCCGCACTATTGGCCATTCCTATTAGGAATGAATAGGAACTTGTAAATGCGACGCCCTCTACATGCGACACAGTAAAGTTTTGTGGCGGGAGAGTCCAGGTGACAGGCGAAGTGGCAAGTTAGGGCCGAGAGAGTGCAAGCGTGAGTTGGTGAAACCCGTTGAATTGCATCATAGTAGTGTCATGTGGCGAGCCAGTGATTGATGTCGCCGCGCAGCATCCGTTCTTGAGAAGGGTATTAGCACCCGCTGATGTTTTTTCATGAGCAGAGCGAGCAGCTTCATCTGTGCTGTCGTTGCGGATAATTCCGCAGTGGCTTGACAACTGTTGAAATACAATGTCGTGTCCTTTCTCGAGCGCGTAGTGATGAGCGTGCCTTATTTCGTAGACTATAGCTACTCGTGCAACCCATGACATAGGGCAAACTGCAAAGTTTTCAGGTCTGCTTTTGAATCGCAGAATATGGCCCAACCATTTGGCGGCTGCTGGAAACCTTAATTGAGTGCATCCTGAAGAGCGACAAGCTATGCTGCTGTCGACGTGGTATGGAATTTAACATGGAGATACGTTTGCTCTACCCTCCTGTCTAAAAGTCAATAGAAGCCCAAAAGAGAGGGCGGCATAGAAAAAAAAGAAAGAAAGAAAGAAACAGCAGCAGCAGCAGTAGTAGCAGGAGCAGCAGCAACAAAGGACTATACGTTGCCTCTCGCACCACTATAGCGTGCTCGTAA
Organism: Dermacentor andersoni; assembly: GCF_023375885.2. Classification (NCBI taxonomy): domain Eukaryota; kingdom Metazoa; phylum Arthropoda; class Arachnida; order Ixodida; family Ixodidae; genus Dermacentor; species Dermacentor andersoni. Next base: position 67,940,563 of record NC_092816.1, on the reverse strand, counting down.
TGTCTGCGAAGCTACTGTCCTCGATGTTCAATTTCAACCAAGGCTCGTATGGGGTGGAATGCCGTCAAGTGTCGACGCACGACAGTCCGTTGACATTTTGTGCCGTTTTGCAAACAAGACGTCCGTAGAAGCTTAGCGTAATGCGAGGTTTGGAAAAAAAAGTGTCTGCTTGAGCGCCGCCCTGTTTACGACAAGGAGTTTACAACCACTGGCTTGCTTCTTCTTAATTTTTTTTTTCATTTTTACAGCCTGCGATCGTAGGTATGCACCGACTGCCGGGCTAACCCTGCCTATAGAAACGCGACCACCGCTTAAAGTGGATGTAGTTTATAGCTTTTCTTTAACCGGAATCCCGCGGAGCTATATAGCGTGTGTCTGACGTGTTGCCCACTTTGCAGCGTCAGTTTTACGCTGCGCGTGGCCTGTATACAGTGTAATTCTGACTTTAATGTTTCTTTTTTTTTTGCGTTTTCCTCTCTGTAATCTTTCTAACCCCTATCTCCTATCCCCAGTGTAGGGTAGCAAACCGGAGACTGATATCTGGTTAACCTCCCTGCCTTTCCTCTTCATCTCTCTCTCTCTCTCTTAATGTTCTTCGTGTGATTAGCGGCTGCCCCGGTTAGTGTCTCGCGTTCCAGCCGTAATAATAAATACTACGGTCATCGCTGCGTTGAGCAACGGCGCCATGCCGCGTGGCTATAACGATTCCGCAAGATACGTCCCTTCGCGGTTGCTGCCAAACGGACACCTTCTTGTCAATAGTCGTTGTTCGACAGGTGATCGGCTTTGTTTTGCAATAAAGACGTAGTTCACATTGCTCCGACTTAATTTGGTAAATAAATTTTCACGACTGAGATGGAATAAATGATGTGGAAAGGCGCATGGCAAGTTCCATTCTCAATTCATCCTGCGTGTACGCCGTTTATTTGCCTACTTCGCCACGTGGTAAAGCCCAGCCTCCTGTTGCTGCTTTCTGTGTCCGTCTCGGCATCGTGCTAACTTCTCGGCGCACGCACGCACTCACGCACGCACGCAGGAAGGCCCGCGTCTTCCCCCTCCCCCGTCCCGCGAGAGTTGTTTCTTGTGCGTCTTTACGGCCCACCGGAGCCGCGGTCTGCGCGACGGGCTGTCGCCTTCGTCTTCTTCCCGGCTCGTTAAAGACGCCCAGGCCCGGCACAACACGGCCGCGTGCCCTCCTCTTCCTCCCACTTCCTCTGTAGCCGCGCACCAGCTGCTGTTGGCGCCGTATAAATCTCTCGGTGCACGCCGAGATGGCTCTATTTATACGGGCTCTTTACTGGGCCACACCACTCGGCCGCTTCTGCTGCTGCCGCCGCTGCTACTGCCGCTGCTGTTACTGTGTACGTTCGCTGCACGAGGCGGCCGGCGTGTCGGGAGAGCGCCGATCGTCGTTTCTATGCGCTGTTATTGCCGCGACGACGACTCTTGAGAGAGAGAGTTTTTTTTTTTTTTTTTCACTTGACTGTCTAAGCGCCGCCTCTTTAGCTCTTCTTGTTCAACATGCTCAGCTCGGCCACCCGCTTGCCGTTGGCTCTCGTCTTTTCTTTATTATTTTTCTCTTCCCACTCCCTCTGTTACACCCTACCGTTGGGGTTGACTCTTTGTCGCTTGGGTTGTCAGTGGCCGGGTGTCCTTATTTTTACTTTTCTACCTTCTTGGTTCTGTGTTTCGAGACGTTGCATTATGAAGACAAACCAGCTATTGACGTTCCCGAGCTGCCGTGGAGGAAATATGTCGGTGGCATAAAGAAACAAAAAATAAAGTGACGCCCTTCAGGCGCTGAATTAGCATCTTGCATTGCAGTCGTGACTCGTTTCCTTTGTGATTATTTATTTATTTACCCGCCGTGGTTGCTTAGCCGTTATGGTGTTGGACTGCCAAACAGGAGGTTGTAGGATCGAATGCCGGCCACGGCGGCCGCATTTAGGCGCGAAATGCGAAAACACCCTTTTATTCTTAGATTTAGGTGCACATTAAAGAACCGCAAGTGGTCCAAATTTCCGGAATCCCACACTACGGCGTGCCTCATAATGAGATCGTAGTTTTCGCACGTAGAACCCCATATTGTTTTTCACTTTTTAAAACTTTTTTTTTTATTTCTTTCTTTGTGGTGCTTATTCTCGTTATGGGTTGCGTGGACATTCTCGTGTGTTTATCTGTTTTCATCTGGCGGCGACAACGTTTGCTAGGGTGTTCGTATTTATCGTAGCGCCCTTTACCTCACCTTTTTCCAGATCATTGTCGTCACTGCAAACGTTTTTCTTCTTTTTTCCCCCATCACAAGTTGTGATTATAGGAAGCTTGGATGTGTTTCCATTGCAACTGTGCTTTTTAGGGTTGAGGAAGTCGCTTTACCTCGCAGGTATATATATATATATATATATATATATATATATATATATATATATATATATATATGCATGGCGGGTGAAAGTCCACCTAATTGCCTCGTCAAAGGAACAGCGGGCTTCATGTGCACCACATTTTCTAGACGATCACACTGTTTCACTGGATTTGGCTTTCTTTGTGGAATGGCGTTGTTATAAACACATACATAGTCCTTTTTATTTCCACTTCATTGTTCATCCTTCTTCTTTTCTTTTTCTGTTATTGAAATTATCGAATTCCGCCTTAAGCACGAAGCACACACACGCACACGCACACACGCACGCACGCACACGCACACACACACACGTTTACTCTTTAGACCTGCTGCTCGAAAAGGAAAGGCGCAATTAAAATGCTGGGAATGACTGAGATAACGTCGAACGACCATTTCTTAGCAGAAATGCTCATTCGCACCAAGCTTCTATGACGTGAACCCGAGTTATTGTTTCCTAAGCGATGTTTCATTAGCCCCGCGTGCAGAATCCACAATCCGTGCAGAATCCATCGGATGCTAAAAGTTTAAAGAAACCTTCGTTTAGCTTTCCCCTCAACATTTGCTTCACTTTTACCTCGCCGGGATGTCGTTGATCGACTAATAGACGTTGACGCAGTAAACCGACACAGGCGCCACGAAGAGACGGATATGCTGGACGGCTGGCTCCAGGGAATTTCCGTGACCACCTGGAATGCTTGAACGCTAGCCCGCGCCGGAAGCTTTTGCATTTTGCTTGCATTACAACGCAGCCTTTGTGGCCAGGAGCCGAATGCGCGACCTCAAGTAGAGCGACTTCCTTCCTTCCTTCCTTGATTCGCCTTTTACTGCATGCGCACACCGTTCGCAGGCCCTCCGATACGTATTGCACTCGCGCACAGTTAAGCGTGTTGTTATAACACTAGCGGCAGTACTTTAAAGGCTCTGCCGTTAAGCGAGTCGAAGACACTACCGTTTTTATGGCTAATCAATTTTGAATCGTTCGGCGGCTCTTTCCAGCTCGTCTGTTCGCCCCGAGTGAATGCCTGCCAGCCAGCCTGCTCGCCCCAGCCGACTGGGGCGATGGCGGCCTTGGATAAATTGCTCGTAAAGGGTGTCATCATCCCATACCCCCCCCCGACTTCCTCTGCGCTTTCGTCACGACGGCCGCCTACTTTTTTTTTACCTTCTCGGTTATTTCTTTTTCCCCGCGCTGAGAGCTCGTTTCGTCCCTCGCGCTTTGCCTGCGCTTTTGGAATTGCATAATGTAGGCTTTGCATATCTCTACGAAAGGTGGCAGCTCGTGTCGGCGGTGAGGGTAAAATTGCGATGAAAGGAAGCGAAGACGACGAAGGCAGAGGGAGAGTAGAGCGTGGAGGGACAGGCAGAGAGGAAAAAGGAAAAGGAATCGAAGAAATAAAGCGGGATAATGAGGGCATTCGCTTTTTCAACGATGTCTGTCGCTTTCTCTCTTTTTCTTTCTTTCCTTCCTTTCCGCTAATAGTCACCACTTTTTGTTTGACAAATCTTGTTGCAATTTGCTTTATTGATTTCCTGTCTCTGCAGATGCCCTTTCTTTGCTTTCGCGTATGCGTGATTGTTGCTGAAGCGTTCGCTCTGTGTTGTCCCTTTTCGGGTGTAATGTTTTCAAAATTTGTTCGACGAAATATGTGCTGTTAAAGGTTGCCCCTCGGACACTGGTCCTCGCGGTGTTGTGTATCCATTTAATTCTTTTCCCGCTCTTGTTTGTTTGTCGCGAGACTTCTATACCTGCTGTTCTTTTAATTGTCTGCCGGGGTATGTCGATGTTGATGTGCTCGCAGTTATTTTGATGAACCACCCATCACTGCAAACTCCTGCAACATTTTCAAATGAACATGTGGGCCCAGGATCCTTTGTCATTGACAAGCAAATGTGTCAGTTGATGCGAGAGGAGGCGCAATACTGATAGGCTGTTTAGATTGACTGTTTATATTTAGATTCATTGACGGAAAGGTTTCATGAATAAATTAGTACGAGTGTCATATGGCTGTACGTTTGGTTACCGGAATGCATTCGTATTCTTCCCTTTGCCTACATGAAGATTCATTCATTCATTCATTCATTCATTCATTCATTCATTCATTCATTCATTCATTCATTCATTCATTCATTCATTTCTCACGTCCCTATGCAACCGAGCATCAATCAAAGAGTCGTCGTGTATCGTGGGCGTCGGATTAACATCGGCTATATGGGGTTCTTTGACATGCACTTAAATTTACGGTACGCTTACGTATACTACTTTTATAACTCATAATTATTGGGCTAAGGCGAGGGGGTGAAAATTATGCAAGCCCGGGCACAGCTCGTAGCGGAAGGAAGATGCACGGCAGTGTGCATCTTTCAGTGTGCCCGTCTCGATTGCTTATTTATTTTTCAGTTAGCGTGGCATTCTATCCACTATGCACCAGAACCCTTCGCTTTACCGCATTCATGCCCACCACTACGAGCCTCGTCCTGCGTGCCTTCGACTGTTCACGCGCGCAGGCACCATAAAGCTTGCTCTTTCACTCGCTGGAATGACCCTCTAAATTTAGCGGGCATAGAATGTAACTATATATGACCTTCTTGAGATGGCATCAAACTTGCTACGCAGTTAGAACGCTGTTTAATGCATAAATTTCATTTCGAAACGCACAGTGAAGCAACATACAATTCATGTTGCATGTTTGCTCTGTTTGAACACATTATAAAAACGTGCACCGGTATAGTTTAATGTAAAGGACAAAATACCTGTATTTTTTAATGCAAATTTGGGTGCAGAAAGAAAGAAAAAAACGCGATACCGGAAGTCTTATGTTGTCACAAATGCATTGTTGCCACAATGCTGATCGAAATAATCACGCTCTTTACAAACTCCCGGTGTCCACCACAGAAATATTGGTGACAAGAAAGACGATGCCCCGCCGCAGTTCTGCGGCAACACAGGACTCCGCGATCTCTGAAGTTTTTAAAAAAAATTTATTTGCTAGCCTCACAAGTATGCAAATAAGTTTCGCCTTTTAATGCATGGAAAAAATTAGATATATCTGCGCTTGAGGCGTAATTCTGGAAGGTATATAGGTATAAGGGGTAGGGTGCGTTTTTTACGTTAAGCTACAACCTACAGTGAACTATAACCATATTCTAGTTCAGTACACTATAACCCGAAAACACGCTTTTGGGCCGCACCGAAAGCTTTCTTCGAGGAGCGCCGCCTCACTGCTGTCGCGCAAAGCGCGCGAGCAAAATCGTCCTTCCAATTTGTATTTAGCGCGGCGGACTCATTTATTTTAGTCGCGCACGAAGGAATACGGCCGTAAAGAAAAGGAGCGGAAAGATTGACGACCGCAGGCAGATTTAAGGAGGCAGAGTTTTCGAAAGTCTCGTGCGGACGCGGAGACGCTTCTTTCTTTTTTTTTTTTTTTTGCCACGTATTATTGAGAGCACGCACAGCTGCTCGCGCGCGTGCGAGCGTGCGCACAAACACGAAGTACTTACTCACCGCGCGGCGTAATTAACGGACGGCAGTCGCAGTTCCTTGCTTTTCCCTTCCTCTCCCCCCACCCTCCTCCGCTCTTGCTTGCCAGCAGCTGTGCAGGCTCGCGGGGCAATAAATGCGCAAACGCTTCGTCCCCGCTGCTTTGCTGCTCGTGTATTCATCAGCAGCGCGGTCGCATTTGTCATGGGCCTAATTCATTACGCGCCGGGTTCCGAAAGACACTCCCCCGGTTCCCGATTCCAGTCCTCGCTTTCACTCCTTCTCTAACGAGAGAGGAGGAGAGTGCGCGAGATTAAGCGGAAAAGGAGCGCGCTGTAGTTGGAAGGAGCGGGGAGGGTCTCGCGAAAGTGACAAAAAAAGGAGAAAGGTTATTGATTTCATAATTGCCTGTTTTGACTGTGCAACTTGGTGGTCGGCCGCTTTAATTTTGCCGCAGCATGTATGTACTTTCCTTTTCCTTGTACGTTAGTTTTTCTACTCTCACTCACTTCTCGTCGGATTCACGCGTCGCTTAATCGATCGATTCAATCTCTTTGGAGCGTGATGGAAATTTATTACATTGAAGCAGCCGCCGGGCGGTTATAGCTTGCCTCTTGGTCCTTCGAGCATGTTTAAATTTTTTCTCTTTCTTTTTTAGAACGACTTGTAGGTTTGGTTATGGCTGACTGTTTCTTCCCGGCCTTGTTTTACTTAAACTGAACTTGACACCTTGCTCGCACGACAACTTATAAAGATGTTTTTTTTTTTTTTTTTTTTGTCTGCATAGTAAATGGGCGCGGTTTTCTAAACGGGGTCTCCGGACACGAAGACGCCCTCTCGGGTTAGCGGATTCATCGTATACGTGCCTGTGTGCATGCGACGTTTAATAGAGAGAGAGAGAGAGAGAGAGAGAGAGAGAGAGAGAGAGAGAGAGAGAGAGAGAGAATTTTGGTGATGTACGTATGAGCTTGTCGTCATCTCTTCTTGCGGAGACTACGTGCACTGTTACGTAGTCGTTATCCCACGCGAAGCTAGGAAGCTGCAGCTGCGATCAGCCAGATTTCTTGCACATGCACAGCTTCAATGTTCTGTCCAGCGCGCTGTCTGTGTCGCGGCAGTAACGCGACAGTTTACATTGTTACATGTCTCTCTTGAACATGACGAAGAGCAGGGGATCCAACCCACTGGTCGGCTTTGTAGCTTTCCAACACCGTAATTCGGCTCGCCTTCTGTAGTTCTTCGCTTTCGTTCTATTGTTCCTGATGCTTGTTCTTGCCCCCTATATCATATCCAGATGTGCTTATTTGTTGTAGATTCGCTCACGGCGCGATGTAGTGGCGATGTAACCAACTCGTAAACGCATTAGCGCTATTTCTCGTGAGTGAAGGCTCATAGAGTGTGGTAACAAATTGTCCGTGTAATCGGTTGCCGAAGCGAGTGAGCCGATCCTTTCTAGCAGCAAGGCAGGCTTGTTATCTATCACTGTTGTTAACGGCCCGTTAGGCTACTGATACCGCGGTTTCAGAGGCCGCATTTCTGTTTATTTAGTACAGAATGCATGCCTGACTTTTGTAGAAATAAATCGTTGTCCGGAAATACTGAGAGAAAAAACGTTTTCTTGCCATAAGTTATGTCGACCCGTCGACTTGCTTTCACAGCTGAATGCTACATATAGACGCGCATACACGTGGTATACGCATTGTTCGTTCCTTTGTGTGTATCTCTCTTCTTTTTTCTCGAAATAATTCGCGGCTTTTCTTTCGTTGTTTGAGCCCTACTATACTCCGCCGTGATTATCAAGGCAGCCCTGGCCTCTTTTACGAGCCACTGTGCTAGACAAAAGGCATAAACAAAAGATGCCTCCAGGTACAGTGAACTTCTGTGTGCTATATATACGGCACTTCTTTCTCTTCATCATCGTCGCTAATTTTCTTCCTCATTCCCCAGTGTAAAGTAGCAGGCCAGAACGAGCTATATAGGCTCAGGCCCGTCTTTCTCCCTACTCGTAACTAAATTCGTCACTCGTTTCGTTTCGGAGGCGCGTATCGAAAGTCCTTAGTCTCGAAATTAACCACCGTGCAATGATTAATGGTCTACGCGTGGCGGTCGTTCGTCTCTACAGCGACAGCGTTTGTTCACCCTCGACGTTCGTTCTTGTAATGCTGATCCCGTTGCTCCTGACGCGGGCTGGCAAGCAAGCATGCATGCAGCCAGGCAGGCAGGCCAGCTCCGCCAAATAACCGCTCGAAAAAGAACAGTGCGGTGCTATTCACCCCCCCCTCTCCCCGCGCCTGGCCCTCTGCCCAGTACCGCACGGCACGTCAGCGCAGCCGCGGAAACGCGAAGTGCCTCTCAATGCGACTAGCCAGCGTCTATATGTCTATGTATATGCGCGCACGCACGCACGCACGCACACGCACGCACGCACGCACGCACACACACACACACACACACACACACACACACACACACACACACACACACGCACACGCGCACGCACGCACGCACGCACGCACGCACGCGCACGCACGCACGCACGCACGCACGCACACACACACACACACACACACACACACACACACACACACACACACACACACACACACACACACACACACACACACACACACACACACACACACACACACACACACACACACACACACACACACACACACACACACACACACACACACACACACACACCACGCTACACATCGTTGCTTGTTTCAGGCTCCTTTCTCTCGCCGCCGTCTTTTTTTGGTCTCGGCACCCTCGAAGTGTGTGGCATTCGCCCCCAGGCCGACTTCTTCCTCCGTCGCGGTGCGAAAACGGGGTGGTTTGCGAAAGAATGCGCGGACGCCGGCCGCGCGATTACGTATGCATGAGCGGTGGCCTCGAGCCAAGGGCAACAGGCTGCTGCGCGTTTAGAAAGCAGCAGCGCTTTCCCTCGCTGGGTGCGAAAGCAGCCCAGACGAGATGCGCTCTTCAAACAAGGCTCCTTCTTTCTCTCCCTCATACTTCACTCCTTTGTTTCTCGCTCATTAAAGAAAGAAAGAGAGAGAAAAAAAATAAAGAAGAGAAAGAGCTACCACGTGGTTGCTTAAAGGCAAATATAAAGGCAAGAGAGGCGAGTGCAGTGCAGATGAAAATCGGACCCAGTTTTCTGCCAAGGAGGGAAGAAAAGAAAGAAAAGATAATGACTAGAAGCGGTGAGAAGCAGCACCTTCTCGTTCGGGCTTTCGCTTTGCGTTCACCCTCTCCAAGTTCCCTGGACCACCCAGTCCGGAATTGGGTAACAAATGGTCCCCGGAGAAAGGCGCCAGACCGCTCGGCCGGAGATCGAATGTAAATGTCGAACGAATACGGCTCGTTTCTCGCTTCGCTCTCTATAGGTTAATTTTTTTAAAAGTGTTCTTGCTCTATAGTTTAGTGTATAGCGTTATGCGTCTCTATCTCTCTCTCTGCACACGCAGGCGCGGACACACACGCACGCACACACATTTTTGTGTACGCTGGAATAAAAGTGTGCCATGTATCTCCTTGAGTTGCGTCAGAGATTACGTGGCCTCCTTATTTCACGAAAATCGCGAGAATCTCTCTGCGGGCTGCCCGAATCTGAGCGAATGCGATAGCAAAGCAAGTACGTCTTGTGTCGCGGAAAAACCGATACGTGTTATCGAATTTCTTTCTGTATGTAGTTTGTGCTGCGGCCAGCGGGGAATCCACTCACTATATATATATATATATATATATATATATATATATATATATATATATATATATATATATATATATGTATACATACACCTTTCGTATGTTGATGTTTAATCCATTTCCCTGAACGGGAGCGTTTGCGGCTTCGGCATTCACCGATCCACTCGATTCCTATTTGTTTCTCTTTGCCGTCATTAACGAAGTGCTGCTAGTCCTTGCGGATTCATGTGGATACCGTACGCCATTATGCTGAGATCGCTGTCGTTGGACTGAAGGTGCAAGATGAATTATTGTGATTGCGGGCATTTAGCGAAACGACTTTGTTATCCCCAGGAAGGCTGCGTCGATGTTAAGGGAAGGGGGGGGGGGGGGTGTCACGTTGAGCTGGAGAGAGTGGTAGATTAGGCCACGTGTTATATTAAATGAAAGTTTGCCATGACAGAAGAGACGCATGAACCGAAAGTGGCGCCGGTCCACCGTGACGCTATCTATAGCAGTGCGCGTAGTTTCGGGGGCTGCTTAATTGTTTATTAATATAATGTTATCGCATTACTTCAAGAAGTAAGTAGATTTTTAGTGCATTTCTTTTTGGGCACACACACATACGCGTTCTCTCTCTCTCTCTCTCTCTCTCTCTCTCTCTCTATGTGCTGAATAACTCGGATAAAGCCATCATGCCGTGAGGTTTGAGTGTGCCTGGGCGGATTCCTCGAATGTGGGCGCAAGAAAAAAGAGAGAAGCAACAACAAAGCAGCCGCATAATTCTGTCAACGTTAAAAAAGAGGGGAGGGGGTAGTCTAATCTAAAGGGCTCCATTATTAGGGGGCTACTCTCATGACCCTCGCATATTGTTTTGGGACGGTTGAACTCCATCGATCACCTAGTTACACACTATTGGCCAATCTGTCGCCGCTGCCTCGCTTCGTAATGCGCCGCTGCCAACTTTCGCACCCTAGCGCTTCTTCCCGCATTACTCGCCGCCGCCGCCGCCGTCGCGCCTTGTCACTCGAGTCATTGTCGCCGACTCGGTTGTTGCGCCAGGTCTCTCTCACCGCACGGGTCTCCCCGCTGTCACCCTTTGGCTTCTGTGCCAGCACCCCTTTCGTTCTCGTTCCTCTTCTCTATTAATTTTTCGTCATCTTTATTATTTCTTCTTTCCTTTCTTTTCTTTCTCTCTCTATCCCCGTGTTTAGAACGCTAGCCGTTTTTATGCCCCCGGGACCGCCTCAACGGGGTCGCTGCTATTTCCGTCTGCCATGGTGCATGCCGGCCGTATAACCGTGTTGTGCTTGTGTCGAAGGGCGTCTCGAGAAAGAAAGAAAGAAAGAGTAAAAGGAAGCAAGGGCGGCGCGGCATGCTTGATTTACGAGACAGGCCGGCCTTTTTCCTTATGCATCGCGGACACGAGCCGTAAAACTCGCGCTATACGCACGCACGCACTCATCTCCGTTTCGCTCTCTCTATATTTTTTTCTTTCTTCGTTCCCCCATGCCTCGCTTAGCATCACGCGAAGTTATAACAGGGAGCGCGTGTATGTTGGCCGCCCGGCCACGGCGTTTAGGGAAATGTGAACGGGGCATATACACGTGGCTCACGAATTCCGCGTGTGCCAGACGCTAGCTGGACCTCCCGGTTATGGAAACGGGATCGCATGCGTTAGTTAGCTTTGCAGCTGCAGAATCCTAAAACGCTGTTTCTTTGGAAATTATATCTGGAAATTGTTCCGGCATATGTGATCGTGCTGCACTGGGAAGACTATCAGCTGTGCTTCTGTCGTCCTTTACTGGTACCACGTATTTATTATTATTTGTTCTTTCTTTCTTTGCGCCGATGTTGATAGGCAACGAGTGAAAAAACAGCTTTGCTTCGTGCGGTCTTTAAAGGTCACCGTTGGTGATAGTGTTTCAGGGTACCGTTAAACGGTATTGTTTTGGTATTTTGAATGCTTTTCTTGGCCATTATCGTTATGCATTTATCCTGGCTTCGTGGAAATGCGTTCGGTTCAGTGGTAATCTAATCTTAGATTGCATGGTGAAAGTTGATAGAAGAGTGCGTGTAGCCCGTGGAAATTAGGATGAGAACGCATTTTGACTGCTGCGCCTAATCACACAAATCAACTGGTTTGGAGCTCCTTTCTCTTGGGCAAGCACGTAACGGCAAGAACAGCAAAAGCTACGACAAGCATCACGTTCACTGCTAATTTCTGTTCCTTTCGACGCTGTGATCAGGAATGGACTTCGTATTGGCCCTTAATAAATGCATTCGTCACGGCACACTGCCGCTTTTCTGCGGCACCCGGTGAACCGTGGTGTGTGTTTGTGTGTGCGTTCATTTAGTTACACGTATTCGCTTCCAAGCGCCCCTTTTCGGTTCCAATAATTCGTGAGCACGCGAGAGACAGCGATTTTACGAACATTGATCGATCCACTTGAGCTATCGTCTGGCGGCGGTTCATCGTCCACCGTCGTGCGATGGTCATTTGGAGATGCTGACCTTTGATTGCAGACGAGTATGTCGTATGAAGGCCTAATGCGCTGTGCAGCGCGCGGCTGTGCAACTGTCCATTTTCCATAGCCTCGTGCGTAGTTGTGTAACGCTATACCTCGGGTGGCCAGTCGATCAGTGTTGCGACGTACCGCTGTAAATAGCCTTGGCCCGCGCTTTGATGGCCACTTGCACAATCATTATGTTTCCGTGTTGTCTCTGCGACTACACATAGCAGTTCGGCACGTCTGCTTGGCTACCTGGTTTGCGTGACGTGTATGTACTACACTGCCTCCCTCTGGTCGATTCGTCGAAGGGAAAGTACGTGGCGCGACGGCTGAGCCGTCTTTAGAATCTGCCGCGGCTTTCTTCAGCGCTGCGCACCGCAAGGGCCCGAAGTAGATGAAGTTCTGGACACCGAGAGTATCGGAGAAAGAGCGTACGGCGGTGAGGAAAACTGTTTCTTCTTTCTTTTTTTTTTTTTGCTTTTGTGGGCTTTCGCGAACGCACGAAAGGCCTCCTCATACCACGCGGTCACGCAAGGCTAACCATCAGACGCTCGTCCCCTCCACGTTGGGCCACGAGGGAAGATGTGAGGGCGATGAAAGAAAACAATGGGGGATGCTTTCTTTCCACCCTTGGTCTCTCTCTCTCTCTTGCTGCACGCTGCGCAACTGTCATTGCAGTGCGTCGAGCGGCGCGTGTCTCTATTCCTGGAAGAAGAACAAAGTGTGTTTGCGCTAAGCGAAAGGGAATGCGTAGCGCCGAAGGAAGATTGTGTGTCGGGTGTAACGGGTAGTTTGCCACCCGCCATTTCTTTGACCGGGCTCGTGAGTCATGTGCTTAAGTGAGTCAACTTCCAGGTGCGCCGCCTAATATTTCTGCTTAACGGTGATTCGTTTTTTCCGACCGGAAAGACGATAGATACCCAGGTTGCGCTGGCTCGTTAATTATTGAGTGTTGCTCGAGCCTTATATGTTGCGGGGGGCAAGTGGCCAATTGTCCGTTGTGAGGTTCGATCCGTTTACTAGTCCAAGAGAAGCATGCGATGTTTACTTTGGAGCGTGCGTATTTTTTCGTTTTTGTTTTTTATCGTGTCGTACACGCAGTTTCAGACCTTGCACTAAACACATTGGTCCATCAGGTAACGCTTTACAGAACCCCAAACAATGTTTCATGAATTACCTACGAAATGCCTCGCATTCCCTCAGTGGAAGGGTGCTGCATGGTTTTATTTACTTCCTTGTTCTTCGTTCTTACGGAATTCGTTGGCAGTGTGGAAGAGAGCAAACATTCATGTTACGCTGATGCGTTTCTTAAAATATTTCGTCTATTCGGCCTTTCATATGAGGGAAAGTTCATATTGTCTAGTTTATTAGCACTAGTCGTCTCAGCCACAGCATTGATTTGCAATCTTAAAGATCAATCAATCAATCAATCAATCAATCAATCAATCAATCAATCAATCAATCAATCAATCAATCAATCAATCAATCAATCAATCAATCAATTCTCGCTATAACAGAGTCGAGCGCCTCCTCCGCTGAGCTAGTTTTCCGTCCCAGTGGGAAGAGAGCCGAAAAGGCGATGCTTCCAACCATTGCCTTTCGGGCATTTTACTACGCAGATGGAGCTGCCAACGCGTTCTTGATGATTGCACACGAAGAGCGCTCCCGGCTATCCCGTTTCTAGGTTGCACTTTAATCTAGAGCACGCAAAAGAACCCGATGAGGGCGCACGTCGATATAAGCTACGAGACCGTCTCATTATCCCTTTACCGTAATGCGCATTAACCGCTCCCCCCCCCCCTCTCTTCGGGGAGATCTTTGGCAGCTGGCACGACTTTTTGGTCGCATGGTTCAGTCACGCGGACGATACTCCTTAACTGCTGAAAGCGATACCGGTTTGCGCTTTGTTCCTTTCTGTAGGAGGAACGTGCAGAATGAGAGCGGAGCTATTTTATTTCCTCCTCATTACTCAGTAATCGGTAATTATTGCGAGGAAGCAATATAATTGGGGCTCCCCCCCCCCCATCCTCCTTTATTGCCGCCTTTTCTCGATAATGAGCAAACGCAAATTAGTTCATCGTTGATTTTCTTAGGTTCGTTCTTTAAAGGCGCCTGCCGTGGAAGCAGACGACATAATCGTTAAATCCTTGTCCCATCCATCTTCCACCGTACGTATGTTCCAGAAGTCAGAACGATTTTGACGAGAAGAAAAAAAAATAAAGAAAGTTGCGTGACAGTGATTACGAGTGTGCCGTCCAGTTCGTTCTCAAGACCCACGGAGCGCTGCCTGTGTAGGGCGAGGTGGACGCCTCCGTCGCCTCTCCTTCCGGGGCAAGGTTGGCGAACGGATGCTGACCGGACCGCGAATCGGTCGATGCGCGTCGCACCGGCGCGTGTGTGTGCGCCTCGCGGCCTGTATGCCGTTCGGCGGTTCTCCTGCTGCCTCCACCGCCCCCGAGGGGCCCCTTTGTAAGCGCCGCCCGAATGCGCGCCTTTTCACGGACCCCCGCCGCCGCTCGTTTTCTTTGGCCTCCTCGAGAGCGGGGCCCCGGTGATTTAGGGACCCCCTCTTCCTTCCTCCTCTCGTCTTCCCCCCTCCCCCACTCGTTGCTCTGCTACGCGGCTGCGCGAGAGACGAGCCAACGACCAGAAAAGACCGTGCGACGCTGTGGGACGCCGCGGCTGGTCACATACCTGTGCTACGTTGTGTACACTCTCTGCAGTTGAGAGGAAATTGAGCTTTTTTCTCCTACGAGGCTGTGTGAAAAAGTGAGCAAAGCTACTTGTGTAGCTGTACCAACTGTTAAAAGAGCCGAGGATTAGCCGGCGCCGAAGCACAGAAAGCTAAATGGGCAGGGATCCTCCGGCGGTGTCGTGAACGTTCGAATGTTTTCGGCATCTCCTCAGCATCGTCATCGTCAGTAGCAGCAGCCTGCGTTACGTGCGGTTGGAAGACGGCATCACTCGGCGATATCCACATTACCCGTTGTCTTTCGTGGCCAGACTCGGTCGTATGTCAGCGAATATCCCAGTTTCGCCGCACCACCTTGCTACGGATCGGCAAATACCTCGCAGAACAAATCGCCGAACGCGGGACGTAGAAAAAACGCGCGCAGTTCCCTCGAAACGCCCATTTCACGGCAGCACTGGTGTCTCTAAGCTGACTTGACCGGTACGCTACTGAAGCCTGCCACGAAGCCGACGCAAATGTTTCACCAATCTCCGAACGTTGCATAAGACAGCGATATCTGCGGCTTGCTTTTTTGCCTCCAGGCATTGATTGATAATTTTATTCGGGCGGCAGAAGTATGAGGTGCTTAAATATTGTTGATAAGGCTTTCGCTTATTTCCGCATGATTAATTGTATTATAGCCTGTTATTTTCATTGGCCAATAATACTCATTGCTTTCTTTCTGTCTCTCTCTATCTTTCATGGGAGGGGGTGGAGGAGCCACCGCATTCTTATTCACGACGTTGAGACCTCGCATTTGCGAGGAAAGCAGCGATGCAGGGGCTTTCGAAATGACGGATTGGTTTTCGTGATCGCATCTCCCTCCGCGTTGTTCCTGTCAGTGGGAGTTTCGCAGTCGCGTGTGTAATTTGAGATGGTACACTTTGAAAGCTTCGCGCTCGATCGTGAGGATCGCTCACGCGGGCAGCGTTGTTCCTTCGTATCTATTGCGGGCCGTGCGAGTAACCGGATTTCCATCCTTCCGGGTGATAGATCTCCAGCACTGTGAGCGTGTATTAGCGACGTTTCACAACACGATATTTATCACACTTCCTTCTGCAATAATTTTGGCTTCAGCCTTTATGGCATATTGTCTTTTCTTTGGAGGGGGATGGTGGCGACGGGTCGAGGTTATTATTCGAGTATCACGTTGATGATCTTGTTTGTGCACGTTCAAGCGTATGAGGGAGCGAGTGTGTGTGCTTGCATACAGAGTTGGTCCGTTGGGACTACTGTTCTGAGCAACTGCAATGCACCATCGGAATTGAATGGGAGGACAAAAGGAGCAGATGCTGACGATTAAGGTATACATGCGTTTCCAAGATGCGTTTGTTTCTAATTCGATGCAATTGCAAGACGTTCACGATAAAACGACAGCTACTATGACAACATTTGTAGATACCATTGCTCCTTGTAGGGCACTGAAAATGCTCTGGGCCGTAATGTCTGTGCGTGACTTTCACCATAGCAACCGCATGTTTAGGTGCTCGCGATCACTATGCGCGCTTAATTTTTAACAGTGCCCAACTACAAATAGTCGCTGCAAACGAGCGCGCTTGTGGCCTGAATATTCACAGTCGCTCGCTTTAACGGAGGACGGGAGACGGTGGCACGCGATTCCTATCTTTGGCCATAAAAATTCCGCTTATTCCGTGGCAGCTGATAAAGTGCAGTATCGCCGCGCTTCGCCCCCCCCCCCCCCCCTTCCTTCCCTGCTGGCCGCCTAACTCGACCTTGCGCTCGTTTTGACGCTCTATATCGTTCCACTCATAGCGTCGCGCTTATCGGCTGGCGACGCATTACCACGAAGCCTCTTCCGGAGTGAGGACAATACAGATATATTGTACACGGAGCGCTACGAGCATTCCCTCTCTTGACGCCAATGCGTCGGAAAGCGATAGTTGCGTGCAGCATTGCCGTTGCTGCTGTCTTCTGTACATAGGCAACGCTTGTCACGTTGCGTGTTACTTTTGTACTGTTTTCTGAAATTGCGTTGTTTCCCGAGAACCGTGCAGTGTCAATAACTAGACCTGTCCGTTACACTTCTATTTATAAGATTGGATTAACACAAGTTCGTTGTCGTTCGCCTAACCAAGCATCACTTGCTCTTTTGTTGTTTCCTCTTTTGATATTCTTGTTTATTTTGATACATGCCTGAAGTGAAAGCGTGGGAGTTAGGCAAGTTTTCGGAGCGCACAGTGGCGTTGCTCACGCAGCAACTAAAGCGCGCGCGCCGTAGACTTCTCGCCTCGTTCACGTCCCCTTCCTCTGCTTTCGTTCCCGGTCTGTCTTTTTCGTTTTTTTTTTCCCGTTCAGAACAAGCGTAAGAATAAAATAGGTGCTTCTTTTGTAGGGTGTCACGCTGTTGTACCGGACGTATTCTGTCAGACGCTTGAAATGCGTGACGTTGATGACGGGATCTTGTTCAAGCATCCGAATATTCGTGCGTTTGATGTGTCAGGGCCTTTTCATTTTGCATCGTGTTCGTGTGTGGGCGGCTTTGGTCGCGCGTGCAAATGTCGTGTGACGAAGTGTGCACTGCCGTTTGTCGTGTTGCTTGTGGTATGTACAATAAAATGAGGTAATGAGATAATGGATCGAGATAATGGGACTGGCGTGTGCGCTGTACACTTATTGCCGATAGAAGCTTTCGTTTTTTGAGGTATTTTCTCATCTTTTCTTACTTACGGAAGACGTGTGGAAGGCGGGAGCTGTTTGTACAAGACAATAGCGAAACAACTTGAAGCTGTAGCCTACGCCTGAGGTATTTTGTATTTTTTGTTTCTACGCTCTGTATGTCTAAGGCAGCTGACCATATGGCTAATTCACGTTCATGTTGTATGAGGCCGTGGCCGCGCGCATTTTGTTTTTGGGCTCATTAGGCCTGAGATCATAGCAAAACTGACCCATTCTGTACTCTAAAAGGATTTCGCCTGCATTTATGGGTTGTTTTGAAAAGTGTCTCATAAATACCATGTCGCCAATACCATGTCGCCAATACCATGTCGCCACCATTTAGGGTGTAGGGGTTGAGGACGGACTTCGGGATGAAAACAAAACTTGGGAAGGTTTTATTTTACATTATATACAGAGAGGTGAGAGTCAAGTAACAGTCGTACAGTCATTACGGGCCGGCAGCAACTCGGACGCTGCGGCCCGCGGCAAGAAGTTCGAGAGAGGTGAATCAGGGAATGCTATGGAATCTCTGGAATGCTTCTTTTAAACCCTTCGAGGACTGGAAGTCGCGTCATGTTCGGCCAATGGGAGAGCCCGCTCAGATGACGCCACCTTCGGCCAGTGGTAGGCACCCGTGCGGTGGTGTCACGCCCGGCGGCTCCCCGCGGTCTTGCTGTGGTGCAATGCTCTCTTCAAAGGCGGCCGGTGAGACGCTGCCAGGCCTTCCCGGTACATCACAGCCGTCTTGTTGTCACGGTGCATTACAGCCGTCTTGCTTCGGGACCCAATTTACTTGCAACAATGCCGGGCTATCCCTTCGCTTTTCTGGAAGAGTCAAGCAGTGAATAGCTACCGCGGGGCACACGAAGTGGGGGCCGCCAACTTGTTTGCACTTGTCGTGCCTCAGGAATGTGTCATCCATGCTTCTGCATTCCTTACGTAGCAGTGGCGCGATTCGATGTGGTCTGGGGAACTCGAAGTAGGCTCAGGAAACAGCCCCATATCTAACAAGGGATAGCCGCTATACCATTTATCTGCTGTTCACGCGACGTCCCCTCGCGTTTATTTCAGCTTAGCAGACGGATGTCGTATGCGTCACGTTTGTGAGGCTAAAAGCCGTTCTTCCGGTCGCGCGTGGCGCCGGGACGCTAGAGGCCAGCGAACGTGTGTAGCATGCGGGAGAGGAGGACGCCCGCTTGTCCGCGGGCGCGCTGCACGCAACTAGTGGCTAGCCCGGGCGCGCGTGCACCCGATATGGGTGCGCTCTCTGGGCGGGGTCGCTCACGGTTAGCTCTCGGCTTCGGCAGCCATCGCCGCCGCTGCTAATGACCCCCGCGCGGCGGCCGCCCCGGAGAAAGAGGTCGCTTCGCGTGGTGCCGGCTCGGTTGCACTCTGCGGCGACTCTGCCCTCCGAGTGCCCCTCGCCCTCGCCATTCCAATTTCATCTCGATACGCGGCGGCGGCCGGGTTGGGCGCCTGGGGGGTTGGGCTCTCCCGCGCGGCTCGGCGGGGGAGAACCGAGAGATTCGCCCCATCACCCGCTGGCTGGCGCGCGGGTACGGCCGTTGATGTGGCCATAATTTTCGATGCCTGTCGCCTCCCCGTCGGACATTCCCCTCCCCCTTCACCTTTTCACCCTGCCCGGTAATTTGACACTTCAATCTACCACTTTTGGCAGCCATGCATCGTGTAAGTATACCGCGATACAACGTTTTCTCTCCCCCTCCCCCCCCCCCCCCCGTCGTTTCGTTGGGCATGCGAGTACCTTGATATATTATATAGTTGGTAGCGTCATTACCGTCATTTTCGTCGCTGATAGGCGAGCGTGCATCCAGTAGCCGCACTTATAAGCGTCGATAAATAAGGCAAGAAGTAGAGGTTAGGCCAATTTTCTGGCTTTAATGTAATTTTATTTATTTATTAGTGTTTTTTTTTTTTTTTTTTTGCTTCACTCCGCCGAACGCACTAATCGCGTAAAAAATTATTTTCACCTTGGCATTTCGGAGGGAAAGAAGAAGATGAGGTTTAGACTTGTAGTTGGGCAATTATTTAATAACGAAACCTTGGCGACATTGATCTGTTTTGCGAAGAACGCATCGAAGTGAGAATCATTTATAATATCTTTTTTTCCTTGTCAAAAGTGGTTAGCTGAACCGACTGATAGCTTATTGTTAGGCTGCGCGTAACAGCAGCTTTGTTCGTCTGTTCGCAATTGTGGCAAAGCAACTGTGTTCAGCACCATCATCATTTCGGCGCCGCAAAGGCTGTGGTGGTTAAGGGATCACATCCTCAAGTAGATTCCGCTGGTTGTGATCTTCACGCATGACATATGATGGCGGACTCGTGTGGCGCCAAGTTTTATCTTTCCGCCTAGCCTCCAAACAAAGTTTGTCGCGCCGGCGTTTTTCAATTCACATCTTTATCTGAGAACACCGTTATAACTTATAGTGGCTCGAACGTGGAAAATATGCAGAACTCACAAGACAACCGCGTCATCTGCTTGCACATGCCGCCAGCCGTGATAGATATACGCAGAACCGTTTACGGTGTTATTGGACAGAGGATACATAGCCGGGAACACAAGGCTGGATGCTGCTTCTCGTGATGGTGTTCTCAACAAAAAACACATGGAGCTCTTATTGCGGTTTGCGGTCGCGTTCTCGCATAGCCCGAATGTTCTAGCATAAATGTAATCTTCATAAACGTGTC
Organism: Dermacentor andersoni; assembly: GCF_023375885.2. Classification (NCBI taxonomy): domain Eukaryota; kingdom Metazoa; phylum Arthropoda; class Arachnida; order Ixodida; family Ixodidae; genus Dermacentor; species Dermacentor andersoni. The sequence continues at coordinate 67,920,356 of NC_092816.1, read as the reverse complement.
TTGGCTTTTAATTTGTTTCCTCGGAACGAAGAATTCTTTAGCAGATCATTTCCAACGTATTTTGGTCGAAACACACCGTAACAAAGATATCTTTCAACAGTGCCTTTGCTTAGACTTGCTGGCTACCCGTATGCAGCGACTTTTCCAGTTCTCGTCTCCGCTATTGTGTAAACGGTAATGAGAACGCGTCAACTTGCTTATTGTAGGGCACGCGCCGGATATCTCTGAGGCAAATATTTAACCATTTACGAAAGTCACCGTCGTTGCAAAGCCACGGAGAACCGCGTTCTGTCGGCATTGTCTCGATGATTCAATAGACGTCAGGCGTTTGGGCAGTCCGCTAATCGAAGAAAGAAAAAATAAAAAGAGAGAGAGAGAGAGACGATAATATTGTGCAGTGTCGCGCGCCGCACTGAGCGCCTGTAGAAGCCCAACGCTGTCGGCGAACCTTACACGTCCTTTTTGGGAGGAAGCGAAGGAGGGGGGAAAAGAAAGGTTACCGGGAACTTGTTGAATTACGGATTGTGGTGACTCGGACACATGCGTGCACACTATGGAACGCACGCTCGCGGCATGCGTCGCAGCTTGTCCATTAAAGGGCGAGACAATCGGCGCCTAATTGTGCGCCAGTTTTCTTGTCGGCTTTCCTACGAGGCAGGGTACCGTAATTGTTAGAGGGGCGGCGACGGGGGGTGCTTTCGCCCCGGCTTCATTCATCGTGCTGCTCAATAGCAATAAGAAAGTAAAGAACTACAGGGAAACAAAGTTCGGTGTGCCGCAGGGCCGTCGCTCAGCTTGCCGCGCTCTGTCATACAGGCGCGGCTTTGCGAAGTCCTTTGTGGAATGCAGACAATGGGAGTGGAAACGAGCGCGTGCGCGGCGCTTTGGGCCCGTACCGGCTGACAGGTGAAGTGGTTTCCCGCTGCGCTGTGTCGCGTTTGCTTTCTCCCCGACTGCTTCCGCCTGGGCTGCGTTGGATGCCGGTGATGGTGACGGTTTTCATCTCTCTCTCTCTCTCTCTCTCTCTCTCTCTCTCTCACACACACACACACACACACAGGCGCGCGCGCGCGCTTACTGAAGCTTTTGCGCATGTTTTTTCCTGGGGTTAAGGAACAGGTGAGGCGGCAGCTGTTGACTAGGTGCGTTCTATTGCGACCTATAGGCAGTCAACTGTGCTCCTTCATTCTGCGAATTGATATTCACTCCCGCATTCACAGCAACTTTTTGAATGAACCAAGATAGAAGTGACGTTAGGAGGCAGGAATGCTGCCCTTGTGGATTAGAGATCGGAGAACGTACACTGATGTTGCGATCTATTGTATGAAATACAGTTGGTCAGGTCATCAACGTGCACGACAGCCGGTAGATGCACTATTGGAGCAACAAAACGGCTGCAAGAGGAGACGCATTCTGAGTGGTGATACTACTAAATTTTCAGGCATGGGAAGCTCGACTCAGTAAATTTTGAAACGTACGAAACCTCGTTGTTATCTACACTTGCGTTTTTCTCGCGTTATCAGATGACGAATAAATTCCCACCGCAGTGAAGACGTAAGCTGAAGCCTCCTGCGTGTTTGTTGTCTTAACATACCTTGGTCGAGGAAACGACTTCGCATGAATCAGCACAACTTTTGCTAGGGCGGGCCCGTACGGGGACCACGTCAGGCCGCAGGAAAAGACATCTCCGCTGCCTTGTCTTGTGTCCTTGCGGAAGAGTCGAAAAACGTGCAACGCCAAGTTCGCTCGCTGTTCGGCTGCCTAGTTGTTCGATCATTGCCTGTGACAGCGCACGCATAATCAAGGTCAGGAGGGAGAGAGGCTTCGGATCGACGCCGGAGAACGACCGATGCAGCGGGCGAAGGGCGAAGCCCGTCTTGTTTTTCTTGTTCCTTTCTCCTTCGTCTTTTTATTATCCTCTTTACCTCGCCCTCTCCTGCCGCAGACGTAAGGTGACTTAAAGAATGGCAGGGTAATGTTGGTGCCTCTCGTCCATTAGATCCATTACGTGGCCTTGGAAGGTTCGCTTCCTCCTCGTGCTTTCTAGCCCGCTGCTGTTGTAGTTGCCATGGCGGAGAGGGTTTACACCTTTCCGCCCATGCCCTTTGCTGCTCTCTAACGCCGTTTTTCCTTTTTATCTCCTTCGTAGGCACGAGTGTACGACCTCGTGTGCTCTTGAGCTGAGCTCGTTCAGCGGGAAAGACAATGGTACGCGTCTGTGTTGCGCACATCACTCCGTTCTCGGTATGACGTGCTGCCCGCTTGTCGAAGGGCAGTGTTGGAATCGTACCGCTGGCACGAGTTGTTGGGGTCTCGGTGCTGACGCCCGTTATTGCCAATGGTTCGCAAGCCCCAAGGGTAGCGTTGGCCTGGCGGCCTGGGGCACTGGAAGCATCCGAAGGTCCTGGCAAAGCATGAGAAGACTGGTAACAGAACAACTTGTTTATTCTAACATAGCAAAAGAGCGGCCGGTCAGGTCGACCGAAGTGGAGAGACGGGAGAGCACGTAACTCAACAGTACAAATCGGAGCCTCTCTCCTGGCGTCCGGGGGCAGCTGCTCTTATACTCTCGGCGTCGCGGTCCAAAAGGGAAGGTCACGGGATGAAGGTCACGGGATGAAGGTCACGGGACGGCGCAGCAGGAGCCCACGACGGCGCGAGCGGTTGAGCCGAGAGACCTGCTGAACCGAGTGTAGTGACGCATCGCCAACCGCCCACACGACGGCGCGAACGGTTGAGCCGAGAGACCTCCAGGCTCCTCATTCGGGGAACTCCGCTCCCCGGCTGCCGCGCTTTGACAAGCGAGGGCACACACACACACACGCACACACGAAGACACGTGGCACTGAAACACGCCTGGACACGCTTGGCGGGTAGGCGTCGCGGCGGCGTCGGACGGGCCAAAATGTCCGCCGCTTTGAACAAAGCCCCGGCGTCCGTTGCATCCGCGCCGGCATTACCGCGCGTTGTAGGCGAAACGTAACAGACCGCCCCGCCGGGGGAAGGAGATCCCGAAGGTCAGGGGACTGCATCCGCTGTCCGGAGGGATGTCGCTCGATGATGCTCATAACCGAAGTTGGGCGTCCTTGGGCGTTTCTTGAGCGCAGCGCACAGAGAAGGCCTCGTTCTCACGTTCAGGTGCACACAGGACACTGCAAAGTGACTTCGGGAGAGTTGACATTTTTGTTCTCGTTTCCGGCAAGCGTTAGAACCACGCCAAAAGTCAACCGCTCAGTCAGCAAGCACGGCACAACCCTCACTAAGCCCTGCCAGGCTCTTTCCCCTTTTATACTGCTGCCTAGTTCCTTACAGTAGTTTAGCAGCACTCAGAACGCGTCCACAAATCGGAAAAATTGCACTAAAAAGCACATCATCACTTTGAAACACTTACACAAAAGCAATAGGTTAAAAATCCTGCCTCAGGAAGAAAAACATCAGTAACAAGCAATTTTGAGGCTGATTCCCACGTTAGGGGCTTCGACTTAAGCCATCGGCGTTACCGTTGAGACTCCCCTTTTTGTAACGCACCTCAAAGGAATATTGTTGCAAAGCGAGGCTCCAGCGCAGGAGGCGGCCATTTTTGGGAGAGATGGTCTGCAGCCATTGGAGAGGGCAGTGATCCGTTTCAATGATAAACCTCGAGCCGGCTAGGTAACATGACAATTTCTGAACGGCCCACACGATACACGCATACTCTTTCTCGGTGGCGCTATACGCCTGCTCACGACTGGTCAGCTTACGACTAGCATACAGGACGGGGTGTTCTACTTCTCCATTTTCCCGTTGGCACAGTACAACGCCCATGCCTCGCTCACTAGCATCACACTGAACAACGAACCCTTTTGTGTAGTCGGGCGATCGTAGCACAGGCTGGCTTGTTAGGGCGCTCTTTAGGGCGCTAAAAGCTCTTTCCTTCGTCTCATCCCAGACGACTGTTTGCGGCTCTGTCTTTCTTAGAGCATCCGTCAAGGGAGCCGCGATATCAGAGTACCTGGGAATGTACCTCTGATAATAGCCGGCGACACCTAAGAACGACCGAATATCGGTCTTCGTGCGCGGTTGCGGGAAGTCTCGCACAGCGGCCACTTTTATTTCAGAGGGGCGGCGACGACCCCGACCAATCACGTGTCCGAGGTAGACAACCTCGGCCTGTGCTAACTGGCACTTGGGAGCCTTGACTGTCAAGCCCGCATCGCGCAGGCGGGTTAGCACTGCCCGCAAGTGCGCCATATGTTCCGGCCAGGATGCGGAGAATATCGCTACGTCGTCTAGATACGGTAAAGCGAATTCTTGCTGTCCCCGCAACACTTTATCCATGAGGCTTGAAAAGCAGTATGGCGCGTTCTTCAAACCAAAACTCAAAACTTTAGGACGGAATGTCCCCAGGGGTGAAATGAACGCCGCATACCTACTAGCCTCTTCTGTAAGTGGAACCTGCCAATAACCCCTGACAAGATCTAGGGTGGAAATAAACTGAGCGCTACTCACTCTCTCAAGGCGCTCCTCGATGTTAGGGATCGGATAAATTTGATCCTTAGTGATGGAATTAAGCCTGCGGTAGTCGACGCAAGGACGAGGTTCCTTGCCCGGTACCTCAACTAAAATCAAAGGGGAGGTATAATCACTCTCACCCGCTTCAATAACACCGAGCTGTAGCATTTTCTTTACCTCAGCCTCCATAATATCGCTCTGGCGGGGTGACACCCGGTACGCCTTGGATCGTACTGGCTCTGGGGAGGTAAGTTCTATGTCATGAGTAAGGACAGAAGTCCTACCAGGCCTCTCAGAGAACAGACCTTGAAACTCTTGTAAGAGCTGGTGTAGTTCGGTTTTCTGCTCAGGCGACAGCGATGCTTTACTTATTAAGTCACTAATGACTTGATCGGTGTCTTTCCTGTTTGTCACTGAGCCTAGTCCCGGAAGCTCGACCGGAAGCTCTTCGGGCACGTTTACCATCATGCACACCACTGCTTCCCGTTGCTTATAGGGTTTGAGCAGATTACAGTGGTAAACTTGCTGTGCTTTCCGCTTTCCTGGCAGACTCACCACGTAGTTAACGTCCGACAGTTTTTGAACAATCCGTGCTGGGCCCTCCCACTGCACGTCGAGTTTATTCTTTAGCGATGTGCGCAATATCATGACCCCATCGCCCACCTCAAAACGACGGGCCCTGGCTGTCCGATCATAATAAACCTTGGCCCTCTGCTGGGCCTCTGCCATTGCTTCACCTGACAACTCCTGTGCCCTTCTTAAGCGTTCGAGGAGCTTAAGCACGTACTCTACCACGACTGGGTCGTCGCCCCTGCCTTCCCATGATTCTCGAAGCATGCGAAGCGGAGATCGCAGCGAGCGACCGTACACCAGCTCAGCTGGCGAAAACCCCGTAGCCGCATGCGGCGCGGTTCTTAAAGCAAACATCACTCCAGGCAGACACAGCTTCCAGTCAGTTTGATGTTCAAAACACAATGCTCTCAACACGCGCTTCATGACGGAGTGGAGCTTCTCAACGGAATTCGACTGGGGGTGGTGCACTGAGCTGTGTAACAGCCTTACCCCGCACCTTTCGAGAAAGGCTGTCGTCAAAGCGCTAGTAAACACTGTACCCTGATCTGACTGGATTTCTGCAGGAAAACCAACTCGCGCAAATATGGACAGTAGTGCATTGACTATCTCAACTGAGCTGAGTTCTTTAAGCGGCACTGCTTCAGGGAACTTTGTCGCTGGGCAGATTACAGTCAAAATGTGTCGGTACCCCGTGGCTGTTACCGGCAGAGGTCCCACTGTATCAATAACGAGCCGTCTAAAAGGCTCCGTAATGATAGGTACCAACTTCAACGGCGCCCTCGATTTGTCCCCTGGCTTGCCCACCCGCTGACAGGTGTCGCATGTCTTCACAAAGTGGTCTGCGTCCCGAAAACACCCTGGCCAATAGTACTCCTGCAAGAGACGGTCCTTAGTTTTCTTAACTCCTAGGTGTCCGGACCACGAACCCCCATGCGACAAGCGCAACAGATCCTGACGATAGCATTGAGGCACGATCAGCTGATCGAACTCCACTCCTCTGCGGTCTAGATACTTCCGGTACAGGACCCCACCTCTTTCCACAAAGCGAGCATTTTTCTTGGCGATACCTTCCTTGATAATGCAGCGTATGTTTTCTAGGCTGCCATCCTTCTTTTGCTCGGCTATCAAAGCCGACCGGCTGACTTTTAGCAACCTGTTAAGTCCGTCTGACGTAGGCGCGATGAGCAAATCTGGAGACAGCTCTTCTAACTTTCCCGTGTCGGGAATTTCCTCTCCAGTATCTGGTGCCTTTAACGCTACAGGCTCAATTTTATCCCGTTCGGGCGTGCTCTGAATACCAGCTTGCTGCGCCTCTGACCCTTTCTCATCGTTCAACAACGTCGGCCCCGCAACTACCGCCTTTGCAGCGAGCTCCCGAACCTTCGATCTGGTTAAGGCCTGAACGCTAGCCTCACCAAACAAAAGCCCCTTCTCGCGCAGGAGGTGATCGGACCTGTTCGAAAATAGGTACGGGTACTGGGGGGGCAGCATAGATGACACTGCGGCCTCCGTCTCAAGTGCTCCGAAAGGTCCTTCAATAAGCACTTTTGCTACTGGCAGACACACGCTATGAGCTTCCACTGCTTGCTTGATCCATGCGCACTCGCCCGTGAACATATCGGGTTCTACGTAAGAGGGGTGAACTACATCCATTGTAGCTGCGGAATCGCGAAGCACTCGGCACTCTTTCCCGTTCACGAGGAGGTCTCGCATGTAAGGCTCGAGAAGCTTCATGTTCTCGTCAGTGCTGCATATAGACAAAAACACGACTTGTGTTTTTGTTTCTGGACACTGCGCCGAAAAGTGACCCGGCTTCTGGCACGTATAACAAACGCGCGCTTGCCTCATCTCGAACCGCTTTCTGCGTTCGGCTTCGGTTGCCGCCGTCTCCTTACGTTCGGTCGGACTGCTTTCACTCGCATCCGCACTACGTGTGTCCCCCTTTGCTCTCATGGGCGTGAACTTTGGCCTCTCAAACTTGGAGCCAAATTCACCCTTTTGACCGTCCTTAGCTCCACGAGCCCGACGCGTCACAAACTCCTCGGCTAACTCAGCGGCTCTAGCCACCGTACTAACGTCTGGCCTATCCAAGACCCAGTACCGCACGTTCTCAGGTAACCGACTATAAAACTGTTCTAGCCCGAAACACTGCAGAACTTTCTCGTGGTCACCAAACGCTTTCTCTTCTTTGAGCCACTCCTGCATGTTTGACATAAGCCTGTACGCAAACTCTGTATATGACTCACTTCTGCCTTTCTCATTTTCCCGAAACTTCCGACGGAACGCCTCCGCTGACAGCCGGTACTTTTTTAGCAGACTCGATTTCACTTTGTCGAAATCCTCTGCCTCCTCTCTCTCCAAGCGAGCGACTACGTCGGCCGCCTCGCCGGGTAGCAAAGTGAGCAAGCGCTGTGGCCACGTTTCCCGAGAGAACCCCTGCTTCTCGCACGTTCGCTCAAAGTTAACCAGGAACAAACCAATGTCCTCTCCAAGCTTAAACGGCCGCATCAGGTCAGTCATTTTGAACAATACTCGTTCTCCTGCACCGTGTGCCTGACTTCCATTACGAGCGCGTTCCATCTCTAACTCGAGACGCTTCATTTCCAAAGCGTGTTGACGGTCGCGCTCTTCTTTTTCTTTCTCTTTTTGTTCTTTAAGTTCGCGCTCATCTTTCTCTTTCTGTTCTTTATGTTCACGCTCCTGTCTTTTTGCCGTCTCCCTCTCCTCAATGGTCTCAAGGCATTCCGACAGCTCGTCATCCTCAGCTTCTAACTCAAGAATAGCCCTTAGCAGTTCTGGTTTTCTGAGTTTGTCTGAGACATCCAGACCCAACTCTCTCGCAAGCTCCAGCAATTTCGGTTTGCGCAACGACTTCAAATCCATGGCTGCTCTGAATGCTGCTTTCTCTACTGCCTACTATTGTCTTGCCGCAAACTAACCCGGCAGCAACGACAACCCCAATTACCAGCTCTGTTTCTAACACTAACAAAAGCCTGGCAAAACTCAGAAGAAGAAAGTCCCGCACTCACCAAACCTTGCAGCCAAGACTTCAGCGCAGTCGTTCCGCTGCAGGCAACCAGTCATCACACAGGGCTCGTTGCGCTGCTCCCGGATGGTCGTTGTGCTGCTCAGCATACAGTCAACCGCATCTCTTCGCTGCTGGCCTCCGTTGTCGCGATCTCACCGCTGGCAACCAGATGTTGGAATCGTACCGCTGGCACGAGTTGTTGGGGTCTCGGTGCTGACGCCCGTTATTGCCAATGGTTCGCAAGCCCCAAGGGTAGCGTTGGCCTGGCGGCCTGGGGCACTGGAAGCATCCGAAGGTCCTGGCAAAGCATGAGAAGACTGGTAACAGAACAACTTGTTTATTCTAACATAGCAAAAGAGCGGCCGGTCAGGTCGACCGAAGTGGAGAGACGGGAGAGCACGTAACTCAACAGTACAAATCGGAGCCTCTCTCCTGGCGTCCGGGGGCAGCTGCTCTTATACTCTCGGCGTCGCGGTCCAAAAGGGAAGGTCACGGGATGAAGGTCACGGGATGAAGGTCACGGGACGGCGCAGCAGGAGCCCACGACGGCGCGAGCGGTTGAGCCGAGAGACCTGCTGAACCGAGTGTAGTGACGCATCGCCAACCGCCCACACGACGGCGCGAACGGTTGAGCCGAGAGACCTCCAGGCTCCTCATTCGGGGAACTCCGCTCCCCGGCTGCCGCGCTTTGACAAGCGAGGGCACACACACACACACGCACACACGAAGACACGTGGCACTGAAACACGCCTGGACACGCTTGGCGGGTAGGCGTCGCGGCGGCGTCGGACGGGCCAAAATGTCCGCCGCTTTGAACAAAGCCCCGGCGTCCGTTGCATCCGCGCCGGCATTACCGCGCGTTGTAGGCGAAACGTAACAGCAGATACGGGCTAGCTGCATTTCTATAGTTGTGTGCAGCGTTGGTAAATGCGGCGTTTTTCCCGCCGTGGTGACTCGGCGGCTGTGACATCCTGCTGCTGAGCGTGAGGTCGCGGGTTTGATTACCGCGTTCAGCGGCCGCGTTCTGCTGGGGCACGAAATCTGAAAGCGCTGGTGTACTTAGATTTAGGTGGGCATCTGATAGAAAAAAAAGAAAAAGAAAGAAACGCAGATGGATCGTAACGTTAAGCCCGCAATTTATTTTACATCGTTCATACGCACATGCGTTTCGAAACTTTTGGCGGCTGACACAGGCACGTCAGAACCAGGCGGCAAGTCTCACGACACGTAGGAAAGACGACTGCTCGAAGTCTTCTCACCTGTTGGAATAGTGTTGCCGACAAATCCATTCAACAAGTTTCGAGTAAGCTTTGACATTAGGAACAGCATCTTCTCCTAAGCGTTACCCGTCTGATCCGGTGGTTCTGACGTATGTACAGGTCTCCCACATAGAGTGATGTCACCTGCTGCTCCTACGCACGCCTCTTTCCAGTGATACGTGTGGCGGTCGCTGCACAAATCATGACTTAGTATTTAAGCAGTAACCTGTTTCAAGCCCCGATTGCACGCGCCTGAAACTTCAGGATATTACTACAAGTTCCACTTTACTCGTGCTACTACATAATGCGTCCTCTGTCTTCTACGACTAGTCGAACTTCCACCACTCTCGCGACGTTGCACGGAACTTGTTCGACGATGCTGGGTGGGCTCAATTCTGTTTGACCGCTGTGCTTGGAGGCGTCAGTACATGTAGTTGGCTGCAGCGTCCGGGCGGTTAGTTGTGAGCGCTGTAGCGTGCAACCACTGCTCTTAGTACAGCGCGATGATGTCTGTATACGTATCGAGTTTGTTGCAGGCGCCTGACGGAAATAGAGGCGGGCGTGTTTTGTTGCGCGCAGAAACAATAGGCACGAGAATGGAGCGGTACCGCGCGTTGGCGTTAGCGTCGAGGAAACGAAGGCCGCTCTTTCGACGAAGGCCGTGCTTTCCCTCTACGCCGTCAAGCGGGGCAGTCTGTAGATATGTGCACGGATTATGGTCGATACACCATTTCATTGCTCTTGCGGCGTGCTGGTCGTAAGCACAGCTTGAAATTGTTCAGCGGCCTCGCATATTTCTTATCGTGAGTCATTTTTACGACATCTGCTGGACGGGGCGCAGTGGAATAAGCTATAGCTTACTCGACGTGTCTCGTAATTCGCGTAAGGGATTGAACTGCCTTCCAATCTTAGAATCGTACATTTCCGGCACAAATGCGGCTGTCTGCAACCTAGAGTTGTTTGGCCCTTCGAGTGACGTTATGCTATGTGAAAATAATTTTGATATCAGTTTCAGTTTTATCATCAGCGTTGTGTAGAAACATAGCTAGAAAAGGAAGTACCTTGGTCACGTGGTTGAAGTACCCTGGTTGGGCCTAAGTGTCAAAGTAAGATTACAAAAGAAGGCGATTATATTAGTAGGAATGAAGATGCTTTGACCTCTTATCATACTGCCGCGCAGCTGTCTATCTAGGTTTCTTCGTCGCCTGTGTTGTGTAGCAGTGTTATTTCCTTTCTTATCGTTTTTCTCTCAAGATGTCTTTTCACCCACAAGTGGGAAGGCCGCGGTTGGGGGAATCTCACGCGGGGCACCAACCGCTCGGTCTGAGGGTCTGGCCGACCGCGTTGTCGCCTGCCTTTGAACTGGCGACAGAAGCGGCGTCTTCTATTTCCCAAACTGTTCGGTGAATGCTCCTCGACTCTTTTGTGCACTTTCTTTTTATAGACGCCGATAGTTCATCGCTCTAGTCCGTCTAAAGCCCAACGGCTGCCTCTGTAGATTTCTTTGTATCTTTTCTTGTCTTTGGGTTATAATTCTTTTTATGCAAACGGCTGTCATCGAGATCGAACTCGGTGAAGCCCGCCCACGATTGGCTGTGCGTATTTGAATCTGTGCGGCCTGATTGGCTCTTGTGAACGAGGAGTTGGGATTGGTGTTTTCTTTGCTCTCAGGCGCAATGTTGTGACGCTTCCCGAGACGCCCAGAGGGAGTTCGTGCCGGAGACACCAAGGGACGTGGTCGCGGCGAGTTCTGCTGAGATGTCATAGTTATGAATTGCGCAAGTGCCTAAACGTTTAATTCGACTAACTAAATTTCAGATAAAACAAATCAGGAAACTGTCTACGGATCGCCAGTGTGCCTCATCTCTTCAGCGCGGAACAATTGGCGACAACATTCTACGCTGCAAAACGTTATGAAGACAATTCATGTGCGCTTGAGTGGCAATACCGAAGACCAACTGCGAAATTTGTGACGGTCATGCACACGGCTTTGGTACACGTATATAGTTGCAGGTCGGCTGAAAACGTGTTGAACGGCGGCTTGTTCGTCTCGCAATCTGCATAATACCGAATTCTCTACCTTTGATCCATGAACTTTGCTTGGTTCAGGTTCGCCAGAGAGCTAGCAAGTGCTGAAGGTACACTGTAAGTACATTAAAAAAAAATTATTAATAAATGAATGTCCAGGACGCCGTGAAAAAATGATTCGATCGAGTCTCAAACAACTCTTTCCGTTTCGAGTTGCGCGAAAGGTCGGTCGATTTGTTTTTTATGCTCGTGTCTTTTTTTTTTTCTATTTCTTCGTTTGCTTCATACGGCTGCCAGTTCGCCGCCGACACAAGCAATGTGTTGTTCTCCAACAGCGTCATATTATGGCCCCTCGGAACTCCGCCTCGTCGCTCCCGGACTGTGTGTGCGTATATATATATATATATATATATATATAGACGACTGGAGGCCTCTGCGGGTGCCACCGGTCGGGTGTTCTGTCGATCGATTCCTTCATTCCACACTTACGTTGCCGGCGCCGAGGTGTCGTCCCTCCGATCCGCTCCGCTATTGCCTCCTCCCTCCCACCTTTTCGCCAGCGGGAGCCCCTCTTTGAGCACGATTACTTCCTGGGAGCTGTTTCCCGTCCGCATCTCCTGTGCCCGTTTCTTTCTTTCTTCGCTTTGCGTTCGCTTCTCTCCGGTCTTGCTCAGCTTCATTCTTCTCTCTGCCGACCGCGTTTATTCCGCACGCTTCGCTTCTTGCGTCGCTCCCTTTTTTTTTTTTTCTCTCGCTTCCTTCTCATCCGCTCTCTCTCTTTCTCAGCGATCTCCTTATCGGTTCTTTAGCTTCCGTCATCTTTTCTTCCTGTCGAATGTTTCTTCCTTTTCGCGGCCGCCGTTTGTTCGTCGGTGTTGGTCGTTTCTTCCTTACGAAACGCTGAGCTGTCGATCGTTAGCTTTGCACGTTTTCTTGCTCTTTTGTTTAGACCGAAAACGGCCGGAAGGGAGCTGGATGAACACCGCTCTTTTGCGTTTGCTGTTCTTTAGGGTGCTCCTGGGAGGTGCTTTATCTTCTGGTCAGAGCTGCCTCACTCTTCGCGAGAGTTTCCAATCTCTTCTATTTAGAATTGTCTACGTTTATTTTTTTTTTGTCGTTCTATTTTCTTATGGGTTCTTATTTCTATTTCGGTATGTTCTTCGCTAGTTATTCCCTCCCGATGTCGCTTTGTTGTTTGCATCTTACGTTTCCTTTGTTTCTTACTCTTTTTGCCGAATTGTGCTGCCCACCTGTCGTGGCATTTGTCAGGCTTTGGTTACTTCCTGTCGGCGGCTCCATTTCACGAGCGATATGTCTAGAAAGTGAATGCTTGTTCTTTAGATAAGCAAAGAAAAATAAAGAAAGTAAGCACTGTGGACGAATTTTTCTTGGGAGTCCACCGCGCGAAAATAAACGAAGAGACCGCTCGAGCTCAGTGGTAGGTTGACCTAGTTTTGCCTTTTAGTCTCGTCTCTCAATATACCGCACGATTGCTTCGAGAACTTGAAGTGAAGCATTTGGTTGTCTGAATTGGGATTAGACAGCTGATGTATACACTGAGTTCTCTTGCTTCTATTTCTCGTCTTCATTTGTCTATTGTCATTATTATTATTTTTTTGTAAACCTGTCTTCATCGTAGTGGAGGAGCAGCTTAACGTCTTGCTTTGAGGTTTAGGCTGTTCGCGGGACATGAGCGAGCTTCTTCCTGCTACGAGTGAGGGCGTTGGTTTTAATGTTAGACGTATATCTTGGTTCCTGACCCCACCGCTATCACTTCTGGACCATTGTTTGTTCGTAGCGAGACGTGGTGTCTTGCCGACCATTGGTTCGGGGCGCTTATCTGATCGATCCCGTGCGCCTATTGTTTATCGTATTTCGGCGAAGTGATCTGCTCAAAATGGCTTTGCGGGATTACAGGGTTTATTTATTTATTTATTTGTATATTTACAAATACTGTTGGCTCAATTTCGAGACATAGCAGGATTTTGTTGCACACTGGGGCATATTTTTCTTCCTGCTCCGGGGCGTTACTTGTTGCGGGCTCCTGATACGCTGCGTATTAGAGTCCACGCACTGGTGATCTCACTGGTTCGGGGCACATCCTTTCTCTTCAAGGCGTGACTCTTTCGTTTAGTTTCGCTTTTGTACGTAACGCTTGCTAGTTCAACCTAAATCAGTGAATAAATGAATGAATCAATAAATAAATCAATCGATTGATGAAATTGCTTGTCTGCCTCGCTCGTATTATGTTTGGCCGAAGCTATAGCAATTGTAGAGGTGGCTTTCGCATGCGTGCGTGACGTGTTTGGGCATTGAAGTCGCTCTCAAATACGATCTTTGAAGGAACCTGTCGCGTTGCCTAAAGAGTATCGAACGGGCTGCTACACTTCTTGCTTTACTCTGCCCGCTTCTCCGCAACTCGCTTTATGTACAGACGCGTTAAGGGACAGCTGCATGCAGTGTATACTTCGGACGCATTTTCGGCATTTCCTCGTACGGCGTCGGTGCGTGCGTTTCGCCCCACGCGATAGGCACGCTGCTACAGTGGCCTATACGCAGTCCATGGAGTGGCCGTCTTTAAGCGAAAAAACAAAAGACAAAAAGCGTACAGCACGTATCTGCGCGGAATGCGGAGAGGTAATCGCGCAGCGTAAGATGGACTCGCCGACTCCTGGCGTGGAGAAGTCGAAAAAGCGTCGGAAGTGCGCGCCATGTTCCGTTGAAGTGCGCGCCATGCGCCCCGTTAGTTGGTTGCACGACTTCGAACTTAAGACATCTCGCCGGGTGCAGGCGCTCGCAACTGGTTGCTCCTCTTATTTGTTGCTCCAAGCAGCGTTGCGCGAACCGACTCCGCTCGCTTCCTCCGGCGAAGGCGCAGAGGCCGAGACGGCGCTCCCGCGCTATTCGCGGTGACGCACTCGACAACCCCTTTCTGACCCGTGCTCACTTCGTATAACTGGCTTTGCCCTCATCCTGTTGGCACTTTCGCTACGTGTAATGCCTTTCGTTACCTGTAATCCCCCCACCCCCCTCCCTCCATCCCTCCCTCCATGCGCGCGCACGGCTCGTCGAGCAGACACGAAATATTCTTGGCTCCCTGCCCGAGTTGCCGAGAGCCGCGGAGATATCGCCGCTTTGCCCGCCGGCGTCTTCTTCGCTGTTTCGCAAGCGTCGTTTCTTTCTTTTCCTTCTTTCCACGTTTTAACGCCTCTAGCTGGATTTCCTCTCTTCAGCTGAATCAGCGCGCGTGGAACTGTTGTGCGAGTTTTGTTATGCCGAGTGTCTGCGGCCTGCCCAACCGATGCAGATCCTGTCCATTCACCTGCTGGACTTTCAATCTCCACCTGAAGCGCTGTCATGGAGGCGCGCGTGCTGCGCGTTAATGCGGGCCTGGTTCAGTTGTCTGCTATCCATTGCACAGCATTTGCAAAAGAGAGCCAGTGTAGGTAGCGTTTCTACGCTGCTACGTATGCTAGCCTTGAGAAAACTGGGCGACGACGGCGTTTCATGCGTAACGCGTGGAAGTAGCGTAGAAACTATACAGCCTGTTTTGTTGTCGTAGCAACCATTCAAAAGTAGATGAAGACGCAGTTAACCTGCCCGATGCCTTGGGGTTTTTTGAGGTAAGGATCGCGCATTGTCTTTGCTTTTAGGGCAATAAGCATCATTAAGATTAGATTGTTTCTGAACTCTAGTCATGGATCTTAAGGGTCGAAAGTAAACGCAGCACAAAAGTTATTTATTATGTAACTAATTTTATTACTTTGGCACCAGCCACCGCTTGTCCGTGCCATCCAAATCAATCAATACATATGACGTTGATAGTTGCGTGTTACGTTGATAGCTACGACATTCAGGCGCATAGCTGTAGTTGCCCTAAAAGCACGGTGCCCCACCCCCATTCTTTTTTTTTAGAAAGAGCGTAGATGAAGAAACAGCATAGTGTCTTTCTGAAAGAGGCTCAGACAGGCTAACGCGTCCAATTCAGCGCGATCTACAGCGTTGTGCCTCAAGATTGCGGTCCTGATTTCTCATATTCCTGCTCGTTGTGGACGCTTCATTGACATCGGAGATATCCAAACCCCTTCATGAGACAGTGCGATTGCTGTTTCTACGGATAGCTTTAGGTTTAGTTCGCTAATGATGATGGGGGCGTGATTTAAACTGTATGACCTGTGATAGCGCTCGATTCTGCTTCCCGAAAGAGATGCTCTGAACGAAGCGGTGGGCCTTCCTAATGTTGCATGCGCTACGAGACTTTGCGTACTTGCAGCGTACTGAATAATTAGTAAGGGATAACTTACGTGAAAGGCACATTGATGAATCTCTACTTGACAAGAAAACCGATAATTATGAATCTGATCGACCGTGTTTCATTTTTATCATTGCTTCTACTCCCCACGTCATTTCTTTTCTCATTGCGGCATTAGTTAGCTTCGACGGTGTAGTCGCACAGAGCCTCGCACAGCGTACGTGCCACACTTTTTGTAGCTCTTCTTCCGCAATCCGATCACACGCTTCTTCCTTTCTCCGTCGCAGCTTTCGCGAAACCCCTTTTAAATCTCATTCCTCGAACGGAAAATGTCGGCGATGCATTATTCATATCGCTGCGTGTTTCTCCCGTCGCGTTTCATCTTTTCGAAAGAAGGAAAAATAAGGATCAATAAACGTCTGCAACGTTCGTGTAACGCAGTTTTCTCCATTGAGGTATACCCTTGCTCCACGCCATGCAGGCGAGGTCCACGCCAAGTGAGGAAACGCTTTTACACAATGTCAGCGGTGGAGACGACGACGGTGCTTTTGCCTCCTGCAACTGCGCAAGCCACCGATTGGACTTAGAGCGTGCTGTGGTTCTTGATTAATACCCCTGGCATACGGGCACCCGCAAACTCCTTTTAACTCCGTCGGCTTTATCTCGAGGGAGATGCACCCGGTGTCACCCGGTCGCAGTTCCGCTAAGGGAGTTTAACGGAGCTTTCGGTCAAGCGAGATCGGCGATCTCCGTCTGTGGCTGGAGGGAGTACTCTCGTGCCCATACTTCTTGCTGTAAAACTGGTAATTCCCCTTCTCCCTTCCGGTAATTTAGTTGTTTGCATTAAATTTAATGTTGCGTGTCTTTGGAACGTTTCTAATGAATTAAATAAATGGCCAGGTACAATTCAGCAACAGCTGTGCTTGCTGCTTTCGACAATACTTTCGACCTAAGCCGCTTGGCGCCATGTTTTTCTCGTCTTTCAGGACGTTTACACCAACCCGACGATCTGGTCTGGCCGAGTCGGCTTGTCGGGCGATATGCCTGTCGAGTTATGTAAACGCTAGACGGTCGGATTGAACAAACGTCGAGTCTGGCTGAGTCAGCCCGACCAGTTCGTGGCGTGCATGTAAACGCGGACGGGTCCGGCCCCCTCCAGCGCCGAGTCTTGCGCGGGAACACTGGGACGTGGCCACTTATGCGCCGGCAGTGGGGAGAGTATCAGGACGAGGTCAAGACAAGGCACTGTGCAAGTGCACCCTCATCGTATACCCAAAGGACCCACGAAATGCAGCTGTTGTTGCAAGTGGCAGCGGGAACCAGAAGCCGATTTCGAACGCGCTGATGTCTCGGCTCGACGCTGTGTGTCGCCGTTGTCCAGACTCGTCCATGTCAACGCGGTCGCGTTGGACTCGGTCATCCCGATATCTGGCTGGACCTGCTCGTGTCGGGTTCATGTAAACGTGGCCTTTGTCGTGCTAGTCGTGCAGTGGTCGGTGTGCACGGTCACTCATGACTGACACCGGCACGGTAGACAAAATAAAAGGAGAGCTCAGGAGGACACCGTGCACGAAATGTTGCGTTTTGGTATAGTTTGCAGCAGTTCGGGTAGCAGATGCAGAGCCAACTCGCTACGCCGCAAAGTAAAACACAGATCAAACATACATCGCAGAGCGTTAATTATAATAGCGACGAGCGTAATTAGAAGTTACATTCTTGTACAAAAAGCAAGCATTGCCTAATGCCCCTCTGGCGGCTACTTTTAAAGAACTCCTTATTGGCCGTGTGACACGACCACAACGTCCTTGAGGTAGAACTCCCTTAAGAAGTCTCGCGCTCCCTTTGGACTTTGCAGATGCCCGTGGGACTCGGGTATAAAAGGCGTCACTCACTGTTTGTTTACTTGCTCGTTCGCGTGTCTGTTTGCAGCGCGCGCATGCGCGTGGTTCTTCGTACGGCGGGGAGCGTCCGCAATATGTTTGCACCCTGAACCCCCGTCCTCTTCTTCAGTTCTTTTCTCTTTGTACTGAGCGCATTCTCTCTAGTACTCTGGTCAAATCCATGCCGGTCGATGTGGCACTTGCGTGCGTCTCTTCTCGTCTTCGGAACCTCTTTCTTTCACTCTCAGATTCCTCTGTCACTCCTCCGCTCCTCGTATCCTGTCTCGGCTTCGTAGATCGAGCCGGTTCGTTCTCCGGGGGGGAAGAAGGTTGCTGCTAGCTTCTTTTTCTTTCCTTCCCCCCTTCCTCTTTGTGCGCGAGCAGTCACGGAGGCGTGTCGGCGCGCGCGCCCGCGGTAATTGCTGCCTTCTTTGCTCGACCACGAGGCTGCGTCTCTTTCGTTTAGTGTTTCTTTTTTGGCTGTTCCTGCGTTGCGAGAAAGGAAAGCACGCGCTGGGCCACGACTGTTTTGGAGCACTCTCCACGATCCCCATGTGCCCTCCTGCCCTCTTCATACTCGCGGTCGTCGCGACAGCAGCTGGCAGTGAGCGACGCGATGGGATTAAGTACGCACCGCCGTATGGTGCCCGCATGTGTGTGCGTGCGTGTGTGTGTGTGTCGTGATTAGGAAGGATGACGACGATTGGCGAGGCGCGAGTGGGGGTCACTTCGCGGTGCTGACCCTTCGCTAAAGGAGCGCGGTAAAAGCGGGAGGGGTGCTTAATGCGAGACGTATCCACTCCGTTAGTCGCGGAGAGGAGCGGATTTGTCTCCTTTCCTAGGATTCGTGCAACAGAATGAATGTGGAGAGACCGCGTCTGGGTAGTAGTGCGCATTTGTAGGCGGGAGACGCGCTTTCGGGTCGAAGGCTGAACGATTATGCGGAAACCCTTATACGTTGGCGCCACCGCGGACCGCTTCACCTAGGGCCCTCTTGTTACCGCGCAAATGTCCGGTCCGGTGGGCTGGAATTATCCGTCGTCGCTTTAGCTCGGCGATGTGGCATATTAATTATCTGACCGTTGGAGCTGGCACGCTGCGCTTGCGTTAAACGCAGCAGCGAGAAGAATGTGTTCATACGACAGCGTATGATTTAAAGCTAAACTGCTGCCATAAAGCAAGGAGTGGCTCGACTGCTTAGCACGGCGTCCCTCACCGCCGGCTGTACAACTTCTGGCCATAACTTAAACCTTACGTTATGCGCAGCTTGGAATCTTAAGTGAAGAGAAGCGGTTAATTAGATGCTATAAACGTGCGCATTTCATTCCTTTGTCTTTGGCGTAAAGGAACTTGACGTGCGCGCATGCGCTCTCGCGCACCCATGCCGCACAATGTTATACATGTGGACAAATATCTAGATGGCACTGGCACGATAGAGATATACGCTTATCAAAGCTGTAGATGTGCTGATCATACAATATCTATGCTAATATACTATATATACATATAAATATATTAAACGTATAGATATACATCATTATGAGGACTAGATGGTCACAATCAATGACAGGTCAACAAGCACGCGTCGTTCCATTCATTGTTAGGAATACCATGTCAAACAAAATTTAATTATTGTTGCCTTATGGTTAGAGCATACGGCTGCTGTGCTGGGAGACCGAGCTTCGATGCCAGCATCGACCGCATTAGGACTCGTTTTCCTTTTCCTCTTCTTCTTCTTTTTTTTTTTTTTTTTTTTTAAGGTGTGAGCTATTCCACAATACAGCAGGGAGCACCCAGCAGCCACGGTCAGTAAAGTCCGTGAGGATTCGCAAAGAAAACTTCGCTTTAAACGGCGACAAGGAGACGAGACATTTCTCTCGTTTCTCGCATCTTTGAGTTACAACTTCATCTTCGTTTTTCACGCTTCTTTCTTTCTTTCTTTCTTTCTTTTACTGCAATTTGACTGCGCTCAAACAAGGGACCGGCGAGGCTCAGTCTGCTTAATAAATACGAGCACTCGCATATCCACCGACACCGCTCAAGTTTGTTTCGTTGCGTTCGCTCGCTAATATGCTACAGCCAGGCGCCGCGCTGTATGTGCAAACGAACGAGCAACGTACTCGCGCGCGTGCTTAGATACTATCGCCGCAGATAACAACACCACTCTGCGCAGGTTATACGACGCTATATACATAAACTGAAGAGCCCCTAATCTCCCCCTCCGCGTCGTTCCCCCTCAGCCCTCCCCGCTTTTATTACAAGCAGTGATGTAAGAGAGAAAAAAAAAAAAACGATGTAACATCTGTCCACACCTTCTCGACACTTTACTGCGACGCATCGTAATCGCGAGCGTGTCGAAGGGCGCCATGCGCGCGGTTCCCGTCGCTTCCCCGCATACACTTATAGCCGCCGGCGAGAGTTTGAATGCTCACATGGTGCAACCGCGTTTCTCTCGACGCGCAACGGTCGAAAAAAGTACGCGTACGCGCGCAAGCCGCTCTCGGGCCCCTGGGGCGTCTTTAGGCTCACGCGGCGCGCATTCATTAATTAATTAGTAGCTGGCGAGGGGGGCTTCGACGACGCAGCTGCGGCCTCATCGGCTGCTTGCGCCGCCTGTATTGTCCCCGGCGCTGCCGGCGGGCGGGCGGGTGGGCGTACTCGTTCGCGTGTCGAGAGTGTTCGTGCACGTTTGTTTGTTTGTTTGCTCTTGTTGTCAAATAGGCTCTCGCTTTGTGTTGTTTAGCCAGAGCTCGCGCGTGCTCATCGCACCTGACGCGAGGCGCGTGTGGTAATGTATACGCATTGTCTGCCGGGCCTGTTTAGAGCGCACCCCGGGTATTAAGCTTCGTTTTTTACTGCCTCCAGTGGCAGCGTGTCTGTCGGGCCTTTAGGCTTACGCTCGTTTGTCGGTTCGTCTAAGGCAGACAGACCTCTGCCCCTTCGTTCGGTCGATCATTCGGGCTTTATTAGTATTTATTTCTTTATTTTTGTCGACACCCGACGTTATTGCTTCACCTGCAGCGCTGCAACACTCGGGGCGATTTTTTTTTATTCGCTCTCGTTCGCGCTTTGTTTTATTGCGCGCCCGTGTATGAGGTGGTGTCTACACTATAAAAGCGCGAGCGATGTTGAGGGCCAGCTCGTAAAACATGCGCGCGCTCTGCTTCCGTGCGAAGCCACTTTGCGTTTTTCTATCGTCTCGAGCGTCTAGTCGTGGACGCGTTCGGTTATCGAGAGTCGGGTTGGGAGGTATGCGACGGGTTGCAGGACGGAGGCGTGCTGAGAACGAAGCGGGGCGCAATCGCCCCACCCCCCCCTCTCACTCCCCGCCATTGTTTCCCGGCCGACGTTCAACGCGCTGACGTGACGAGATTAATCGCCGCCTCGCGCCGATCCAGCGATTTCAGAGGCGCGAACGTAACGCAATGCCGAACGGCTAGGAGGTAAAGCAGGGAAAACAGCTTGTTATAGCGCCCGCCGGTATGTAAATATGTTTCCGGTTGCCTAGCGTCTCTTTGTTAGAGCTGCCGGAGGTTTCCTGAACGATTGGCGTATAGACATGTTCACCTGAAGGCTGCATACGCCGCGTACTACATTACGAGTACAAAGTTCCGCTAGGTAACATCGCGAGATAAAGTAAGCGCAATATTGACGTTATATCGACATTACGTTCGCCGCCACGTAAACCTATGAAGATTATGAAACTCTGGAGGAGATTCTCAAATCACTTGCGGACATGAAAGTGTTCCAGGAGCGCAACAAATAAATCTAACTTGGCTAATATTGAATTTGGAAGCTCGATCGTCTGGTGTTCTCTTCTCGTAAGGCTAATATGCATAATGATCCGAGGGTACACATGTCGGATGAACGCGCTGTGTTACACGCAATGTCCGCAGGATGGAGTTGCTATCCGTTGCTTTCTCGTTTTCTCCTTCTTGCATTGCTTTGTTTTTCTTTTAGCTCAAGCAGTGCCTAATGGTTTGGAGGAAGCGTGTGCACGTAATGACGATTTCAATTTCTGATACACTGATGCGATGCTCGCAAAACGCCTATGTATAGCGGCACTGCATGCATGGCTTAACTGGCAAATCAACCGTGCGAATAGAAACGTATCTGACGTAATATAGAGAGAACAATTGTGTATAGAAGACTTGCGCATTAGGTGATTCTGTATAGTGTCGATGTTGAGTCCTTGAAACGTGGCGCATACTCTATATCGGTAGAAATATCCAGCTTGTCCGTAGGCGTATTACCGTTTACGGAATACTGCATTACAGGAGCCGTGGACGGTTGTGGTAACGCTAGTAGCGACATCTTCTGTCGCTTTGTCGAACGACAATGCGTGAAAAACATTTTAACGCGGCGAGTTAAGGGCCCCTTGTCGCAGAAAATCCGGCGTCGGCGACGGGTGTCCAGCGTTGGACGTGGCTTCGTCAAAAAGAATTTCGAACCAAATTCCGAACGACACATACTCACCCACTCTTCTACCACCAAAGTTGCTCGTACCTTGTCTTTCATTCTTTACAAAGTTATCCATCAGAATATTTAGAACGGCAGCCCACAAACAAATGTAATGAAAAAAAAAAAAAAAACACATACAGCGCGTAAAAGGCCGCGTTTCTACCAGAAAGCTTATCCTCGTGCATAGCGTTCGCCGCCAGCGTTTCCCGGTCAACGTTGCGGTTACGTGAGCTGCAGTTGCCGGGAAGCATGAAAAGCAGTAAGGGGCCTTTGAACGCTATCGCGTTACACTCTTAAAGGCCATGCTTAAGCGTCCTCCAATTTTCGTTTTGTTACATAGGTGCTCTAGTCGAAAAAAAGAAATTAAAAAGACGGAGCGCACGTTGCCGATTAGGTCGCCGCCGACGTTTTACCCAAAGCAGGCCGGAAGAGTGTGGTTGGTTATTGCAACAATAGCTGTGTCATTCGAGGTTCAATTGTGCACCACAAGATGGCGCCACCAACGCGACCGCTGGCGCAAACGTCTCCGCTAACCCGCTAATCCGTAAACTCAAGTACGTTTACGGACGAGCTAAAGCTCGCTAGTGTGTGCGTGTGTGCGTGGAGTAATGGTTCTTACTTCTTTTGCGCAGAGTACGATCAAGAGCCGGGAACCGGAGACGCGACCGTCGTCTCCGGAGCTCCTGCTCAACTCCAAGATCAACTGCAACGACAAGCACCCGCCGGCCTCCTCACCCACGCCTCCGAGGACCAAGACCAAGCCTGCCAGGACGAGCCTAAACAAGGCGAGCCTCATTAGTCATTCATTAGTTTCCGGCAGAGAATGCTAGAGGGAACTCTGGCGCTAGTGTCCACGGGAACAGTCGCAGGTATAACGGCTCAGCCAGCAAGAGAATTAGTACATGGATTTGGCCAAACTTTGACCTTCTAACTCTAAGCGGCTTTACGGCCTTGCGAATCGAACATTTCGGCGTCGCCTTTCAGCAACAACTCGCGTTATAAATGCAACAACTTGCAGTGTTTGATGCACAATACGCATAGACCATGTTCACACGTTTAGATGAATACGGTTGCTTGGAAATTAGGGATGTAAAGTGTAACAAATAAAACCAAGAGAACTGCGGAAGCCACATGCACGAAGTGGAGCTTAGAGAAGGCTATCTATTGCCCACCATGCATGGTGCATTATTACCCGTGTTATCAGAACAACCGCAGTGCCAGTTTTCCCACTGGTAATTTTAGTGCGAAACTTTGATTTGTGCGGTTCGGACGGAATCGCCCGCGCGCGTGCACCAAACGGCGCTTGGGCCTAAGATCTTTTGGTCGACACTTGTTGCCTGCCTGAGTGCTGCTTTCACAATGTTCTCTGAAAGGCCATTGATCGTGGCGTGTTTCATCCGTACTTGGTTTCGCTCAGTCTAGCCTTGGCTTCGTCCTTAGCAGTGATTGTATTCAAATGTTGGGGAATATCGGAATGCACTCGATTGAAATTCATTGAAAGGTGGTTTATGAACTCGGTATAATGTCGGTAGAAGTTCCGTAAAGGGCAAGTGACACGGCAGCCCTTCGATTACAGTGACATTTGCGCTAACTCGGGGAAGGATCCACGCATTGTCATTTTGATCGCGTATTAACACTTGGGAGTAGAATAACCGAGTGGTATTATTTCAGTTGGACTTCATAAACATATAGCAGTGATTTGGCATTTGAACACGTTTTATGCCTGTGATCTTTGGACGTGCTGTATATGGCTTCGCTCGAGAGGCAAGGAAAAGTGAATTTTATATGACATTTTTAGTGGCATGTATGTTCGTTGGGTTTGAGATCTCGCCCTTGGCGGTATTCATCCCGTGCGAATTGAACCCGTCTACAGGGCATGTTGACAGATAACCAGCGTGAAGGTTGGTTCTTCTTATTCTTGGCGTTCCTTCTGGACCAAAGGTGCTTCACCGGCGAGCGTGGAGCTATGTAATGCCATCCTCTCTTCGTCGTCTTTTCTACGCCAAAAGAGCTGGCCACGAAATTACGAATATATAATTGACAGCACCTACGTATCGCTTTTTCGAGACCCAAAGCTGTCAAACGAAACGAGTTCTGGAATCCCAAACTGCAGTGGGTCGTCGGCCATGTGTTACGGCTCTAAACGGCAAGGTCAATCTTAGTGTGCTTTCCGCGAAACGACCACTTCACCAGCGCCCGCCTGGACGACGACGGGGCTACGCGCTGGCTATGGACACGCAAACAAAGAAGTTCCCTTCGAAGTGACAACAACCGCGGCATTCTTTGGAAGCAGTTGTGGCTGTCGAGACGATATTCGTGAAATCGCTACAAGCTGGTCGTTGCGAAGAGCCCACTTATTTATGCAAATAGTTAACGCCAACGACTTCTGCGGGGACAGCGTCGACCCCTGTTTCACGTGCCTCTTCATTGTATCGTAGGCAGGCGCGAAGGCTTGACACCAGAGGCGAAGTCCGGCGGTGTGGTTCACACCATGGGTGGGACTTTGCGAGCAGTGCTACAATTCCAATTGGCCTAGAGAAGGAAATCGAATTCCCGTCGTCGAGCGAAACAATGAAACCAACTTATTAAAAGCAGAGCTTGAGTGTTGTGTAGGGTGCTCACATTCCTTGTGAACCTAAAATGTAGGTATCTACATATAACTTGTACACAAACTTTCTCATCGTTCGGACGTCGTTCGGGACTTCTATCTCATTCGCCCGGCACCTGGCACGGGCACCAGTCATGGAACCTTTGTGGGCGCTTGGAACCCCAACTTCACTACAGTCTGTAGAAATAGCACTTCGTAAGGCGCATGGCAAGATCTGTTGTTGCGTCTGCCACTCGACTGTTTCTTTTCCCGCTTCACAGAATTTCCCGCTTCACCGTCGAATTTCTTATGTTAATGAGGCCTTATGTGTCCTCCATATAGCGGCAGGATGCGCAAGTGGTCACGTTGCTATATCGGGACTGCAGTAGCGTCAACTGGAGATTTTGCACGAGTTGAAAAACTTCGCTGCGTCCGTAGTTGATGTGAATAGTCTCATGTAGTAATCCAATTTCCAGTAGCAGGCCACCACCATGCAGTGCAATTACATAGAAAAATGATTGTCAGGCAGCAGTCCGCTGTTTTTACATTCGAGACTCAAAAACTGCAGTTGAGGACATTTTACTTTAAACTTTCAGAGTAAGAAGTTTCTGATAGGATGTCTCAAACATTGGCCCTTTGAGAAAGAAATGTGAATACAAAACGAGAATTTCAACGAGGCGGCTATGAAACTTTTTGGTCAGAATAAACTGCTAATGTAGTTATGTCGCATAGCGTATAGAGCTGTGTCACGTTTAAAAAGAATGCAGAAAACAGCTGTCGTGTGCCCCCTACTCCTCCCGCTATTGGCGCCTGTTTTCAGTCGCGATAAATGTATCATTAGGAGAGCCGGCGGCAAGCACAAAGTACTGCAAACACCGGTCGCCTTAGTGTTACTCTATAAGCGCGATAGCTACAGAGCGATCACTTATCGCACTCGTTCGCCGTCCTTGCTCCGCCACCATTAGCATTCGGAAGTCATCGCGGCGATCAATTCTCCGGCTCGCCCCAATAGCCCGTTCCTCTGGTGCAGCCCCCAGTCGATGTTAGTAATCTTCGCAGGCGTTGACGCGTTTAATGCTAGCCGCTCGCGCTGATTCTGCGTCGGCCCGTAACGTTAGTTTCGCGTGCGTAATTGCATTTTGCTGCGCCGGCACGACCGGCTGAGCAACGCTTGTACGCCGTGCAGTTATATGCGTTCGCCAGGAGCGGTTGCGCGTCTCCCCGACCGCCGAGCGGCCGAGGCCTCGGGCTCATCTTAACGACGTGCTCGGGAAAAAGAACACACATTAAGCTTCCTAATGCGGATAGGGGGGGGGGGGGGGCGCAACAACCACCCCTTTGCAGTCCCCCCTCCCTCCTTCCCACTCCGTTTGAAGAACTGCACGGAAACGGACCTAAGCAAACATATCCCCGTTGGAGCA
This sequence comes from Dermacentor andersoni, assembly GCF_023375885.2. Taxonomy (NCBI): domain Eukaryota; kingdom Metazoa; phylum Arthropoda; class Arachnida; order Ixodida; family Ixodidae; genus Dermacentor; species Dermacentor andersoni. Next base: position 67,894,376 of record NC_092816.1, on the reverse strand, counting down.
GTAGGGGTGAGCACCGAATCTGTGCCCGCCTCGCGTGCTAGCTCCCCCCTCCTTTCCTCCTATTTTCATTCCGCCGCTTGTGCTTGCTGAAGTTGGGCAGCGAGGGCGAGCCCTCATTAGAAGCTCCTCCGGCAAAGGTACCGGCACCAGCTGCTGTCCGGAGAGAGAATTAGCGGCGATTCGGCGAACGTTGAGTGCCTTTGCGGGATCCTCGGCGGGGTTCGCGTTCTTCACGCGAGAGCCGCTCCCTCCGGCGGGAGTAGGGGCCACTAAGAGCGCGAACCCGCTGTTCGGGAGCTGAGCTGAGCGGCGCTGGCGCCTCGCGTTCTCGTGCGGTTGTGGGGAAATGCAGCGAGAACGAGACCCCAGCGAGAGATTGAAGGGGAGAGAAGAGGGAAAGGAAGAGAGGAGCATCGGACAGACGGGCGATAGCGTTGTTTCTGCCTGCGGAGTCCATCTCGGGGAAGAGCGCGGTGCGCGCGCGAGGAGGTTGTGGATGGCTGGGATGGGGCCTTGTTTCGGGACAAGATTCGTGGGGGAAAACTCGAGGGGGAGCCAGAGGGATGCGTGTCAGATCGATGCTGCCGGCTTTGTCCGGAGGAATCTGCCCCATCTGCCGGCCGAGCCGGCAAGCTCGTTGTCCTCGATCGACGCTGCGTGTAAGAGAGCGGCCTTCTGTCGCCCTCTTCAGCTAGCGCGTGCGTGCGTGCGCCAGTATTGTCTCAGTGTCTCCACGCCCACACGACCCCTTTTGTTCGGCTCGCGCGTAACCGAACCAGCGCCGGCCTCTCGTTCTCGCTCGCTCGGCCGGCTGCCTTTCGCTGGTGCGATTATAGCGCTTCTTGCTTTGCCGTTCGTTCCGCCATTGTTATCCCTCTCGAGCCTGATGGTTTGTTGCGTATGGTTGCTGGGTGTCGTTATTTCACGCGTAAGCTAGCTGCGATATTTGGTGTGAAAGAAAGCAAAAAAATAAACGAAAACCGAGAGAAGTCGGCCCGCCCGAGGAGATGCGCTGGGAAGAGAGTGGGCGGGGCTTTCTTCTTCCCGCGGCCTGTTGCTGCTTGCTGTTACTACTGCGGTTTGTCTTTCTCGTCGGCGTCTTTCGGCATTGTGGAAACAAGCTTCTTCCTGGATTGCATTGGGCTTGTTTACGCATGCAGGGCGCGCGCGCGCCACTGAGAACGCCGCACGTACACGTCACCTTTCCAAACTTTTCTTAAGTGCTCCCGCCCGAGCGCACGTACTCAGTTCTTCTTCCTCTTTCCTGGCCGCGGTTTTGTTTCCCTTGCCTGTGGAGCTCTTCTGATTTATTTATTTTTTTCGTTCAGTGTTTCTGGTTTGCCGGGCCTTATTACATAGTGGTCGGTGCACCTTATCGCTGCCTGCGATTTAGTTCGTGCGCCGAGGTGATGGAGCAGCCCAGCTGCAGGAGCGAATCGATGCAAAGCACGGCACTAAAGAGGAACGGATAGTCGGTTGCGTGTGTGAAGGCAATTAGCTCTTCCTTTTCTTCCTCTTCACCCCTATACCCGCCCGTCGTCTTCCGATGGAAAGCGTTGATTAACGTTCCTGTCCGCAGCGCTCTTCGCGGCCGGAGCACTGCTTTTTTATGGAGCGCACGCTCGATCAGCGGTGACTCTGATGGATGCCCCCCATTTTTTCTTTGATCCGGGCTGCAGTCGATTGAAACGTGGCGCCGTTCTTCGTCCTTTCGAGCGCCAGGGGCTTTGCCGACACCGCTTGCTTCGCGCATGCTAAATATATGAAGACGTTTTCCTTTGTCAACGCGTTTTTTTTTTCCTGAGCCACGGCACGTACATCGTCTTGCAGTGACTGAGGGGGTGCATTTCTTTCACCGATCCTCGACGGAGATGTAAGACATCATCCCATGGCGATTGACGCGTGTTCGTTTATCTTGTCGCATTAACGGCTATATTAATGAACAGACCTTGCGACTGTTTCCACCGTCCGAAGACGAAGCAGTGGCTTCCGCCTTGTGAGTAGGAATCACCCTGTATTCGCGCTAGCCGCTGTATACTTTCGAATCCGTTATGTTGAAAGCAGTGTGAAAGGTTGTTGTACCTAATAATGCAAAGAATATGCTACGAATGCGTACTGCTGCAATGTGGCATTATTATATTGACGCAGCTCTTGGTCTGTTACTTGCTTCTCCGGACTTTGAGCAGGCATATTTGTTCGTTTCGCTTTTAGCAAGTTTGACTGCATAAGTTTAACTTGCGTGCTCGTGCTTAGCGCTTTCTCTAGGAGGAAAGGGGAAAAAAATCAGTTTGCACCGAGGGTGTGTATCCTGCGTAGCGAAATCCGTATTTTGACGCTACAGCCCCCCCAACCCCATTCATCTCTCTGGTCCGGCCGCTTAGGGCACTCTCAGTCTGTTCCACCAGCTTCCGCCGTGGCCCGGAAGCGCCGCGCTTCCTTCCGTCTCGATGGCGTAGGCAGGCAGACCAGCAGGCAGGCCGGCAGGCGTGGAAAACCGGGCGGTGTCGCGGCGTCGGTTTATTTTGCGAGCCTCTGTATACGCTTCCCCGTCTCGCTTCCGTTCTCGGCGGCGACGTTCTTCGCGCTCCTCGTCGACGCGTCTAGGAATTCGCGGCAGCCTCGTGCCTGCACGGCTGCGGCGGCGGCTCTGTTTTTTGGCTTGCCGTTGCCTCCTTTTTCACCGTCACCGCAGACGCCGCATGTGCTAGTCGACGTCGCCGCTATTGCCTGCGCACATCCCTCCCCATCTTTGTTTTCTGCCCCCCCCCCCCTCCCTCTCCCCCTGTCGCTCTCGCCTGCAGGCGCCGGCTAATTTGGTCCCTGGAACCGTTAAACGGGCGGCCTGGCGCTCGTCAGCGTTATGTCCGCAGGAGCTACCCCCATGCGAGCCGCGTAGAAGCGCCGCGCTTTTATATTGGTCGTCAAGCGTAGTCCGTTCAGCGCGACGGAGCAGCAGCGACAAAATGTCACGCGTCAGATGCTTCTCAGTGGCGCGTTCTTTGACATGGCGTTTACTGCCCCGTCGAGTGTGTCATCTTTTCGGCTGTCCACCGCATCTCCCTTGCAGTAGAGACACGCGACACAGAGCAGCACGCGTGCGAGATACGGGGTTTAAGCATGTCGCGTGCGTACAGTCGACCGCAGAAGTTTACGGGACACGGGTTCTGGACAAGTGTGAACTTCTGCGCTGTTACGCCGAAATTCGGCTTTTCCTGGCAAATAGTGTGTCCCGCAAACATTTGTGGCCGACTGCATACGTATGATCATTCATGCAATACTGGTACAGTACTAGGGCGCTGTTCTAGACCTTGTCAAATTTCGCCTTTATTCGAGTTCGCCACCTCGTCAACTCTGATTGCTGAAGAGCGCAGCTGATTGGCCCAAATTACCGCCATTACCAAATTTGAAAGTATGGCGAAAATCGATGATGTCCTGAATAGTACCCCCGGAGACTTACAAACGTGAGCAGATGCCCCGATAGCGCCGTCTTGGGATTTGAAGCCTAATTGAGGAGCGTGCGCACACACACGCACGCAAACGCAGTCATGCGAAGACTGAGCCACTAGTGCAGTGGCTGTGCGTTCTAGTTAGCTGTTGAGTTAACGCATCGCCGGCAGAGAGAGAGAGAGAGAGAGAGAGAGAGAGAGAGAGAGAGAGAGAGAGAGAGAGATACGGCGAGGTTAACCAGAGATTATCTCCGGTTTACTACCCTGTTTCGGGGAGGGGCAAGGCGATGCGGTAGGTGAGAGAGAGAAAAATAATGAAAAAATAAGGAAAGAAAACACGCACACACACGCGCGCGCGCGCGTGTGTGTGTTTGTATATAAACAGTTACAGAACTGTTTCTGGGGGCACTGTCAGGCGGCCTGCGAAGACGTTCCTAGTTTTACACAGTATCACTGTCACACCCTAAGTCACACAGTGTACAGTCACAATTTGTCACAAAGTTCCGTGTCTTTTAAATAACGCAGCAGCGCCTTCATAGCAGCTCCCGCTGATGTTCGCGTAGGCCAGTTTCCAAGGATGTTGTTTTCCGTCATTGGGCGCTTGTCCAGTTGGTCTAGGGTGGCTGAGACGGCTACTCTTTGCGGGTTGAACCGAGGACACTCACAAAGTAGGTGCGCGATTACTTAGTTGCACCCGCAGAAGTCACATAATGGGCTGTTGGACATTCCGATAAGAAAGGAGTACGCATTCGAAAATGCTACTCCAAGCTGTAGACGAACTAGAAGGGTGCAATTACGTCGTGGAAGGTCGGGCGGAATACTGAGCTTTAAATTACGGTCAAGGCTATGAAGGCGGGCACTTGTGAATTCGGATGAATTCTATTGAGCTATTGTTAGGTCACGCGCAAGCGCGGAAAGATTTTTCGCTGTGTCGCCTCTCTAAAGAGGAATGGCAACGCAGTTGATGCCGTCATGAGCAGATCGGCCAGCTGCGTCCGCTCGATCATTACCACGTATGCCACAGTGACTGGACAACCACTGATATATCATGTCCTTCGTCAACTATGGGATGTTGGACTTCTCTGATCTCTGCGACGAGCTGCTCATGTGATCCATAGCGCAGTGCTGAGAGTACACTCTGTAGGACTGCCTTGGAATCACAGAAGATTGACCGTGCATGGGGTGGTTCCTCCTGAATGGAATGAAGAGCCGCACGCAGGGCTACCGGTTCAGCAACTGTCGTTGATGATACATGTGACGTTTTCAGCTGTATTTTAACGGATCTTGTTGGTATCACCGCAGCGGCAGCTGAACTTGCATGTGTGACTGAGCCATCGATGTAAATGTGTACGCGGCCACTGTGCACCTCATATAAAAGTCCTAATGTGGCCTGCTTCAGGGCAAACGACGGCATGTTAGCTTTCTTCGTGATTCCTGGGAGGGTGAGGCGTATTTCAGGTTTGTGCAGGCAGCATAAAGCTGAGGATGGTCTTGCTGCAGTTAGATGGCAACGAGGTACGATTGGCAACAATTGTACGACTGAAAGTTGTGTGTGGCCTTTCTGCAGGTAAAGCTGCAAGATGGTGAGAAGGTAGTCGGGCAACGTGCCGAATATACGCCTTGAGAGTGAGAGCGTCGGTTGCCAAGCACGTTTGTAGTGGGTGATCTCGAGCCATGACAATCGTTGCCGATGTAGACGCCCACCTCGGAAGACCGAGACACCTCCTTAGGGCTTGAACTTGTAGCCCCTGGAGTACACACAGGTTTCCTTGCAGATGTTACCAAGCACAGGGAGGCTGTATCTTGCGAAACCTAGGAACAAGGCGTTATAAAGCTGCAGCATTGACTTCACCGATGTGCCCCATGACTTTCCGCCGAGAAATTTGAGATGTATTATCACTAACCTCTTCTTTAGGTATGAAACGTGCGGACTTCATGATAGGTCGCGGTCGATAATTACCCCTAAAAACGGTGTTTCGGTGCGTTTGCAATTGCTTGCCAATTGACAGAGTAATGCCTCATTGCCTTGCAAGTGAATGTAACAAAGCAGCATTTCTCAGTAGACAGCTTTAAGTTCTTTTTTCGCAAGTAAAGTGATGGTAACGTATGTGCCTCTTGTAGTCTTGCTCGCCCGCAGAATTATCATTAGTTTATAGTGGCTGTTTTTCTTTCCTCCAATGCGAACGTCTACCAACGCAACCCAATGATACCAGTCCCCGCCTTCTTGCTTTTTTGCAGCTTAAGCCGCGTGACAAAATCTAGTGCATGTAATGACCTTGGGGTGGAAAACAGTTGCGTGGTTCTAATTTCAATGGGAATTGTGCTTTTGTAAATGTCAAAGTGCTTGTCTTTCTTTTTTTAGGAAATTGCGATCTTCACTGGTATCAAATAAAAGCTACTGCGATGTAACATAATCATTTAAATTAAGCGGAGTGAGGTGCTTGACTTTCTGTAAGGAAACTCGAATCGGCGGCCTACAAGCGCCGGTGCAAAAGAAAACTTGGGTCGTCGGGTGGGGCGTGTGCAGGGATTTAAACCTCCTTAGGCGTGTGTCGGGTGTGACAGCTTATGTGGAAGGCTTGTTCAACGTGAGGCGCTACGCGCCACTTTCTCTTAGCGGACCTGAATGGCGAGTTGTAACGGGATATCGGAATAAGGAATCTTGCGAGAGCTCGCCGACTGGGAGTGTGCGTATACTGCAGTGTTTTTCCCAGAACAGCCTTGCTAATGAATGACTGATGTATATAGCGTTGAAAGGTGGAAGCAACGAGCGAATTCCTCGTACAATCGGTTTGCATCACCGTCGCAATTCCCGGAGGAGAGCGCATTCATGACGCGAGGTTGTCCGAGAGAGCCATGCGTAAGTGGGAGGAAAACTGCACCGTCAGTTGCGTAAGCGCGTGTCGGAAACGTTCTTAACGGCCCCGGAACGGGCTCCAAGTTCATTATCTCGGAATGGGGCTTGTTTTACTGTCTTCTGTAGCTCACTCGTTTGTTTTCTCTCCCTTCGTTTCTTTGTTGTCTGCTTACTTTCCTCCGGTAATTCGCGCTTCACGCCCCGTTTCCGCCTAGCGATGTTCTTTCTCACTAGCCTGCTGCGAGTTTCACACAGAAGGAGCGTTCACTTTAATGACGCTGCGAGTGATTACAACAAACGGGAGCGCGCAGGCGTTTCGCGGAACGGTATGCGTAATGTTTGAGGTGGTTCCTTCACGTGCTCTTTAGAGTTAGTTGGTCACTTTCTTTCGGAGGGGTGTTTGTTTTTCGGAACGCAATTATGCGGTTCCTACGAAGCTGTTTCGTTTACATGGCCAGAAAATCGTGTTCCTTCTGTACGCGTGGGCCGGCGCGCGCGAGCGGGTTTCATTTTATTGTGCCGTTTTGTTCCTTAGCAAATTTCGAGGCTGAGTAGAAGGGCTGCCCAAACGCTTCTCGAGTTGCACGTTTTAATGGGACGGACTGCGTGGTGCACTTGAATACTTTGTGCAGCACTGCAACAATTTCTGTGGTAACAACTTCTCTCCTTCGCCCTCCGTCTTCGTTCACCCATGCGCTTCCCGTTCTTGTCCTCCTGTAGCGTGCTATATGTCAGTCTGGCCGACGCTTCCCCTGTTTACCACAGCGAAGTCTCTCTGTGCGCTGTTAAAAGGAAGCAGTCGCAGAATGTAACATTTCAGAAATAACTAAAATTACTCTTTTGCAATCACACTGCGAATGCAGAGGGTGCCTCGGAACGAAATTCCACTGAGAGGTATGTTTGTCCGAGGGATGTATCTTGAATTAATTATGGTACTACTACTACTAGCAGCAACAAGAAAAAGGCTACTTACGTGATTAGTGACATTCTAATTTTATGGGTTATGGTTAGGGCTTTAGTTTAGTATGATGGGCTAACTACCGTGGCTTCCGAGCCAGACGGCCGTGAGCATGCGTGCATGGCCTCACATGTGGGATGAGAACCATGTGACGAATGGACATTCTATCTATAGGGTGTGCCAACTAACGTTAACCAGGCTGGCAGACGAAAAAAATAAATAAAATGAATAACTACACTGTGGATAGCGTAGTTCATTAATTACATCTTGCACCGTGCTTTTAAATATATTTTTTCTTTGACCACCTTCGTTAACTTTAGCTGGGATACGCGGTAGATGTGGTCATGTCCTTCTCGTGTTCCTGTACAAATTATTAACACGTCTTTCCTTTTCCCGCCCTTTTGTTATAACCAGGTTAATGCTCGCATTTAAGAGTACGGCATTCTTTGTGTTGCATTAAGACAGACGCACACGGTGGAGAAAACGCAAGGTTTCCCAGCGCCGTCTGACAGCGGTGCTTTTCAACTCCCAAGATTTTCCCAACAGAAACCAACCACAGCGCCGCTGCTGTCGCTTCGATGTTTCGGTTTCGCAACGCGCCCGCCCCGTTTGCACCGTCGTGCACCGAGTGGCGCCAGCGTCGCACCTGCGAGTTCCCGTCCGGTGGCGGCGCATCGCGGTCGATCGACGAACCACGCGCTGTCGCGCCGGGTTCTCGTTCCGAGCCAGGGCGCAGCAGCTCGCGGCTGGGCCGTCTTGCAGCAGACGCGGCGCGCCTTCCCCGGACTAGGCCTTTTCCACTCCCGCATTCGTCGCAGTCGTCCTGTTCGTGGCGAAGCCGTCCTCCTTCGTGGTGTCTTCTCTGCAGTGTTCTCTCCGTATACGGATTACCACTGCGGAGTGCGTTACGTGCGGCGGTCGCTGCTGCAACTTCGTCCGCCGTGTGCCGTGCGTGGGTTCGTGTGATCATCGCGTATACGAGCCTCTGTGCCCTCTCTGGAGCGTTTGTTTCGGGAGAGGGCACCGAACCAGTGCGTGCGTGAGGGTGTGTGCTTCCCGCCGAGACGTGAGGGGCCATCATCCTTCCCTCCCCCTTCTCGCTGCGAAGATAAAAAGAAAAAGAAGAGGGAGACGATGCGGATGTAGGAATTGGGCGGCGAGCCAGCCAGCCCTTGTGGATTATTGATCACGCCCGGCGCTGCCGCGCTCGTCGGTGGCCGCCAACGGGTGAGTTGTGCGGGCCGCCGCCGCAGCCACTGCTGCTGCTGCTGCTTCTTCCTCGGGCGAGGGGCGATCCGTGTCGGCTCGTGCGATGGATGGGTTTGGGAAAGAGCCACTGAGCCGCGTGTTTCCTGCCTGCCCCGCTGGGGGCTCGATTATCGAGCAGGCTGAGACCGCTATGACCGTTTCTCGCGGTCGTGCTGGTTAAACGAGCCGGAATGCGCTGAAAAGCGTTGGCATTGAAGTCCAGAACACGAGGAAGAGTAACGCATTCACACGTCACGATAGAAACTAGATCGAACGGTTGTGACGGAGCCGCTTTTCTAGCGCTGCGTAATAGTAGCAAAATTCTTCGCAAGTCGAGTGTTGACGTGGTCTTTTGTGATTGTCCGCATTGTACACCTCGCAGGGTAACGGATGCCAGAGTGATTCCTGGAAGCGGTTTCTCTTAAGAGTCGGTGCACTGTTGAAGGCTGTTGCACATAAGACTCAGTCGAGTACTAGCAGTTGTTTTCACCGAAGGATACTCGAACTTTCCTGAAGTGGCATAAATGCTAAGCTCTTGATATGATTGTGCGACTGTGCTCAGACTTCGCATCCTTTGCCAGTGAGCTCACCGCTTCACCGTAACCGATATGCAAAGGTTCTTTCCAACTTTCACGTTCCTCTTCTGCTAGCGCTGCTAACCGCTGAGCTTAGTGTATCCACATGCATCACTATGAAAACCAAATCCGTCCCCCCGAACGTCAGCGTTACTGCGCTTATGCTTTCGTGATTGCTTTATTGAGGCTTATCGTCCTAAGATTATTGAAGCTGTCCAAAAGGCAATATGATTATGGGGTTTTACGTGCCGAAACCACGATCTGATTATGAATCACGGCGCAGTGGGGTCCGGAAATTTTGACGACCTGTGGTTCTTTAACGTGCGCCTAAATCTAAGCACACTGGTGTTTTCGCCTTTCCCCCGCATCGAAATGCGGCCGCCATGGCCGGGATTCTATCCCGCGACCTCGCGCTCGGCAGTCTTTCCAAAAGGCAGCTATCGCTTGGCGTGAAGAGTGCAAATGCTGGAGTTCGAGGGACCTATTCTCGGACAATCACTTCGAACATCCCCTTCGCCTAACGTAGTGCTTAACCAGCCCACAAGGGCGCACTGAAAGTGATATTGCCGTAAGCAGCGAAGTCAGTGACGGAGCGTGAAATTGAGCTAGCCGTACGCTTTAGAAAGTACGAACACGAATACCTGCTGGGGACCGCAGGGACAGACAAGCGTGTTGCGGTTACATCTCACGAGTGTTCACTGCGCCGACGGCTCCACTACCGCGCAAACAGAAGAAATCATTTTCCACTCGCGCTACGCCCGACCCATCTGTCAGGCACCCGTGAGAAACCGGAGTCTGGGTGTACGCGTAGTACGTAGCGCTTGTTATAAGTGCTTGCTGACTCTTCGGCAAGCGGCACCGTTAACGGTTTGCGCCGTCCCCGTTGGCCTGACCGCTCGCTAGAGGACGCGGTCCCCAGCCAGGCTTAGCGCCTCCCACGCCGTAGCTCTCGTGTCGCCAGTCCATCACCGGCACTGCGACAGCTGTCACGGGGGGTACGCGACTCGAGATTCTCGCCGTGCCCAGTGCCACCGCGAACGATGCCAGCTCGGGCTTTGCACGGCCCTGACTCGGGAGCTAGTACTCCACCGCGATTTGGCACGGGGCGCGCGGCCAGTCTAAACTCGTACGTGACGCATGTATGTCTTGTTGCAAGATTAGCAGTCAGCTGGCAAGCCTCGTCGTCTTAGGTTTCCGCCCTTCTGCCCGGCGCACTTTCAGGCAGCCGCGTTTATTTGCGCTGTTGTTGACAAAGGTGTCATTGTCTCGTCCACTTCCGGAGTTAATGAGGGAAGGGGGCACGCGCTGCTGATTGAACGGGTTGCGAGACGTAGTGTAAAAGATGGAGCAGACGCTTTGTGATCTAAATTGAGCGTAAACAGAATTAGCGTCGGGCCGAATGGCGACGGAACGCGGCCTTTCCATAGCTTTACTGTATTATTAAAGGCTGCGCAGTATCCATACGAAACCTCAGAACCAGACGACACGAGCACTTATGTTCTTTGCTCCTCTGTAGTCCTCGTTCTTTTTTATTTTGGCGCTGTACAAATTAACATAAACACTGAGCCCGCTATAGCACAAGCTTTTGTTTTGTCGGTGTTCTTGGGGTTGGCATAGCCTTTCTGCGGCCTAATTTATTCTTAGTGACACAGGCCTTGCGAGACTCTATAACTAAGATTTGTTACCCTGTGGGCGGTTGTACTGCGTATGAATGTTTTTCTTGTGTCGATCTTTTTATTTGGAGCAGATATATACAGCATGCGTATAGCCAAAGAAACACTTCAATAATTCATTTAAACGGACAGTAAAGAGCGATACCAAATCGGTATTTAGGCGGATGAAGTACTCTTTGAACACTATTTCCGTTACTTTCGCAGCAATGTAGGTTAGTTTCTGGAAGGTAAAATGAAGACAAAGCTTCCAGTTCTTGAATTTCGAGTCGAAACCCCGTCGCCTTAGTCCTTGAGTTCTGGCGTGTTGCGCTCGGCTGCCGGTCGTTGTTGTCCGTGACGTCAGTGTGATGTCACGGATTAGGAAGCATTTTGTCGTATTGTGTGGCCCAGTAGAAGTTCTCGAAAATTTCGAAGTTCAGTATTTGGTTCGTTTAGGCTGCTAGAATGTAGTCTGTTCTTATCGATAAACGAATCGCTAGGCTTCAAGCAGACGCTGTATCTGTGACGTCACGCTGCATGCACTGGTGCGGGACCTTCGAGGCGGCGCCGCTATGCCAGTCGTTCGTTCCTGCGCCTTTTTTTGCCTTACCGAGCCTCTTATTAAGCCAAGGAGGGCTCTTTTCGTTTAATTTATTTAGTTATTGCGAAAGGGTAATTTACCGATAGAGCTGAAATCGTTTTTGCTCTTTAGTCTCTCTCTTTCTGCGCTGGTTGTCAGCCATGCAGTCGTCTTCGCATGTAGCATAACGTCAGGACCTGGAGGTTGTCCACGCAATCCTTGCCCTTTTCGGTTCGCAAGGCCACCTTTTGGTTACGCACGTTTGCTTTCTTATACCGCGCTCGCGAGACGTTTCACAGAGCGGCAGTGACCCAGCGGCGTGTACGCACACATACACATACACACGCACACTTCCGTTCGGGGCGTGCTTTTCTTCGCAGTCGGCTGTGCTTCAGTGCGTCCGCCGCCGGCTGCGTCTTTCGTCTTCGTTGTCCCGACGACGTTGACGCGCGCGCGCGTGTGTGTACCTCACGCGCGAATGGGTTTTGTCGCGCTTTGTTGCGCGTCGCCGGGTTTCCGTTGGGTTCCATGCCGCGGGCTCTGCAGCGTGACGACGCCGTGGGTGCAGGTGTCGCGCCGCGTTGCGTGCGCACGCGTGCGCGGCTTGTTTGCGACCACGTCGCGTTGCTTAGCTCGGTCGAGTCTTGGGGTTAACGCTGTTCCTAACTGTTGTGAGTTCACCGCGCATGCGCTTTATCTTCCTTGTCCTTGTACCGACACCTCGCGTGGTGGACGTTGCGGTCGGTGGCACGCGAGCTGGGAATTGAAGCCGCAGGCCACCCGCCGCGGTGGCTTTGGCGTTGCGCTGCTAAGCCCGCGGGCGGCGGTGTCGAATCCCGGCTGCGGCAGCCGCATTTCGATGGCCACGAAATGCGAGAACGTCCGTGTACCGTGCATCGGGTAAAAGTAACCAAGGTGGTCAAAATTAATCCGCAGTCCCTCACTACGGCGCGCCTCGCAATCGTATCGTTGTTTTTGGCTCTCAGAATCCTAGAATTTAATTTGAAGACCTCCAGCTGTGCCGTTGCTTCACTGGTGAGGCTGTGGCACATCAGTGTCGATATCAGTCCATTGTGTCCGCAAAAGAGGTCAACCACGGACTTCTGGCACGTAGAAGGATGACATCCAGCGAGTGTCTGTTGTGGAGGCGCCCAGGGACAAAGGTCAGAAGATAGAGAGAGAAAACACTTATTTCAACCATCGAGGTCGTTGCTCTTGAGGTCGAGTGGGTGGTGCCCTCATTCTAGGATTCCACTGGCCATGGCTGCCCGACGAACTTGCTGGAAGAGCGCTTCTTGATCCACCAGGGTGACGCTGGTTAGCTGTACCTCCCATGCACCGCTCAAATGACTTGCTTGGCGTCTTTAAAGGGGCGCTGGAGAAAGGGGCGAAGTGGAGAAAGGCATTTCAAGTGAAAATAAGCTATTTCAGAAATACTTTGCCGCAAAAAGTACGAGTAATAGAGCAACAAGGCCGGAAGAGAGAAAGGGCTCAGAGGTGCACGCCGAGATACGGACAAACTAGCGAATAGACCACGTGAGAAGTTAATTATGGACGATTAGTTCCGCAGACCACTTAAGCAACTTCTTCGGAAGAAGTACATTGCGCCATTACTTAATCATAATATGTCGTACGGGAAACCGTGCGATTAAAAGAAAAGGTGAAAGTTGGAAGAAACACTTTTTAATAAACTTTAATACGATGATGGAGTAGGCCTCGAAACGCCAGACCTGGCGTCATCGGCATAATGGTGACGTTAAGACGCATGAGTGAAATTTGATGACTTTCTGAAACGATGAGGGTATAGCTCTGACGCCGTTGCTCATATAAAAGTAAACAAGTTCGCTGCGAGCGTTAATTCTTCTGGCTTCGCTTGTGTATGGCAGCCGTAGGGGGGGAGGGGGAAGGGTCTCAGGTAGGGCAATGTAGGATGACCTCATGAACCATCCGCTTCGAGGGTACCGAAACTGGTTCGCGGATACGAGTATTATGATAACTTGTCTAAGGCGGTGCGACGTTTGTCAGTGTTTCCTTCCTCCCAGTTTATGTGGAAGAAAGAAACAAGTGGGAACGTCGTGTGTCAGTATTCCTTTTGACTGTGCCTTAGTGTTTACCGTGGCGTATGCTGTTTACCGTGACGTATGCGCAGGCTTTGGCGTATGTAGGATCTCGCAGTAGTGCCACGTGTTGTGCTTGCCACTAAGAAGAAGACCGGTTGTGATGCTTCGCTCCTTCATAAATATCCTTCTTGTGCTCTCCTACAAGCAAGTTGCACACTCCGTCAACGCGAAGTGCAGTGCAAGCGCTGGATGCTCTTAATCCAGTGTTTTGCAAGTCTCGAGTAAGCCCCCATGGCTCACCCGCGGTCTGCTATCGCGCAACGACCACTAGCCCTTGGGCCATCCCAGATGCCTTCAACGCACATCACCACCTATATACGCGGCTTGAACCTTGGTGTCAAGGCGCATTCCTGCGCGCACAGTGATCATTCCCTTCCTATTTCTATTCCCCCTTTGCCTTATCCCCGATGTAGGTTAGCAAACCGGGCACGCGTCTGGTTGACTTCCCTGCCTTGCCTCTATTTGTTTTCTCTTTTTCTTGTTGGTATGGCCTGGAGAGCATTTTAACGCCGGCAGATGAATAAAGAAATGTTGCGTCCTTGGGTCCCTCTTCCCCTTTTCTGAGGACGCTGAAATGCTTTTCCACGTAGGATCTCGTCTCATCTGTCTCAGTTTGTTACTTACTTATACCCCGGGACCTTTTCAAGAAAAAAACAAAAAACAAAGGAAGCACACACGATTCGAGAGTTAGTTAGGCGTGATTGATTCGTGCCTTTAACCTGTTCCACGCTCTTCGAGTTCAAGCACAGTTGACGAACGTAAGCGACTAAAAAGTCAAATATTAGTAAGCGACTGAAAGGCCAAATACTAGATTAGCATCTCATTTCGCCCACAGCAGCTTATGTATCGCGCTGTACGCGGATGTGTCACAAGAGGAACGAAAAGTAAAAGGTTCAAGTTAAAAGTGTGCAACGAAATGTACGTGGAGAAAGTGAAGGCACTGAAACGATTGAAGCGAGTTAGTACTTTTTGTGCCTTTCTTTCGTGCACGTTTCATTGCGCCGTTTTTACTTGAAGCTGCGATGCACCAACTGAGCCGATACAACGTTTTATTGTAGAAGGCGGGAGCGAAGCTAGTTTTTTTTTTTAAGCTACACCTAATGTAGAAAGAAAAATCCGTTGTAGCAGATAGCACAATTCTAACCCTTGAACTAAATTACTCGTTTATGCGGAGATTAGTTCCACAAGAAATCATATGCGTAATTCAATAATTACAAATCACTAATTAAGTTCTTACAATGTAATTGAGAGCACATGCCCGTCTACGAATTGTAGCTAGGGACTCTCCAAGGCAAATAATCTCGGAACGTATTAAGAGTGAATGAATGTTGAGAATTATGAGGATGGCACCGGTTTCGAGAAAAGCGTCATCAGTTGCGGTAAAAGTACATTGTTCCAGCTACATTATTCATGAGAACGCTGTTTTGTGGATTGAAGCACAAAAGTAACTGGAACACCAACGCTTTTCATCGGACATCTTCGAAGTTTTCGCCGTCTCGAGAATTCGTTTCCAATGGATGCGCCTTGCGAACCCGCCGGCGATAATTCGTAAATGGCAATATGTGCCGCAAAGTGATTAATTAGTTATAAAGTGCATGCTAGTTATTCAATTTCACTTCGGTTTCAATTGACTTTGCGCGCCATATGTATCCAAGCATGCGAACAATCGGCGTCGTGCCGCCGCGTCTGTTTCTACCGTGCGAAGTTCGCAACGGAAGTTCGCTCTGACCCCCCGCTTATAACGCTGTGCCGAAAGATAGTGTTAGCAGGTTGCAGCCTTAGTTAATAGAGAGGTTTAGCTTGTCCGGTATTCTGGTGAAACGCAGGCGGACGGGACAGGGCGTTGGGGCGGCAGCGAAAGCTTGAGTGGTCTGCATGGTGCAGCCACCTGGTGGCGCAGTGCTCAGACAGACAGACACAGCTAATATTGCATTAACCGAGCGTATTCTTCTTCGCTGCCGGTGTAACATTCTGGCACTGGCGTAATCGTGTTGCTGCCAAAAATTTACACCCGCAACAAAGTAGAATACACTTGGCTACTGCAATATTAGCTGTTTCTGTCTGTTTGAGCACTGCGCCACTAGGTGGCTGCACCATGCAGGCCGCTCAAGTTTTACCGGAATACCGGACAAGCTGAACCTCGCTAATGAAAAGTTGAAGACGAAAGGGAAGCTGTCGGGTTCTTCCTCGTGGCGCTGCACCTGCTGCCGCAGCATTTATAGTACCTTCGCCGGTGCCGACAGAACCGCTCCAGTGGAGCGGCACGCGTCTCTGTTCCGCCCCGGCGATGCCTGGCGGCGACGCTTTTCACGCCTGTGCCTCGATTGTCGTGCGGGGCACGGGTGACCGGTTTCTTGCCGACAGATCTCTCCGTCTCTGTCCAAGCGTGTTTCTTGGTTATGATGTGTTTTCTTTTCATCGCGTTCTCGTTCGCCCGCGCGCTCGTCATCGTCGAGGTTATTTCTGGAGGGCATCCCGCTCGGCAAGCATCCTGCTGCGCACGGCAGAGGCGTTCAGTGAAACCGCGCGGCAAGCGCATTAGCAGATCGCGCCTGATAGATATGCGGCGGCGTTTGTGCATTTTTTTTCCTCTTGTTCTCTCGCCGACCTAGAAAGGTCGCGCGTGCATGGAAAGGAAATATGTAGAGAGAGAGAGTGAGAGAGAGTCGGGAGAGTCTTGCAGCAGCCGTAGAAAGAGAGAGAGAGAGGTCGTTTGCTTTCGCGGACATCGCGGGAATTCGGTTTCTTAGCTGCGGAGGAAGCGATTACGTGCGTTCGCTGAGTATCCCCGATAGATCTTGCATGACTGTTTGTCGAGGCAGTCTGAATGGACTACCTCGACGCACAGCGACGCCGGTTGAACACGCCTCGCGTAAGCTTTGTGTGGGAGCGAGCCTTTCGGGACCTTGGGCCTATCACTTTCGTTTTTCTCATCATCCACGATCATCTGTCTGCTTCTTGGGCATGCGCACTAAATGTCGCTGTTGCGTGGCTTTGGTTCGCTAGTGGAGTCTTTCACTTAGCGCACTCTGCAGCAAGAATGTGGGGTATAAGTAGAAATGCCTGTTTTCTCTTCACGAAGCGATTGTGAACGAGGCGATGTAACTGCGTTCTTTTTCCTTCCGCCACTTGCATTTCCGACGCATCAGTGTCCGAGAAATGGGCGTATATCATGGACAGAGGCAGATGGGCACAAAGTTAAAGTGGCCATAACCCCCCCCCCCCCCCCCCCCTTCTTATTACGAGATTAGCGCCGTTTCGGAGACTTTGGACAAGGTAGAGGACGACCGGACGTAAGCACATACGCGTATCCCTCGTCACCCGTGGTGTGAAAGTAGCAGTAGCAGCTCCAATTTTAATAACATTCGTATAGCAGCCTGTTCCGGAGGTTGTTTGGCTATGGGTGTGGCATTTCTCGTCTAGTTGTATTAGTTCGCCTCGCCATCGATCTTGCATGTTTTTCTCGAGTTGTTTTTCTCTGGTCACTCATGCTTCTTCGTGTTTCTCGAAATTCGCTTGGATTCCGCGCTGGTGTACTTTTCCCCGAACCGCTGCATAATCTGAGAAGCGAAGCTTGCAACATCCCGAGCTGTGATGTGAGTCCCGTGAAGCGTGTCGGCGGTACGCCAACTGGTGGGCGGATTTCTCTTTTGTTCGTCTCGCTTCTGTGTGTCGCATTACAGCTTCTTCTGCCGTTAGCATCCTACTCTGCTTCAAGGCTTTTTCGCACGCCCCATTTAAAGAAACAATTTGTAAGTGCAATTTACGGCTGTGCCTCTGAGCTGAAATTTACTCTCCGCCGAAGCCTTTACGGTAGAAACAGCAAGGACGAGTCCGCCGCAATCGTACCCGGTTGCTGGGTCTCCCTTGAGGCGCCTGGAATTGAGCCGTTACGGGCTATCGAACAAAGCACTGCGGAGGTGGGGGGGGAGGGACGCGCGCTCCAGGGTGGTTCCTCCCTCCGCAGGCATTCTCGAACAAGTGTGTGCGGCACTCCTCGTTGGCCAGCCATCTGCTCCCGCGCCGCACTGCTGCTAGTACCGGGGGGAGGGGGGGAGGCTTATTGCAGAGGGACGGGATCCTTGAAATTGGCTCCGTGTTCGTCCTTGCGGAAAGCGACTGCCGCGGCCTCTTTTGCCTCTTCCGACCGGCGCACTCCCGCGGAGTGTGGTTGCCCGCTGACTGACAAGTTGACGCACCCTGGCGTGCTACTCGTTCTGTCGGTGCGTACACTCCTTCCCGCACTCGCTCCGTGGGCGTCTTCGACTTTGCGGCAGCTCTCTCGCTCGGTTGTTGTGTGCACGGCGGGGAGGCGGCGCGTGTAAAGGACGCGGTGTTAGTTCAGTAGCTGAAAACAGTGCAGCAAGATCCGCCTGCTGTGACTCGCGATGTCAATGGCTTGGTTTTAAAGTAGAGAGTTGCCAGTGAACGGTTCATTCTTCCGTCCGAATTTCGCCGTTTGCGCGGTTTTTCAGTGAGAATTCGGTTAGTACGCGTGCCTATGTCGTTTACGTTGTTTAGGTAAGCATTGTCGAGTCGTTATTCATACAGTCGCCTATTTTCTACAGCGCACCGCACCTTTGACTGGAGCCGTTAATTGTACTTGTCAAGGACTAACTGCTTGACTAGTTGGCCTTGCATATAATTTATCGTGGGAATTAGCGCTGAGAAAAGGTGAGCAGGGTGTTCCCTGTTCGTTAGGGCTAATTTACCTGAGCTGCTTCTGCCGGACAGCTGACTTTCCGAAGCTCTGGGGAGAACTGTAGTTCTATTTGTTCCGTAGTCATTACTTTCATTTGTCCCAGACGCTTCTAAAAACCAAAAGGCATTGTCCCAAATGCCTTTAGTGAAAGTCTTTAGTGAAAGCCTTTTTCATGGTCCGGTCCTTGTGGGGGGAGACTATCCGGCTCGGTGTAGCTACGGCTAAAAGTCTCTGGCGCAGCAGGTGCCTACAAACCTTAGCGAACATAGCCATATTTACTCAAGCTAGCGGGACGTACGCATTGACGTGTGACGCCCCCTCCCCCTCTTTTTTTATCCCGTCGTTTCTTTTTGCATCTCTCTACTGCAGCTGGCACGTGCAAACGCTTCGCGCTTCGTCATGCTCCGGCGGAGACGTCCGTTGGCACAAGGCTTCCTCCGCAGTGGCAGTCTTCCGTGCTTGCTTTCTTCTTTCTTTGTCTTCAATCCCCCCCCCCCCCTTCTTCCTCCCTCTCCTCTCCGATATGCGCTGGCTGCCCACGCAAGATTTCGACACACAGCCAGTCGCTTCGTCGCTCGTATATTTGTCCCCTCCACGCCCTACGCTATCTCTATGTGCCCGTTGCACGCCTAAATGCCGCAATTCTTTTGTTACGAGGCCCCGCAGCAGAGGGGAGGCGCCATTTTACTAGGGAATGACCTCTTGTCCGCGTGCGGCAGCTGTTTGTGGTCGTGTGAGAGGTGTCAGTAGCCCGCCGCCGCCGCTGATATTCGCTCGACCTTATTATATGCTCGCCGACTTGGCAGCTGTGGGTTCAGCAGGTGTCCAAATAAAGAAAAAAAGAAAGAAGGGGGGGGGGGGGGAGGGAGGGAGTGCCTTACTGCTCAGTCATCGAGTAGATTTATTTGAGCGCTCCTGTCTTCCGCGTATTTCGTTTCGCTTTGTGGTTTTCTTTCGGGGCGCGTTTTCGTATCCGTCACGGAGAGACCTTTTAACGGCTTCTAAAGATAGCATCGGAGACACGTAAGCGAGATGTTCTTGTATGTATGACCACTTGGAGAATAGCGTGACTCAGACGTCAGTTGCTTGGCGTCTGCGTAGGGGGTGCACGCACGTGTCACGTAGCCGACTTAAGGCCCGTGTCTCTCGCGCATTTTCACTGCTGACGTTTCTCCTAGATGGTGCGAGTCGCGATGAAGCACGCATTTGTTGGCGATGGTGAGAAGGGACGAACGAAATAGGAGTGTTTATCTCGCGAGGCCAGGAGGAGGATCTCGCGCTCTTCCGCCGCCGATATCACGTATAAGTTTACAGAAGGTGTGGGACACACAGCGTTGTACTTTAGTGGACGTTGATGATTAACGCTAACATGGTTCCTTCTGACAGGTATACTTCGCACCTTTTACTTTATTATTATTTTTTTTTTTTACTTGCGGGCCTCGCGGCACCCGATGACAGAAGTCTGACCGTCAGGGATTTCAGAATTATTTTTCTGTATCTTTGGTCCGCCCCGTGCGCCGCTCGTTGACAACACTCCAATGTCTGTTTGCTTTATACGGTTGAAAGAAAATCCAGCCCATCGGTTCCGCTTGTTATCTCGGGTCTAGATTACAAGTATACGCTTACTTCAGGTATGTGATGCGGGGCGGGGGGGGGGGGGGGGGGGGGGGGGGGACAGCCGGCGCTGTGGGTTCGAGCACAGTGCGCGTTAGATGGCGAAGCTATTAGTACTTTCTTCATTAAATATATGAAGAATATCATGAAGCCAACCCTCACATGTAAGTACCATTAAAGTAGAAGAAAAAGAAAGCCTATTTCCTGCATATGTTTATAAACGGGTGGCAAAAGAGTGAACACAACAGGTAAAATGTTATGTTGGGGTGATTACCTAACGCAGAAATGTGACATTTAAATGGCATCTCCCTCAGGAGAAGGTGCAGTTGCTTTTGAGGGACTAGGAAGAGAGAACAAAAGAAGTTCGTGACTTTCATTGGATCTTTATTTCCAAGAAGCGAGGCGTTACCGTGAAAAGGCCTCTCGATCGGTTTCCGTTGACGAAAGCGCGGCCGTGGCGGCATCGACATCTTGCTTTCGTCAGTCCTGCTGTTTCGTGTTCAGCGCGAGTTGCCCGCTGAACTTGGCATCATGAGCGCCAGCGTCGAGGTGTGTGCGAGGACCAGGTGCGGGAGAGGGAATCAAAAAGGGTTACCGCTTAACGCGCGTCTTGGAACCGTGGCCGTCTCCCTCTCTCACGCTCGCTCGCTCCCTGTTCCTACCCCGAGCGTGCATTGAAAACTAAATTTAACCGTGACGCTGTTTTCCGGTGGTTCACGTCGTTCTTTTTTGTTTTTTCTGTTGCACGCACGCGCAGAGCTTTTTTGCGGTTCGGCGTAGGCTGAATGCTATGCGCCGTTTCCCCACGCTGGGTGGCCTGGTGGAGTTTATTTATCGCGAAGCGCCCTCCTGTTTACGCGTTCGGCCACGAATTGTTGGCAGTAATGGCCAGTTGTCTTGCGGGAGCTTTACGTTATACGTGGCAGTGCCTATTTCAAGCTGTAGACTGAACGCTTCAGCCCCCATCCTTTGCCCATTTTTTTTTACGTTTTACTTATTGCTTTTGATGCATGTTGTGCTGTAGATTCCAGGTGCGTCTCAAAAGAAACAAACTTGCAATGAACCTGAGCTTCACAACATTGCATCCATAGCTGAAAACGAAGAACTTGTATCGAGGCCAGATGAAGTTTTCATTGCGACATGACAAAACAGTGGGATGAACACGTCGCGGAGCTCGCGAGACCGCAGTTGCGCCATCTTGCCTTCGCGGTAGTGTTCGCGCGAAGAGATTGTTTATTTTGACCGTTCTGAAGAGGTTTTTTTTTTTCTTTTGACGTCTAATGTATGCATGTAGAACGGTGCCTCATGGCAATGCGCGGCACCGTTCGCACTCAGTAGAGACAGGCCGTCAAGCTTAGCTCACCTCACCCCCCCTCCCACACACACACACGTCTTACTGCAATTCATCTAGAAGACGCCCTCTTTTTTGCTTGACCTGGTCACCCGCTCGTTTGCTTTCTTTAGCTTAGCTTGCACTCCGTTTCTTCGTCCTCCTCTCCCGCTACTTGATCGAGAAGGAAAGAGCAAGGTTTGGGAGGGCACGGCCGTGCGCTGAAAGAGAACCCAAGGGTGCGCCTGCTGGCATCTCACAACAACGGTGGCCTTCGGCAACGCGTGGTCGTCGTCTGCTGCTGCTGCTGCTGCTGCTGCGGCCGCCGTCTGCTCTCGTTCCAGTGAGGAGGGCGTGATTTATCGCCCGAGATCTCGCCCGGCCGCGTTCCCCGCGCAGCCTGCCCTCGCCGCCCCACCCATCTCTTGCTAGAGTGTATCCGTGCTACTTTTTTCGCGGCTTGTCGCCGACACGGAGCCCGGGAGAGGAACAAGAGCGCCAGTGATTATTTCACGTTTGCTCACTTTCTCTATTCGTTTCTTTTTCTTTTTTTTCACCCATGCCACCCTTTCTTTTCTCCGCTCACCACCTAAGGCAGACTTTTCTTGGTTATGTTGACCGCCACTGGCCTTGACTCCGTACTCCCATGGTGGAAAGACACGAAAGCGTTTCAGTGTCATAGTCTTATTTAGGCCGAAATCGCGTTTATGCCTTGGAAAGCTGTAGATCTTGCTGTTGGGCTATTGCTGTTAAGATTGAGAGGGAGGGGGGCGAAACATTTATTGTAATCAAAGCACGGCGAAAAACAAGACGAGATAGAGACATAAAGCAGTCAATCAGCGGTTTGCTTTCCGCATATCGTCCGCCCGCTTGATTATGTTCACTGCTCCTTCTTGTTCTAGCCTGCGGTGTGTGTTATCAACACTGGTTTTTGCATAGGCTCGCCTCAGGATGAGGAATCCTCTCGGGTGGTTGTGCGGAAGTGGGCCGGACAAAGGGGTGGGAAACACGATGAGTGAGGTGATGGCGGTGGTTGTGACCCGGCGGAGATGCGGCAAGCGGACGAGTCGATGAAACGCTCGGCCTCGAAAAAGAAAGAAAGAGAGGTACACATATACATAGACGCGCTGCCGGGACTCCCGCATCTGCCCGTTGCGTTGTTCCCTCGCTTCTAATAAATACGTCAGCACCTCGGCTATTTCGCCCCGGGCTCCTCTCCCGTCCCGTTATTCCCTGCGGCATTCGTGCCCTCACGCGCGGCGGTGCTCTTACTCGCCACTTCGGAGCCCTGCCGTTGGCTTTATATATATTCTTCCTCGTCATTCTCTGCCTCCCTCGAGCATTGGTTTCACTACACTGGCCCTTTTTGTTTCTTATAGCTGGGCGTGGAAATGTTGGAAAGGCTATTTACACGCCGGCAGCGCGTTACTCGCGAGCCTAGCGTTCCGTTATTTTCTTGCGCCTCTTTCGAGCTCGCACGCTCTCCTCCGGGTACATTCTGCCGGGGCGATGAATAGATAGAACGACTGGAGTAGGGTGGAGGGGGGGGGACTTTGCAAGACGCGGACAAGTCGCGCTCGTTCTTCGCTCTTGTTATTACAGTGGTGCTCTATTTTTACAGCTGCTCCCCGGCGGCGGCGTCTTCGCCCCGACAGTGTTTGCCCCCTCTTACTTTCTCTACACAGTCTTGCCTCGTGTTCACTTTATTTCTTCTTCGGCACGCAGTTGCCTTGGTTCCTCGCCTTATCTCTCTCTTTCTCCCTCCGGGGAGCAATAACGTTGGAATTTACGTGCGTGTTCTTGGCCGGCTTCTTGCCAAAATCCCGCTCGTTTCGCGGCCTTTCTCGCCCCTCTTACTGGTCCTCCTCCTCCTTTTCTGCGGCTTCTCGGCAACCAGAGCTGGCTTCCAGATCTCTGCCTCTCGAAGCCCGCGCACCTTGCTCTCTCTCCCCGAGGTGGCGCTCTCTTTCAGTTCTCTCTTTTGCACCCTTTCCGCGGTGCATAGTTCGGGTGGCATTCCTCGCGCCAGAGTTTCCTCTGGATATCCGCGGAATTTTAATTCGCGGATACCGCATCTCAGCCTTCCCTAGGTTCTTCTCTCAACGCTTCTGTCTACCACTTACTCCTGCCACCCCCCCCCCCCCCCCGCCCACTTCTACCGTTTTATACGCTGCGTGCCTCATCTTGGAACTCGGCTCTCCCGGCATTCCGAGTGTCTGCGCTAGAAGAGCTATAGACTGTGCTAGTTGGCGTGCGTGCGTGAGCATAAGGTGGGGGAAAGTGGCGGTCATTTGTCTACCTTTTCTTTGCCCCTTTTCATTACTCTGGGTTTGGCGCCATACTTTTTTTTTTTCTCTCTTGCGTGAAACAAGCAGCGTGCGCCTGCTTCTCGCAGTTGCTGTGCATCTTCAGCATTCGCCGCGCTTTTCGTCTCGGCGTACTTCGTTAATTCCTTTGCTTTGCCTCGCTTCTCTATGCAGATGCAGGCTTGTCGCTTTTGCTGAACAAATCAACTGCCGCCGTGCTGTCCTTTCTTTCCAGTGTTTATCTCTCTGCTCGCTCATCTGCAGTGTGCATACTGTAGCTATATAGGCTAGAAAACTGAAGACGGGTAATCATGGTCGAGTGGCCGAGGTAGATTAACTAAAGGAGCGGTGTTAGAGTGAGGTTGCTTCGGGAGAGACAGGAAAATTTATTAAGGAAAGGCGGAGAGGTAGTATACGAGTATAGTGGTTTCTCGAGCTTCGTGAGAACCGCCATGTCCATAGCCTGTGGTTGCGGTAGCGCAAGTCTGCTACAATGAAAAAGGCTTCCTCTTCTCTCTCTTTCTTTTCTTCCTGTTTGCGTGTGTGTGCGCGCGTGTGTAATTTGCGAGTTTCTTACTCAATAATAGCCTCATCTGTTCTCGTAAATTTCTAGTAGGTTTACTCGCGGTTTACTTGCGGTGAATCATAAGTCGAGCGGTGGACTGACTTTAACTATTCACTTTCTTATCCTGGATGCCCGCGAGCAATCCTAACGTCCCTCGAAACACAGTTCTCGGGCTGCATTCATTACACCTCGTGCAGCGACATTAGGAGCGCCGTTTCTCAGGCGTATGAACTTCAACTTGCCTTCCGAAGGTCGAGAGGAGCGATCTATCTATAACTGAACGAGTCGCGGACAAAGAAAGAAAACAAAGGCAAAAATGCTCCTGGTTAGCCACGCGGAGGAACGAAGAGTAAGCGGGCCGAGGCAACGGCCAGACAGCGCACGCAGAGTGGAAGCACACGCTCGGAATAGACGGACCTGTGGGCATTATTAGTTAGAGCGGAGAAAGTTCGAATGTCACCGCCGTTGTCGGCGCGCGGGCCGCGCTAAACGAATCAGCTCTGCGGCAGCAGCGAGTGCTCCCTCGGGAAGGAGACGACGCGGAGGGCGGCGCGCTCCTCTGCCTTTGCGCAACTTAGCTCGCAGGAGAAACATTGGCGAAGCAAGGCGCGGCTGGCACCCGTCTGTGAGCTCGTTTATTTTGCTTGAACGCCGCCCAGGCGTCGAGTTCCGCGGGTTTGGACCCCCCTCTCTCCCTCTCTCTCGCACTCTCTCTCAACCCCTTTTTAACTTCTCTCGCTTGGCGGTTCCCTTCACCCTGTGTGAACACTCTCAGCAGGCGCAAACACTCCTCGAGTTCTCAATATAGCCGAGCAAGCTCTGCCTGACCCGTGGTTTTGTGTGCGTATGTTTAACTCCCTTTGCTGCTGTTGCCGCTGCCTTCCCCTCCCCCACTCTCTCTCTCTCTTGACGGCCTGCGGTTTCTCTGCTCAAGAGTTAACCTCGCGTCCTGGTAGAGCTGTGCTCTTCGCGAACATCCCACGTCTCTCTCTCTTCTGTCCTCCGCCGCCGTCGTCGTCTCGTTTATTCTCCCTCCAAGTTTGTTGCTGCGACTCGAAATCACGAAACTGCGAAGCGGGACCGCGCTCGGGGTTGAAGCCTCGAGAGCGTAATAGCAAAGAAAGAGAGAGAAAAAAAAGAATTAAATCCAGGGTTCGCGCGCGCTCACTCCACCGCGCGGAAGAATTCCGAGCACGGCGGCTTCCTGTACCGCACAGGCATTCGCTCGCGCGCGCGCGCCAGCGCGCGGGCACCTCATACATAACAGTTCCCTTCCGGCCTCAGCGGAGACGGATCGTGAAGTGTGCGAAGGAGGGAAGGGAGGTGAAGAAGGGGGGGTAACACCGGTTAACGTGAGCCGCATGAAACTACACGGCGCGCGATGTCGCTCTTATATCTTTTTAGCTCCCAGCCTCCCCCTCCGTGTACCTTTCCTGTTCGCTTCTCGCTTTCCCCCCGCTGCTTGTTCGGAATGAAGAGTGTTTATAGCTTCCCCGCCCCTCCGTGTTACGCTGCTCTCGTCTCTGTGCTTTTAGTGAAAGGCAGCGCGGATTCATAACCGCGCTCTTTTATTTCTTCTTTTCACCCTTGTTGTAGCTGGTAGCGGTACTCGGAGCTATCGTCGCGTGATTCGTAAACTTTTCTGCCGGCTTTTTCTAAGCGGTTGCTTTCTGTATTGAGGAGATTTTATTTTCTTTGCTCGACAGCGGAAAATTAGGAAGAAAAAAAAAGAAGCGTTTCCATTTGAAGATGGAGCAGAAGGGAGCGACAGAGGTCGAGCGAAGCGAGATCTCCCTGGAGTGCTGTTTGTTTCTCGTTCATAGCCCTGGTCCGACGGAAGGAACCGAACCCGCGATGAAGAGGAAAACAAAACGAAATACAATAAAAGTAAAACCCGGTAATAGAGGGCGTAAGGAGAGAAACGGAGTCTAACGGAAAGAGAGTACGGGTTTAGAATCCGAAATCGTGCGCTCGCAGGCCGAACGGCGGCAGCGAAGCAACGAGATGCTGTCGGCGTGCGCTCGCCCCTCCATACCAACGGGCGACGACACCCGACGGCGGGCTGGGTGGGTGGGTGGCGGCGGCGGCGTTGCTCTGCGTTCCGGGCTTGCGCGAATGCCTCTTTTTTTTTGCTTTGGTGGTCCTCCCGCGTCCGTTCGTGCCTCCTCCGTGTTATAACTGCTGTGCTTGTTCCGCTGCCGGTGCTTGTTCGCCGGGGCACTTGTGCCGCTGCCGTTATTGCTCCGGGGGAACGAGCGGTCTCCTGGGAGGTGGGGGGAGGGCGGCTGCAGTGGTGGAAGCTTGCGGGGTGGAGGCGGCACGGCGCTATTTGGCAGGGCGGGCACGCCTTCCGTGCGCTCGGAGAGCGAAGCGGCGGCTCTCGTGGAATACTAATTCCGGCTCGCACGCTAGAGCTCCCGGCCGCTCGACGCTGCGGCCGCTTTGTTTATTCTCTTCCGATCTCGTTGCGACGTGGCCTCGTGTAGCCTCTGGTTTTGTTTATTTTGTCGTCGTAGCGTTATTTCTCTCTTTGTCTCTATGCTGCTTGTAGATTGTATGCTCAGTACAGTGCATGCTGTACTCTCTCTGGGTGGCCACTAAGTGTGCGTTGCGTGTACGTTGTTCTTTCTGGAGTAAACGGCGAACTCCGCCGAGTGCGAACGTATGTAGTGTAGGCGCGCGACCGATCACTTTGTTCTAGCAGAGCGCGTGTCGAATGCGTTGGAGTGGCTTATCGGAGTGCTGTGGCGGCGCGGTTTGGCTTTCCGGCGCTCCCAATAGGTCGCAAGCGGAACCGAGGTACACCTCGGTTCCGCTTTCGGTCAGCCGCTTAATGCCAACTTTCGGCCAAGGGCACTTGGCCGAATGCAGAAATTTGCAGCGGGTAAAGAGTGCGGTGCCGTCCTGCCAGAAATGAGCGCACAGTTTAACTTTTGCTGCTGGGATGTCACATATACATTGAAGAACGCATACTCATACGTGCCGGGGCTTCGTGATGAACTGGAAGGTGATTAAAACCAACAAAAGAAAGGATCAGCCATCAAACTTCTTCGTAGGAACGTTGCACGGCTAACACGCAGCACAGCTGAGCGGTAAAGAACACCGACAGAACCCCTAGTGTATTTTCTGAACGAAGCCATGTGCCAATTCGCAGAAAGATCCATAGACTTCTACTCTTCACTCACCAAGCGCCACATCTGACCACAGTGTATCCGTTAGCAGGAAAAGTTTGTGGTCACACGTTTAACTCGTTATAGCGCCAGAGGTTTCCTACCTCTAGTGCGCTGCGCACGTTCTCACACCAAAGCGCAGCGGCCTTGAAGACCAAAGCCTCGTCCAGGTGATAAACTTGACTCTCTTTCATCCGCACTTTCTGTTTATCGTTGTGTGGCAGGTGCCGTTTGTATATAGAACTCGGCGAGCAGTACGAGCACGTGACCCAGCGCATGCACGTATGGGTTGGCGTTTCGTCGTGATCTGCTAGCACAGACACTGCTTCCGATTATATGCTTCCATACGTTTTCTCGAGCGTGCTTGCCATACCGTGTGCTTGCGAGCGCGGGTGGACTGAGAGCGGCGAAAAAAAAATAGTAATAAAAGGGCAAGAGAAGCGAGCGTCTACGATACGACTAACACCAGGCAGCAGCAGAAGGGTGGAAAGCTATATAACACTCGTGCGGCGAGTACAGGCACTAGCGAGTGAGCGACCGCACGCGCGTGACCCATCCGAGCAAACACACTCATCGCGCGGCGACGTGTACTATACGTAGCGCGTATATGCATTGCGTGCGGGAAGGAAGCTAAAGGTACAAAAGGGCGGACAGCAGAGAAAACAAATGGAGGCAGCGTGTGGTAGTGGCCGCGCTTCTCTCTCTCTCTCTTTCTCTCTCGTCCGAAAGGGTCGCCCGCGCGCCGCCGTGTTTGCCTCGGGTCGCGTACGCGCACGGAGTGGCAGCCACGGTGTGTGTGTGTGTGTGTGTGTGTGTGTGTGTGTGTGTGTGTGTGTGTGTGTGTGTGTGTAGTGTGTGTGTGTGTGTGTGTATAGGTGTAGTAGGCCCTCTGCCTTGGCCTGGCCGCACTTCGGGACACGCGCGATCCATCGCTCTGTTTGTGTGTTGTGTGCGTGCACGCGCCCCCCCCCCCCCCCCCCCCCCCCCCCCCTACGTGCGCGTGGGTGCGGAGATGGCGGCCGAGCCCTCTCTGTGTGCGTTATCTTTCCTTCCGTGTGTGCGCAACCGTCGGCTTTGCGGGCGCTGTCGCGCGCCTCATTGCCGGCAAGGCAAGGGAGTGTGCGCCGGTCGCGAACCGTACGTGGCTTCTGCTGCAGTCGCAGCTTCGCGGTGCCTCCTCCGTGAGGTGAGATGGCGATGCGCTGTAGACCGTAAATGGGGTGCTTCGGTGGCGGCGCCACATCCAAGCAACCCATACCGAGGCATCGTGGAATGGAGGGAGATTTATAAAGAGTCAGTCTTTGGGTGTTTTTGCCATTGCTGGCCTATAGACGGGATTGGACGTGCCGAGAAGCGCAGTGTGTGTCGCAGTGCAAGAGAATGCCTTGGGCCAACTGGTGGCTTTGTTCTCAAGCAACGTCCATTCGCAGGTGTACCCTTCGTGTACGCCGAAATCCGTCGATCCACTCGCTCACTGAAATTTATTAATAACGCAGAAATATAGTCGTATTTCTCGGATATATACGTATGTATATATTGTGCAGTAGCTCATCCGCCAATTTTCCCGACAGTGCATAATACGTTTTACTGACTCTGCCAGTTAACCTATCCGTTCTGACTTCGCCAGTGTGCTTAGCCGCCGCAGCAGTGAGTAACGTTCTGAAGCCGAGCCTTTCTTCTTCTTCGTCCCTCTCCCTGCAGGTCCGGAAAGGTTCGTCTCGCGTGGCGAGCGACGAGAACTCGCGGCCCCCCGGGGCCGGGGGGCCAGAACCGCCACCCGCCTCCATCAACTCCCGGACGCAGCAGCCGCAGACCAGGAGCGCCTCCGGCGACAGGCTCAGCGACGTCAGTATAATACTACGGCCGACACACTTGCCTGCCCTCTGTCTTGCACACCTTGCTTGCCTCTCTGCAGCTTTTGGTATATTAAAGGGAGAGAATAAAGGGAAGCAAGGTTAACTAGACTTGTGTTCCAGTTTGCTAACATATAATAGGTAAGTAGAATGTGGGAGCAAAAGAAACAGGCAAGACGAAAGTTCAGGGTAGTCGTGCGCACTACACTATGCAAAGCGTGTCTACAGTCGGGCACTCAAGCGCCTTCACATGCCGTAGAAAAGCTCGTGCGGCTTTCTGGGCTGAGGAGCTTTGGGGGCGACAGGTTCCCGGTACCTTGCATCTGTTAAAGACGTATCGTCCCCACGTTTTACGACCTTGATCTACCCTCGCGGAGCCTGGGGGTGCTTCTTTTGAACGAACCCGCTAATGCACTTAGCGAGTCATCGGCAGTAGTGGTGGACCTTGAGCAACCGTGGACGCTATTCGAGCTCCGCTCAAATGGCATCTAAAACGTTGGCGTTATCTTTCAAAAGCTGCCACTTGCGTCGGGAACTGTCAGTCGGTTTGGGCGCCCGTTTGTGCCAGAAAGTGGTGGTCGTAAACACAGGAACTGGTCGTGTGGTGACTCTCCATGGCAATCGGAAACATGGATATTGATAGAATTCTTAGCGTACACATCAACACGATCAAAGCCGCTTAAAAGATACGAAAGACGTCGAACGATAGTTGACCCTGCTCAATAACGTTCCTGCGCGTCTTTCGTTTGCGCTGTACGTGTAATTTGTTGTTGCTTTGTGGATAACGAAAGAGGTGCAAGTTCTATTCATGCGCGTGCGCTGAGGGTTTATGAATAATCACTACAGCTGCTGCAGGATTACTTCTGAGGTTATGGCAAGGGCCGATGGCATGTCTCCACGCCAGAAGGACCGGTTCCCTTATTGCCGCTGTATCGCGCAGAAATTGTTGACGTAAAAGAAAAACAAAAAAAGAAAGTCACTTTGATATATGCCAATTATGTAGCCTGTATGAGCAACGGCTACCTTATTGCCCGTCGTTATGCGATTAGATTGCTAGCCGTGTGCGTCGCGCCAAGAGCATTTTGTTGACACGAGGTCTTTCTTTATCAGGCGCTTCTTCTCCGATTGCTGCACGCAAGTCCAACAAAGGACAAGCGAGTGCGCGGTGCCGCAGTGTGTGTTCACACAGTGCCTGCCTTCGAAGGTCGAAGGTGACACTGAGATCCTCTAGCTTTCTTGTGTGTGTGCACGATGTCAGTGTTCGAATTACGACAACAGTGGCGATAATGTCTCACCCAGGAGTTTGAAATGGTACACACCGAGAACGGGCAGTCCCGTGGCTTTCCTGTTAGGCATGCTTAGCCAGCCGGGAGGTTGAGCGGCTTGTTGCGACGTGATGCAGTGTTAAGGGACCGTATTATGTAAGATTTATTTTCGTTTTCCATTCCTCTTGCGCTTTCTGGTTCGTTCTGTGGTACGTCGCCAGGCGATCGCTGTCGCTAGCATCGGCCACTTGCTGCGACGGTTGATGAGAAATTAATGCAATTGAAGAAAAAGAATCCTTGCATAACCCCCCCCCCTCTCCCCCCCGCTACTTTGGGCAGTTACAGGCTACCGCAGAAAGGGCGTACATTGGGGCCTTGTTGGCCTCAGGCGTCCTTTATAACGATTAGTGCATGTTTGGTACTTTATGACCCACCCGAATTTACCGTTATCTCAGTTTTATTAGTATAGTCCACTAGGGCTTCGTTTTGCTTTCACCGGTGGTACCGTGAAAGCTGCTATATTAGAAGTCGGAAAGTCTGAATAGCGTTCCTTCCTTTCGGTGAATGCGTTCTTGTAATTGCACGCCTCTGGGTTTTCCTTCGAGTTTATCTCGAAATAGAAATTTCTTCCCATTATTTGTTCCATTTAACTCGCATCCTTGCATCATAGCAGTTGACTTCGGGCGCGTCAGTTCGCTTCATTACATCACGAGACACTTAATAAGACATCTTAACTACGCGAGTCAACTAAAAGAGAAAACCAAGTTGGAACGTGGAAAACATCAAAAAATGATAATAAACCGTGAAGCGTTATGAGCGTGAAAGACGGCAGGAAACAGCTGTTACACAAAATAAAGAATGCGGGTAATGGAGCCAGCGGGCCTCGTGAGCGCTACATCTGTCCAGCGTGACGCAAGGGATGGCAGGCGAAAAAAGTGTGGCCGTTGCAAAAGAAAAGCGTGACAGGCAAAAATGGAGAGCTCTTGTGGAGGGGACTCGAGTGGGGGAGGCAGCGAGTGAGGGGGATGCGACGAGGTGGAAAGGGAGGGAGAGGTTGGACGCGTGCTAAAGCTGTCAGCGGCGTGTCAAGTTCGTTAACAGCCGCTATGAAGAGCGAAAGGCGCGTTTTTTTTTTTTTCTTCTTTGTTTCTTCGGGAAGTGTTCCCGTTCACGCGCGCCGAGTGCGCGTGCCAGCCCGCGGATGCGTTGCGTACACTTGTCTGTGCGCGACGTTTCCCAGCGACGAAAAAAAAAAAGACAAGTAAAGATGAACGAAAAACTGAAATGGAAAAACGAAGTGCAAGCAAATGAGTCAGAGGTGAATACTTCTAAGTGGCGGCGGGCAGAGGGTGGGAGAAGCTGGCCGCGACTACGTTGCAAAACGCCCCACCCCCCCTCTCGAGAGAGAGCCGTAATTTATCGAGCCGCGCGCTGGCTTGCCTTTCTTGCAAGCGGCACTCCCTTTTAAATTGCCTCCTGGGAGAACGGACGAGGGAGAAGAAAAAAAAATGGAAGTGTGAAGGCAGTGAAGGGAAGGGCGCCTAATTAAGTATTTGCTCGTACGCGACGAAAGGCGCCGCGCGGCAGCCTTTTGACGCTGTTGTTGTTGTTTGTCGACTTTTCGAAAGGGTTTGCATTAGTGTTTGCTCTCTCTCGCTTGTTTGCGAAAAGCTGGGTTGTTTCCACGAAAGATATCCGCGAGCACATTGTGTCGGGTATTGCGCGAAGTCGGTATCGGACGACAAGGTGTTGTTCCAACTTTTGTTTCCGGACGTAAAATTTGCCCTCGTCGTCGAAAATGGTAACTTGAGGAAGCGAAATTAATGTGCACCACAACTTTTTTGGGGAGGGGCGGTGTATTTTGCGTTTTTGTGCCGTTCGCGTTTAATGAAATGGGTAGGTACGCGGCCAATGACGTACTCTGAGGTCCGGCGTTTTGCTAAGGCGTCGGACAAATTAAGTACAGAGCGTCGGGATTCCGTTTGACCCCATTAGCATGCACTACGTGAGTACGACGCTTTTTGAATTGCCCCTAGTATGTCGGTTGTTTTTTGCAACGTCGTCATGAATTCTCGGGAACGGCGTATGTGATCTAAATTACCAAGCTTCATGGCGCATCAACGACGCTAAAGTGGTTGCCAAAGATCGTCCAAGAAATAGCTCGGGACCTATACGACGTAAAGTGCGTCGGGAAAGCGCCGGGAAGATGTTTTTTTTTTTTTGAGAGAG
Organism: Dermacentor andersoni; assembly: GCF_023375885.2. Classification (NCBI taxonomy): domain Eukaryota; kingdom Metazoa; phylum Arthropoda; class Arachnida; order Ixodida; family Ixodidae; genus Dermacentor; species Dermacentor andersoni. The sequence goes on along the minus strand of NC_092816.1, from coordinate 67,861,906 downwards.
AGAGAGAGAGAGAGAGAGAGAGAGAGAGAGAGGCAAAGGAAAGACAGGGGAGTTAACCAGATTATCTCCGGTTGGCTACCCTGTAATGGGGGAGGGGAAGGGAATGAGATAGGTGAGAGAGAGAGAAAAGGATGAAATATAAATACAAAAGGAATAAAAAAAAGGAACTATACACACACAAAAACGTACACACGAGCTGTTTTTGCAGGCACTGTCACGCAGCCCGCAAGGACGTTGCTAGTGTTACGCAGTGTTTCTTTATGAACATTGCGCCAAAGAAACGCTTAGAATGTGCTAGGATCTGGTTAACAGATTCTTTAACCAACTCAACATTGGCTTCGAAATATTTACTGTGAAACATGCTACAAAACTACAGTTTTGCGTTTCACTGTCTCGAGCTAATTTTTTTAAGTGCCTTTGGGCCGATCAAGGTGGCTCTGTTCTAATGTACCTGAGGCGTCGTGCGCAGGGAGGGATCTTTGGCCTGTCCGTCATAGAGTATTATTCGTGGCGGTATAGAGGGTTGATTGGTGTAGTGGCCAGGATGGTGGCGCCACCTGGAGCCACGATGGGTAACCGTCGTTACCGTGCAGTCTTTTACATATTTAAAATTTTCTTCAAGAACAACGCTCATGAAACACGAAACTCGTTTATTACGCGTCTTGGTTGCAGGACGCGGCACAAGGTGTCGCTACCAGCGTAGTCGCTGCGTCTCGCCTCTCCAATAACCGGGCGTTCACCGATTCTTAATACGTTTACGGACGTCCTGAAACTATCCATTCTAAAAGCGGCTAAAACGCCGTTCTATGTATCAATAACGTTGGCGTTTCCAGAGTCACCATTCGGACGGCCGCGCCATTATCTGTAGCTGGGAATCTTAATGAGTTTACGATGCGCTGAGGGGGAATGGTTTTCGTCGTGAACCGCCTTCCTTTGTTCTTCGACAAGCTCGTGCCATGGGGGCTGTATCGCGTCGTCCCAGCTCCTCGTATTTTTCTATTTTGTTAAGCGACGCGGCTCATTCGCTCTTCCCGGTACTTTAAATTTACTTCTTTTTTTTTTTTCGCATTGTTCCTCTTTTGCGCACGACAATCACTGCGCGTCGCTGATGGGGCGCGGATTGAATTTTCCGTCCTGTCCCCGGAGGAGGCTGAGTAATTACTGTCGCCTTAGAAGTTCAATTACATTGCCTCGACAGATGGGCGCGTGGAAGCGGTATAGTCTCTCTCTCTCTCTCTCTCTCGTCGTTTCTACTTGACTGCCTCAAAGACTCGCTTTGGGATATTGTGTGCTGTGCTTGCGGTAAATTTGTGTTCCCAAAATGCTCTCGGTAAGTTTCTAGTTTCCGTTAGCGGTTGATGTTTGTCTTGTGACTTTTTGCCACGCCCCTGGGTGCAGATTTGCTGTTGACGCACATTCGCGTTCAACATGAGCAGCAATGCGGTGCCCGTGGTCTAGGCGCAAATAGTGCACGGCTGCGCCGACGTACGAAAAATTGGAGAACTAGACATCGTTCCAATTACCGATATTTATTATTCCAATGCTTCGTGTGTCGCTTTCCTGAAGTTAGTCTTGGAGCCCTTTCCGCCACAGGCTCCATGTTGCAACTCTTATTGGACACGAGTGTACTTCACCTTCAGCTGTCTTGTCGAAGGTGGCATCTTTTCCCACGTGTATTAAGGTTCACGTTCTCGCTCCAACAGAATTACGAAACGGCCTAGTGCGGCTCTCGTTTCACTTCCACGTCTCCTTTATGGGCTCTACACTAGATTCCTTGGGCGGATAACTGGTGGCCTGTCATAGTTACTGAATGGGTGCCATGAGAAAGGAGGCGCGGTGGAGGGCTAGAAGGAACTAGGTGGTGTGATGGATGGATGGATGGATGGATGGATGAATAACTTAATTGAGGTCCCTCGGTGCGCGCGATTAGCGCGCAGGTGGTGGGATGAAATTTCGAAAATTTCAGGGAAAGATTGCAGATGGAATGTGTTTGTACAAGATGGGGTGATTGAAGATCGCTGGGAGGAGCTTTCGTCCTGCAGTGGACATGAACAGGCCGATGATGATGATGATGATGATGATGCAAAATACGTCAGCGCGATGTAAAGAATGGAAACAGTTGTTGCGTGGTCGAATCTGGCTGATATCGTTCGGCAATTGTCGGTGGTGTGGGCCACATCTGATATTTCGGGCTTGATCGTGTTTGCCTCTTCGCGTTTACGGGGTATGGAAGGCATTAAATTGGTTAAGTTAAGCTGGTGACATCCTGTGACGCTGTGTTCAGTTAAGGTGCGCAACAATACTATTCTAATAATTGGCTGTGTTCTACAGCTGCCGGCGCAAAGGAGCCAGAAGCAACCTAATTTTCAGTGAACGTATGTTGGATAATTTGTTGTTCGTTCTTTTTTTCGTTGAAGGACGATAGCACTGCACAGGGAATAAAAAGAAAGTCGGCCGACAATTACGCTTCTTGGCAATGCGATCTTTGAGCGCAGCTGCTGCCTTATTTCAACAACAGGAAAGCGCATGCAGAACACGCAGCGCCGAACGGAGGCGGTTGTGCGTTTTGGATTGGGCAGCGCACACAATCCGCCGCTATCGAGCCGGCGCTCCGGCGACGCGCCATCTTCTAGTGGGGCACCACTGCGAAGAGGGTGGGGGGGGGGGCAATTATTTAATGCTTCTTCTGAGGTGGGATGAGGAAACGGGTGGAGAACAGGGGTATTGAGTAGAGGTCACACTCATTCACTCGCAGACAGGCCTCAATGTGGCCGCACAAGGTTGGGGTTGGAAGTAGAAGTAAGGGGACGAAACGCTATAACTGTCTTTCGAGTCACCGCGACGGCACTGCGCCAGGTAAGCGGATGTATAGTGCAAGAGTTGAGGCGGGAGAAGGACAGCTAGGCGCAAGAACTGCCAGAGGCGACCAATGCCACAAGAACGTGCCCCGCAAACGGGGAAGCGAGAGACGGCTGAGAGCCGTACAGCCACGCGGCGCGGAGACGGCGGAGCGGAGAGCAGTGGATCACGCGCGAGGAGGCAAGGAGCGCCCGCCGCCGGCACCGCGGCAGTGCCGTGACAGCGGGAGGAGGTATGGCGAGGGCGGAGTAGACGATAGCGGCGAGAGTCACCGCAACGGCGCCGCGCGGAGGAAGGGGGCAAGAGGATAGGCGAGAACACGTGATCCGGCTTTCTAGGACAAGGGGCATAGAGTTTCCTACAATATACTAGAGGGAATTCTGGCGCTGCAGTCATTGTCCTACTATGGGAATGATGTGAAGTACATGGATTTGCCTGATCTCTGTGCATGTGGATTCAGACGTTCTTGAGGCTTTGTATACTTCGCCATATAAATCTTACTGTCGTAAATTTCAGAGCAATCCATACTCTTCGTAGTGCAGAACACGCACAATCGCTACGAAGTGCACCGATTGAGCTTGTCGAGGTGGCCAAATCAAAACGCGTCAAGCGTCTCAAGGCGTCTCAGGTCCGCGATAAATTCATAAGGGCGTATCACATCGCTTTTTGATACATGCGTCCTTGGCTTAATGGTTTCGATATCCGGCCCTGTGGTAGAGGTCCTGTGTTCAAATCCTGCCATCGGAGAATTTTAATAACTTTATTTAATTAATTATTACACACACATTGTCGAAAATGACTAGCTTACAAAGTCACAAAGTTGTTTGAAGCCAGAAGGACGAAATTTAGACAAATCCATGCACTTCCCATAATTCCCATGCTGGTACAACCGCTGCCATTGCAGCTCCCGTAGAAGCTAGCCCCAGAGTTCCCCCTAGTAATCCCCCCAGAGTTTCCCTAGTAAGGCTCGTGCCGCGCAAGAGGTGGCAGCAGGAGCGCGCGCAGCTAGAGCAGCGCGCGGATGATGCCCTTGGTTACGACGAAGCACGACGGTGAGGCCGACAGCGACGCGAAACGCGGGAACGGGCGTTAAAGATCCGCGCTCCAAAAACACCCTTATAGTGAGTCTAGGTCTAACACAGCTTCACAAAACATCGTCTCTTGCGCTGGCGATACCATGTACGTCTTCAGTGCGTCCATATTCCGTAAAAGCCAATGAAGTTTATGGTCAGAGCTATATAAAAAAAAAAAAAAAAAAAAAAAAAAAAAAAAACTCGTAACGACGTAGCTCCGCATGAAATATGTACGCGTGCAGACGCCCGATTCCAGCTTAAATGCACCTGAGCCACCGGCATACGTCTGCCGTGTATTAGCTTTAAAGCGTATCGCAGTTGGCTAGCTGCTGTGGCATGTGTGGAAACGTGCCTTGAGCAGTATGTTCTCCTGAGTTCTGATGAATAGCGCGGCGATGCCGGCTGCCTCCGCGCCGCGTTCTGTAATAGAGCCGCCCTGCAAGTATGGGGTGTTATGAGGAGGAGCATCACACAACTAGCAGGATTGGTCGCACCAACGCGTTGCTCTCTCTCTCTCTCTCTGGCGCTTTCGGCAACGTTGAAGAGGAATCGTGCGGCGCATGCTCACTGGAGTGTCGCGGCGCGGTCAGGGAGGGGGGGGGGGGAGGGGAGCGAGCGTGCGGCCTTTCAATTTGACTAATGGACGGCGGTGGGCTAGCCAGCTCGCCAGGCCATGTTGCCAGGGGAAAGCAGCCTATCTTTTTGCGCGCTTCAACTTGGGTGGCAGGTAGTAGTGCTTCGCTTGTGTGTGACCTGCTGAGCAGAACAGCCGCTGTACTACGCGGGCGGGCGTCGCGGCCACGTCGGCGGGCCGTTCGTATATATGCACACACGCCCGGAGGCGAGAGAGGAAGCTATGTGTGAGACAACTGTCCCCTTGCGCGCGACCTTTCTTTCGTCCTTGTTGGCTTTCTGTGTCGCCGGCATCCGAGAACTTAATTGGGTCGCCGCGCCGAATGAACGTGCGCCGGATTATTGCGCTACTGGCCGTGTTTGGTGGTAAATGTTGTTTCACTTGCGCAGAGGAAGCATCCCTCGGAAAACTGGTTGTTGAGTGACGCATCTGCTTTGTCAAGGGCAAGTTCTGTTTCTCTTGGCATCTGCTGTTGCGCGGCGTGCCTCCATCTTCAAGGACAGGGCTATACAGATGACATTCTCTCCTTCATCGTGGCACCAGAAAATGTGGTGGAGGTGCGGGGTAGTAAATGGGCCCCAGCGGAGACTCACCCAGTTCGTTCGCTTCCTCGGCGTGTCCAGCTTGCAGGTAGTTCCTGATTGCCTGATCGTAGTCTAGAACGGTTTCTTCATGTCGGAGCAGCTTCGCCGTTAATGAGTGAAGTCTGTGCGATGCTATGCTCTTGTTGTCTGTTAAGTCTGACGCGTTTTCTTTCCATGGGAGAGCTACTTGGTATCTACCGTTCTTCTGAGTGATGGTTTCTTCAAAGGCCCGAAGAACGCTGTCTTCTTTGGCGGTCAGCTGTGTATCGTTGACGATCCCAAGGTGCTCCAGCTCCCAGAATGACCTCAGTTGACGAGAGATTTCGTCGGGTGCTGTGGTCACACCTACCCGCATCACTCCGGTGCTCGATAGAAAGGTTGCGACGGACGATGTAGACTCAGTGCCCTGCAATGTCCATCCAAACGCAGTCTCCATGGCCACGAGCTTCTCACCAAGGCGCTTGACATTTCCTGTTGCTATATCCCAGTAGTGATCGGCCCCGATAAGCAGCTCAACTCCAACACCAGGATGGTAGCCGTCAGGCAAGGAGTCAGCAAGCTGGAGGTCTTGTTCACGAGCGATGCTAGCCGTGCAGTCGTCAGGTGGTGGGAGGAGGTCTCCGCAGATCTCGGGCACCTCTAATGCTTCGATCCGAACTCTGGTGTTGTTGCGCCAGTTTCGCAGCCAGCATTCCACGCGATGACACCTTCTTTCTTCAGACGGTCTCTCGCTTCCGAAGGCGTAGATAGTTAGCTTCTCCCCTCCTATGACGCGAAGATTGAGGCGCCGGGAAACATCCTGTCGTACAAACGTTCTCTGGCTGCCACCGTCAAGCAGCATTCTCACCAGAGCACTGTTGTGCTGGCCCTCCGCATACGCTCGTGCAGTCTGCAGAAGCACACGGGTCTTTCCCAGTGCTGGTCCCACCTGAAGCGATGATTGCACTGCTGTCTCTGCTGGTGCAGCATCTCCGATTGAAGGAGGGCGTGTCGGTCTTTGATTGAGCTCGCAGACGCCAGTTGCGTGTCGTCCAGAGCATTTGGCACACCTCAGCCACCTTGCAGTTCTACACTCAGCGGCACGGTGCTTCTTTTTCGCACACTTGTAACAGCGCCTCTCTCTTGACATCACCTCCTTTTTCTTGGCCATGGGCACGGGGGCGACACAGTTCGCTGGTTGATGTCCCTCTGCACCACAAAATGCGCATTGCGCTTCGCCGTCGGTTACGGTGAGAACAGATGCCGATGGGTTTTGCGGGCGAACATCCCCTTTGATTGGCGCTTTCTGTCTGATAGCGGCGTCCGGGTACCCACGGCGTAGTGCACTCTGTGCTCTCTCTCTGCTCTCAACTTCCTCTCTCATAAAATCGAGGAAACCGAGAAGCTCGTGTTGTGGCGTTTCAGGTGAGGCAGCCTTCCGTCGGAAGTACGCCAAGCAAAGCTCACTTGGGATACTTTTACGAAGGATGGTGAGAAGCAACGTGCCGTAGGTGCTCGACGACACTCCCAGCGCCTCTAGACTTCGGACTCCCGAGCGGATTTCGTCGTAGAGGCTCCTCAGCCTTTCGATGTCCCGCAGATCGTGCACTGGGCGGACGTCAAGCAAGCGCGACATGTGGTCCTCAATTATGACGTCCTCCTTCCCAAATCTCTCAATGAGGGTCTTCACTGCGATGTCGTAATTTCTATCGCTGATCGGCAACCCCTCAATGGCAGCGGCGGCTTTTCCGGTTAGATAACTGGTTAAGTATTGGAACTTCGCTATTGCAGGCAGGGTGCTGTTCTTGTGAATAGTCGATTCAAATTGGTTCCAAAATTTCTGCCACGAGCGCAGGTCCCCGCTGAATTTTCCGATTTCTAACTTCGGTAACTTGGTTGTTGCTGATAGTGACTGGAATGTCGCAGGTGGGACGGAACCGATGTGGTATGCTTCCTGCTCTGATGCGTTGCCTGTGACTGACGGAGTTGTCGACCGGCTCTCGTTGGCTGTCTGACTCCTGAGAGCTCTCTTGATCTTTGTTTTGATGGAGCAGATCTTCTCCGTGTATGCAGCGCAAGCTTCTAATTCTGCATCTAATTCTTGAAGATCTATCTTCTTTTCGATGCTCTCGTTAACAGATTTCAACTCATCCGCTTGTTCGAGGATAAGGTCGAGGTGTTCCTCAAGCTCACCGACTTGGATGGTTGGCGATTGCAGTAGGTCGCTAGCCGCTGCGATGATTTTTTCGATTGCTTGTCGCAGGGCAGCTTGCTTCTTCTGTAGTCGTTCCATGATGCAGGCGAAGTTATTCCAGATGTAGCACTCCCGGGTTTCGGCACCAGAAAATGTAGAATAATTAAAGGCTACGACCAACGCTCTGTGGAGGTCACTTCGCGAGTGCGACTACAAACAAAACTGCTGCTGCGTGAGACTCTTTCGGGCGGCGGCGTATACAGCGGCCGCGCACGCAGGAGCCTCGAAGGAACGATTCTCACTCGTCGGGGTTCGCTTCAAGACTGAACGTTTATTTTACAAAAGACATCGCAGTGACTAGAAAGGGAAGAGAAAAGAAAATACAAAATACGAGTGGTCCGTTGGCCACACCGACGCCTTCGTCCTTCTCGGAAGCGCCGGCCATTCGTGCCCAGCAGGCGGTCCGCCGAAAACACGGGGCACGGATCAGGTTGCGGGTCGAGGCGCCGGTCGGGACACCAGCCCAGCGGGGCGCCCCCTCGTCCGTTCGCCGGCTCCCTCTTGGTGCGTCGCCGGGCCCCCAACCACGGTTGCAGGAAACGCGCGACGGTCGCTACCAATTCTCAACATCATCGTTAGGAGAGGCTGTAAATAATGCTTCCCGATCGTCACGTTGTTCTCAAAAGCCCGTATGCCTAGCAGTACTCCCAAGAGAACATCGTGCTTCTCATATTGCGGTGCACGATTCCTTGTCGTGCTGGTGTTCAGTTTGCAAATAAAGCGCTCACCCAAAGCGCTCACCCGAACACCAGCAAAGTGTCTTGTTCGGTCATACTTGCCATTGTACACTTGCCGGGCGACAGCCTTTTCCGGATCGTTCCCCGACGACTCGATTTTTCTTGACATCTGGAGGTCGCGCATCAAATATCGATAAGAAAGGAGCGCATTGTTTGGTCGCGAATGTAGAAGGTCGGGGAATTCGACACCGCCTGTGCCATTGGACACGGCCTGTGCGGCAGCGAACTCGCCTTGCGGTTACGGTCTTGCGCCTTTTTGATTCTCCTTTTTAGCGTGCGTACACGGCGACAAAGCACTTCACGCTCTTCAATGCGTGCACCGGCAGCCCCCCCTCTCTATCTTTTATCTGCTGCCGCTACCGTAGCGCGGTTCTAGAAAACAGCGACGATGGCGCGGCCAATAGCGTTCCCACAGACGGCACAAAAGAAGCAAGCGCCGCAAAGCGGCCGACAGCCGCCGCGGGCTCTTGGGTAAGCTTCTGGCTTGCTCGCGTTCGATGCTCCACATAACAGGGGTGGGAGGAGACGACGCCAGAGGGAGATGGATAGACGACGCCCCCCAGTCGATGCGTGCGGGGAAGCGCTTTGGGACCTGTGCGAAAGAGCCGCCGGAGGAGCGGCAGCGGGGGAGGGGGGAGGACGCTTTAACGACTTTTCGATACGCTTCTCGGCTCGCCTCTTCTTCCTATGTGTGCTGCCTCGATTTCCAGACCTTCCGTGTTCTTTATTTTGCTCCTGTTTTGGATTCGGTCCAGTAGGCTCGGTTCGATAGTTTTATTTTCTCGGTTTGCTCGGCTTTGGCTCTTCCCTCCGCTGTAGTCACTTCATTCAATGGTTCTTGGGTGTTTTACTGGATGCTTTTGGCGTGTCTTTGCCCATTTGGCTTTCTCGTACCTCGCTGGATCGTTTTCCATAGGCTTTTCTTTTCTCTCTTGCTTTCATACTATATGTGAACGTGGTTTGGTTGGCGCGCGCGCGCGCGTTTGTGTGTGCGTGCGTGCGTGCGTGTGTGTGTGTGTGTGTGTGTGTGTGTGTGTGTGTGTGTGTGTGTGTGTGTGTGTGTGTGTGTGTGTGTGTGTGTGTGTGTGTGTGTGTGTGTGTGTGTGTGTGTGTGTGTGTGTGTGTGTGTTTGCTTTACCGCCTGTCAGTTCGCTTCTGTTGCCGCAGTTGGTGCCCCTCCGATTCGACGTGGGCAGAGAGAGAGAGAGCGATGCGTAGGAGAGTGCGGGAGAGTCAAAATGTTTCCCGTTGCTACACCCAGCCTCCTCCCTTTTCCGGAGTGTGTGATCTCGCGTGTTAGTACGCGCTCGTTGTGAGCTGTTGTGTTTGTTTTATATTCGATATCCCGGCCGGTCGTCTCGAGATTTGCCCAGCACACGGTGCACCTCCCACTTCCTCCTCCCCGCCCTCCCCTTCATTTCCTTACCCCTCCGTTACCGTCGCAGCCGTAGTATCCGTTTTATTTTATCGCTCAGCTCACCCTCGCCCAGCGCCGCCTCTTTCATTCTCTCGCTCTCTCTCAGATGGCGCGTTCTCTCGCGCGGTCGCCCGTGAGCTAGAGCTGTAAGTGTTGTTTCTGCTGGAACCCGCCGGGCGGCGAAGATGGATGAAGCGTCCCCCGCCTGCAGCCGCGCCGCTTTCTTGTCTCTTTGCCCTCCATCCTCCTTTGAGGTAGTCTTTTTCTCTTCTTTCTTTTTTCTCTTTTGGGCGTGGAAGGAAGTCCCAGCTTCCTTGTGGCATGTTGGGATGTCTCTTTCGGGCTGCCTGTTCTACCGCCACCTACTGGGCCAGACGGTCGTCACTTCTTTTGCTTCGATCTTTTGTTTGCTCCTCGCGGTCGATCTCCTGCTTCTCCTTCTTCATCTTCCCTCGTTTATACCGCCCCGCTATCACGACGACGGCAGGGGGTTAGCGAGCGAGGAGAGCACGCGAGAGGGAATGAAGGAAGCAAAGCAAAAGAAAGAAACATGAAGGCGGCCTCTTCTCGTTTTGTTCCTCCTCTGCAAGGGAGATTTTTTAGGGCTTCCTCGTTATTTTGTTAAGAGGCCCCCGTTTTCGATATCCGATTAGGACCGCGGCCTGGGGCGGGATGGCTTATTCACTTGTTTTCTACTTGTTTGGCACCCACTATGTGCAGCACACGCTCTCTCTCTCTCTCTCTCTCTCTCTCATAGTCGCGTGCCGCGGCGCCGTTGTTGCGGGATTATTATTATTGTTATCACCGGCCGGCATCGCTGCCTCTGTCCTTACCCCCGGCGTTCTTTGTGTATGGTGGCGGCAGTTGTCTCTCGTTCGGATATTGGCTTATCCGTCCCATAAATGCGGCGCTGTTTGGATGCTCTCCTGCCTACGTTTCTTTAGCGTTGGCTCTGTTTAATTTTTCTTTATTTCTTCTGTTCTTTTTTTTTTATGTTGGGGAGCAGTTCTGGTTCCTGACACAGCGTGTGTTGGTTTTCTTTCTGTCTTTCGCTCTATCTGTCTAGGCGTTTCCTTGAATCATCCTGCAATTGAGTAGCGGTTCTTTCGTTTCCTCCCTCCCAGTTCTTTTTTTTTGCTTCTTTCTCTTTCGCTCGCCTCCGAATATCGCCGAGAGTTCATTTCGTTTCAGACTTCGCTGCGGTTCTCCAGCGGCGGCTCCACTCCCGTCTCGTCGATTTGTATTCATTACTAGACGGCTGCTGTTGCTGCTGCTGCTTCTGCTCCGCACCGAACGCAGTTTCTATTTATTGCGTTGACGTGCGCTCTCTCTCTGTCTCTCTCTCTCCGCCCTTTTTTTTTCCCCTGTCCTGTCTGTCTTTCCGCTGCTGTCATTGTTTTAATCGACCTCTCCGCTGTACTGCGCCTTTATTTCACTGTCCGCCTACCCTTGCGGTGACCCCGTGTTTATTGCTCGTATAACCGTGGGCGTCGCACCGCCTTGAACTCTGTGAAATTCGGCATTTAGCGGGAGGGCAGTGCTTTCACGACTCGCTTCACGTCACGCTGCTGGCGCCCGCCACTTCACCATACGGTCTGTGCGCTTGTTTCCTTAATCTTGTTTTTGTTTTTCTTCACAATATAGCGATGTTGGGTGCAGCTAAAGTGTGTGACGTAACCTTCTTCGGCCGTATGCAAGTATTTTTAATGAAAGCCCACCGAGCCGACTCTCTCTCTCCCCTCTCTCTTTTAGCTTAATATTATTAGTTTTGGTTTTGCTGTTCATTAAAGGCAGCGGACGGTGAGGCTGACCCTTCGGATACTTGTCTCCCTGCTCCTTTGGTCCACATGTCTGTGTGGTTCATCGTCCGCGTGTTGTCCGTTTTCCATGCACGTTGAAATGGCGAAGCGTGTAAGGAACGATGCTGCACGCAAGTCTTCCTCCTGCTGCACGTAACAGATCTTGTGGCTGGCGTGTTCTTTCTCTAGCCCCCGGGGCACTAAGCTCTGTCTACGATGACGTATAACTCCATTAGGTGTGCGTTGTAAATGTGTGTTGCGACAAGAAGCGCTTTTAACTTGCGTTCGTATTCCCTTTGGAAACACGTTGGCGTGTTCGAAATTTCGAAACTCGGGGAAAGCGCCGTCACGAAAGTGCTGGGAACGAAAAGGATGCGTGGGTCTCTGTTAGCTTGTAGCGTCAAACATTCTTCTTCTTCTTTTCTTCTTTAAAAATCAGCTTATATATATATATATATATAGTACAATACCCTGTCGGCGTTAGTTAAGCGCTCGGCACACTAACCGCGTAGAATAGCATTGTGTCGAAAGCGCTCTCTCCGCGATCTGTCGGCGCCATTGAGCGTCGACGCAGCTGCGAACGTTATACGAAGGGTTGCGTAATCATCGCTAGCTGGCCATGTTTAGCAGCAGTAGGTTGGCGTAGCCCCACTCGGACAGTGTTGCAAGAGCTGTTAACCCGAGGTTTAAATTGCAGCGTTAGTCTAAGGCCGGCTGCGACTATAACAAATACGAACCAATCTGTGGGCGGCGCAGCACGGTAGCGAAAAAGAGCCGTTCGAGCGCAGTGCGCGTTGATTACCCGAGACACTGACGTCGGAAGGCTTACGAAACGCGCAGGCACGCGTTTTGCCTCTATATGGCGTACAGTCTTGGCCTTGACTTTCGGCGAGTCGGATTCGTTTCGTACTGGCAGTGAAACGTTCCTCACGCCAGTCCAGTAATTTGTTGCCGTGTACTGGAAAGCATACGAGTCTCGCGAAAATTAAAGGGCAGTTTTACGGAGTCCATATAGATTGCGTAAGAATTCTACGCAAAGCGCGCGCAATATACATGGAATTATTAAATGGATACGATACGTTTCAGTGGGGTCATTAACCGACACTCCTGCCCGCGCCGGCGGCTGTGATGAGAGAACCGGAGGATTTGGTCGGGGGGCTTCTTAGTTGCAGCTTATACGCTTCACTGCCGGAAAATGAGTGCTGTGCACTGCATTTGGCGCGTTGGGTGGAGGAGGAGGAGGAGGACGACGAGATTGTCGTGCTGGGACTACTGGCAGAAGTACAGCCTTGCAAATAGCTGCCTGTGAATGCCTCCCACAGAAACGCCACTTCTCGAATTGCTTACATTGCTGGGCGTTGAACGAATAGGAAATGTCGTGTGCACGGAGCGCAAAATCTTTTATCATTACGAGACGCGCACGTACGCGTCCAACAATGTCTCGTATGGGAACACAGAGCAGAGCATCGTTCATGCCACATCGCAAGAGTATACGAGGTGTGACACACACACAAAAAAAGCGAGACTAGTCCAATAACTTACTGTACTTACTGAATCAGTTCTCTGTCACACTATCACCTTCAAAGTAGTCCCCTTCAGCATTCACACGCTTCTGCATACGGTGCTGCCATTGCTGGTAACCGGTCTGGAACGAGGTTTTTGGAAGGCCCTTCAGGAGATTCTCCGTTTTTGCCTGACCCTCTTCAAATGAGGCCATTTGAGCAAGATTTAACTTTAGGAAGTAAAACAAAGTCGCATGGAGCCAAATCAGGTGAATAAGGAGGATGCCCCATCACAGTAATGTTTTTGCTGGTCAGAAACTGCTTGACAGATAGGGCTGTGTGAGCGGGTGCATTGTCCTGGTGCAACAGCCATCCATCACTCCACAACGGTGACCTTTTTTTCCTAATTTTTTCACGAAGTCTTTTTAGTACTTCAATGTAGTAGTAATGATTAGCAGTCTGACCACTGGGAACCCACTCAATCATTACAATTCCATTAATGTCGAAGAAGACAATTAACATTGCCTCGAATTTTGATTTTGACATGCGTGCTTTCTTGGGTCTTGGGCATCCTGGAGACTTCCACTGCATTGACTGGCGCTTACTTTCTGGGTCATAGGTAAAAACACATGTCTTATCACATGTTACAACAGATTCCAACAAATTTGGCTCGTTTGCAATGCGTTCTAACATGTCCACACACACGTCGTTACGGCACTGTTTTTGGTCAACGGACAGAACTTTTGGAAGAACTTTCGCACAAATCTTCCTCATGTGTAATTCGTCCGTTAAAATGCGTCACATAGCTTCCCTATCCAAGTGAACCAACTCCGCCACTGCACGAACACTTAATCTTCGGTCACTGCTGATCACATCACGAACTTTGGCAATCTTTTTGGTCTGTAATCACTGACCTTGGGCGCCCAGCACCGTTCATCATCTTCCACACTGTCCCTCCCCTTAAACACCGCTTATGCCATTCAAACACACGTGCACGATACAAAGTTACATCTCCATAAGCCTCGGTTATTATTTGAAATGTTTCCGTGGCTGATTTCTTAAGTTTCACAAGAAACTTGATGTTGATTCGCTGTTCGGTTTTTACATTAGACATTTTTCCGGCATAATGCAGTTGCACATGTTCACTCAATGACGCAGCACTCCCAACTAGCGTGATCGGTTCCGTCGATACTGTACGCATGAATAGAGGAGGTGTGTGGGATTAAGGTCAGCAAAACAGTTGTTGCCAACTCCACCCTTTTTTCAAGCTACACACTTAGTCTCGTTTCTTCTGTGTCACACCTCGTGTGTGGGATGGAAGATCGCAATTATTTGAGCACGCACGCACGCACGCACGCAGGGACAGCTTTTGAGGCGCCTATATAGGAGTATCATGTGAGGCCTATGCAGCACGTGGCTTATATGTTAGAGGGCGGTTTATTTGCAGGAACACTGCTGTTCTGTATAGAGCGCGAAGTCGTCTGCTCCGTCTCGTCTTCCCTCCGATGAACGATGTTTTCAGTGACCGATTAGAAAAAGAGGTGGCGCATAGGTATTGGGCTCTTCTTCGCTGCGTTATTTGGCCCTATACTTATGCCACGCGCATGCGGCAGTACAAGTATCTGCATGTTCTTAGCACGGGGTTCGACCCGTACGCTTTATAACTTCAGTGGCCCAGTTCCACTGAAAAGTCGTGACGCGCACAAAGGAGACGGCTAACCCGTCTCGTACTCGTGTTTCTCTCGCTCGCTCTATACCTCTATCTCCTTTCTTTTTCTTTTTTATCTCCCCTACCCCCCTTCCCTGAATGTCCCGTGTTTATCCGCGGGTATTCGGTTTCTCGATAGTGCTCCAGGCTACATTATTTTTGCGCTCTCTTTCTGCAGGCTTCTCAAACTGCCCGTAGTTTCAGTTTTGAAGCACATACTCTACTTTATGTTAAGCGTATTCCAAGAAGAGGTGTGGGAGGGGGGCGAAGGTGCAGCGCCCCGGAGGGCACACAAAGGCGATCAATTTCGAAAATTCTTTCCGAAACACCGTATACGCGACCTCCCTTAGAAAACAAAATAGAAAAAAAAAATCGCTCGCTGCGGCGCATTTATCGGGGCTTCCTTTTACAAGGTTGGCGAGTATGTGTTCGAGGAATTCCTATAACGTTTGCCTTCTTTGGAAGGACTGCGGCTAAAAAGGAAAATAAAACGGGAAAGGGACCGAATATTGCGTGACATGAGGTGTCCGAGAACGAGAGGGGAAGCACAAAGCATTATAGGTCGCGCGTGTATATAGTATGTACAAGGCACGTTCTTGCTTGCGGGAGAGGGTGCTTGGAGGGATCGAACTGACGCGTGCGTTTTATGTTCCTTCAGAAAAGCAGTATATATATATATATATATATATAATATGCTGGTGGTTTGGATATTGGGGTAGGCGGAGGCTCGAATACATACAACTTCGGCGCGCTTTGTTGCTTGCTTGAGGAACTGTTTGCGCGCGCATTTTGTGGACGTCAATCCGTTTCGAAACTGCATCCCATTCTTCGCCGACTTCGTGAATGCGCTTTCTTGTTTGTTGTCTCTCGCCCTCTTCTCTCGCGCGTTTCGTATTTCCTCCGAGAGAATCGAAGGCGCCCGTTTCGTCTTCGCTCCCGAGGGAGATTGTTGTGGCCGACTCTGCGCCAGTTCGGATGCTCCGGACGACCTGGAACGAGTTTGCGTCGGTGCCGTTGTCGAGAGGCGGCCGAGCTGGCGAGATGGGCGGCCGACGAGTGACGGTCGTTTCCGTTTCCAAGTGCGCGTGTTTTGGCGGCGAGTATAGAGAGAGAGAGAGAGAGCTTGCATTCGGAAATCGCGCTCGCTTAGTTATTTCTTTTTGCGTGATTTGTGCGCTACGCGAATCTGTTTACTGTTGTAGCGTGTCCTCCCTTTTACGAGCGTTCAGCGCTGGCGAGTCGCTCCGTTAGCGCCTTTGTTCACTCGCGCAAACGTGCAGGTACGGAACTTAAAGTGACTGTCTGAATGCGTGCGTCCTTTTGTCGTGACGCCAGCTCGCGGAGCTGACACGAGACGCTTTATTTTTGTATTTTAATACTGTAGTCGCCGTCAGACTGGCGGTTACATTATTAGTGGCGAACTTTCTTTTTACGCCATTTTAAGCGTGTAGTATTAATCACCGTTGCCTATTGTGCGAATGTTTTTGGCATAAAGTTTATTGCGCCTTTTTCATAAGGTCTGGATGTCTTTATTTTTTTCTCCTTTGGCTATAGTATTAAATATATGGTAAGGAAGTAGTGCACCTGTAAGTAAGTGTTCGTGCGCGTGCGGCCTCGTTGAAGTTAAGGCAGAACTGGTTGAGTTATGTCGACCGTGCTGTGTCTCTCTTTTTTTTTTTTTTTTCGTTCCCTTCACATTTTAGTCCACCTTTCCGCGGCCCGTGCGTAGGCAAGCGCACCTGTTTAAATGTTTTGCGTCGCCCTTTTTCTGGTATGCTGCTAACGATTGCTCGACAGTCTGGCGCTTTGTTTTGACTGAGTATCGCGAGCGGGCCGAGAAACCGAGAGCAGGAAAATCGTGCCAACGCGAGTCTTGAAATACCGTACTTGCACGATTGTAACACGCACTTATTTCTAATAAAAGGTGTGTTCGAAGTGACGTGCGCTTTACGATGATAACTAATCCCTCTCAGACTTATGGCTTTCTGTGGTCGGTAGACAGCGGAAAGGAGGTGTCGTCGGACTCCAAGAGCCACTAACTGCAAATATTCTGCTGCGCGCGCGTTTGTGTGTGTGTGTGTGTGTGTGTGTGTGTGTGTGTGTGTGTGTGTGTGTGTGTGTGTGTGTGTGTGTGTGTGTGTGTGTGTGTGTGTGTGTGTGTGTGTGTGTGTGTGTGTGTGAGCGCGCGCGCCTACCTTTGTATGTTCCCGAATATCGTTTCAACACGGTAAGCGTCGACTCGTGCTTTGTTTATTGATGCGCGCGGTAGAATCGGCACCAAGGTATTCATTTTATTATTTCGGCGGTGTAATATAACTGCGCGTTACTATCGGAGCCGCGGTAGAATCGTGCAAGTACGGTAACTTGCTTTTTTTTTTGTCCTTTCATCGCCGCTTCGCTAGATTCTTGATTAACGGAACACGAGCCATTTCTTCTTCCTCCTTCTGCGCCATTAATCGGCTCGAAGTGTCTCCCTCGAGGAGCGTATACATCTCTCGTCTCGGTGCGCTTCATTTTTGTGCGAAGGCAGTGACTCAGTCGATAGTGGTTCATTAGCGGGGCCGCGAGTGGACTCGTCCCCACTCCTTCCCTCAAATCTCCTCGCAGTCGATTTCCGCATGGATCGTTTCATTCACGACGCACATTAATTGCGGTCTTTTGTTCGCGGCAGTTTAACCTCGCGATATCGTCGATCGCGCTTTCGATTCGCCGAATGGTTCTTCAAAGCTCGACATGCTGTATATATAGCAGTCGCACGCGCGGGCGCGCGTGTTTGTTATGTACGGGAATGCGTTCCAAAGTATGTTCGCGCCAGATAGCGCGCCCCTATTGTGTAATGCGGTTGTTTAGCAACAGCGCGTTTAGGAGCTAGCGTAAATATTGCACCTCAAAACGAGGAAAAGCGAGGCGTTGCACTATACTAGCACGTTTTCCATATCGATACTCGCACCGTGGAATTTAGTTTCATTCGTGTTTGTCCCCTTAGACTGTTCTCTTATGGATGGGTCGAGGTGGAGAGAGATTGACGTGCAGAGTATCTCGGCTTGTCCACTTTTCTATGAGAGGCAGCAAGAAATGAAGCAATAAATGATAATGATGAAAGAAAATAGAAATAACACTGCGACTAATAAAGATAATAAAGCCGCAACGGACAGTTGAATTGACGTCTGCCTAAACCGATAACACAATAAGAATTGTCCTCATCCATTTCTCCACTTACTAAATTTGACGCCGTTATCGACTGCTCAACATTATCCATTGCTGAAGAAGTTATTATGAGGATACAGATATCAAAGAAAATAATGCTGATGCTGGAGAAAACGCACGACGTGCCCCTGATCTTGACAAACTTGGGAAAAAATCTCTCTGTTACCAGCTTATATTCGACGTCAAGAGGTTACAAGATACAAAATTTGAAAAAAAGAAACAGCTGATTACCCGCGATGACTGGGCACATAGCGTCGAACTCAGAATTGCACTCTACAGCAGCTTCTGTGATCTACGCATTTATCTATTCTCTCTGACATAAGGAGTTGATGGCTTTCGCACAGCCCGTGCCGCATAAACTTATTGCGCCGACTGCACATTTGCGATGTTTCGATCAGCGGCTACTGATGTTGCGACGAAATCAAAAGCGATGCGTCGCTACATGCTATCTGCACATGACGAATTGGAATGGTAAATGTATGACGTCGTAGCAGTGCTGTGAAAAAAAGTAAAAGCATTATTATTTAATAGAAACGAGCCGCGGTACCTAGTGCCCATAACTTCCTTTAGTGACTTCTGATGTTGCTTGGTGACGCTCGGCCTATATGTTTATTTCCCGCATGCGAATCTTTCAGCGTACTTAGCGTGAAGACATATATATCTTGCACAAAGAAACGCCTGAAGCATATAAGTCAGTAGAGCGTATTAATGTGTCCGGTATTCGGGTAAACGCAAGCGGACTTGGCGTTTCACCGGATGAGCGGAAGCGCAAACTCGACGGCCTGCGTAGTGCAGCCACCTGGTGGCGCAGTGCTCAACCAGAGAAGCACAGAGCTAATATTGCTGTAATGCAGTGGTTTCTACTTTGTTGCTGGCGTAAATTTTCGGCAGTGACATACATTGGTTGTTGCCGAAAATTCACAGCAGCAGCAAAAGAAAACACACTTCGTTGCTGTGTTTAGCTGTGTTTGTCTGGTTCAGTTCTGCGCCAGTAGGTGGCTGCACCGTGCAGGCCGCTCACGTTTACGCCACCGCCCATACGGTAATACGCCTAGACCGCCTGCATTTACCAAAATACTCGGCGAGCTAAAACTCTCTACTAAGTAGAGGGCGGGCGTAAACGTGAGCGTCCAGAGTGGCGGCGCCACCTGATGGAGCAAAGCTTAGCCAAACACAGAGCCGAGAATGTTATGCATCGCTAATGGTGCAAATTTTGACAGCGCCGTAATTAACGATTGCGCCGATGCTAGAATTTGCACCAATAGCTAAGCAGGATATACTCACTTGCTGCAAAAACTAGTTCTGTGTGTATCTGGTTGAGTTCTGCGCCTCCAGGTGGTGTCACCACTTCGGCCGCTCACGTTGACACACCCGCTCTTCCGGCAATCCGCGTAAACTGGCCGCGCTAGCCCGACTACCGGACACGCTAAAATTATTTTATACTTGCGAACAGACACTAGAGAATTTTAGTGCGTCCGGTACTCCGGCAAGCGCGGGTGGTTTGCTTGTTGATCGGAAGCGTAAACGTGAGCGGCCAGATTGGTGGCGCCAGCTGGTGACGCTAAGCTCAACCACACAAACACAAAGCTAATTACTATATTGTGTTTAGCTGCTGGTGTAAGTTTTCGAGAGCGGCGTAATTGCGTTAGCAATTACTGCAGTTTTAGCTCTGTGTTTGTCTGGTTGAACTCTACGTCACCAGGCGGCTGCACCGCTCCGGCCGCTCACGTTTACGCCCCCGCAAATCCGGCAATCCGCCCAAACCGCCCCCGTTTGCCGGAATAGCAGACAGGCTAAAAGTTTCTAATGCACAGAATAAAGGCGGTGGAGGCGGCGGCGGTGGCTCTTCGCTCCGTTGCTTTATTTGCCCCTTTCAACGGCTCCCGTCGTTCTGCTCCTGTAAGTGAGGCAAGAGACTCGTCAATCATCCCGGCGCTTGTTCATAAACTTTAGAAACGCAAATGACGCGGAAAAGCGGCGCATCTCGCCATCTGCCTTCATTAGCGTGACCGTTTACCTTTCGGACAGATGCCTTGTGTTCCGCGCTTGCTCTTGAAGATGTGTCGCATGCTCTAATCGTCTCGTCTTTCTTTTTTTTCTTCTTTTTGTCTTACAGTGCAGCACGCGGTCCAGTTCCGGACGTGGCTACATGGTGAGTACCTCAGGCGTTTCCGTTTTTCTTCTTTTGTTTGTACTCGTCTAAGTTGTCGAACTGGGTACATGCAAGGCCGGAGTGTTCGGCCAGTAGCTGTGCGCAAACACGAGATTGAAAGCAGGGTTATACGTGTGAGTAGCATTTCATTGAATATTCAGTTAGCTTCCATACAGGTAGTGGAAGCAAAATGCGAAAACACCGGTGTACTTAGATTTAAGTGCACGTTAAAGAACCCCAGGTAGTCGAAATTTCCGGAGTCCTCCTCGACGGCGTGCCTCATAATCAGAAAGTGGTTTTGGCACGTAAAACCCCATAATTTAATTTTTTTTTAATGCAGGTAGTGGAGGTTAGAGAAAAGGAAAGAACAGGAAAAGAAAAAGAGAGGGAATCAATAACGGCGAGCATCTTGATCGGCGCCTGCACGCTCATGAGGGGAGGGAGTCAATGGTATGGGGTAGAAGTGAAAGCAAACAGCTAATGCGTTTCCTAAGGGGGGGAAAAAAAGTCGAGGTAACGTAAACGGTATACAGGGTCGGCCACCGTTAAGGGAAACATGTGATACCTATAGTACTTCAAGGTTTCTTTTGCGATACGAAAAGAAAAAAGAAAGAAAGAGGGAAGGTGGGTTCATCTGATACTGGAGGCACACACGTCTCGTGGAAAGGTTAACCTGCCGCTCGTTGTTCGAAATTTAAGCTGATATCAGCGCTCGAATACTAATTCGGTATTTCCCCTGCGGGTGAATGACTTTGTGCAGAAAAAGCGGATGATATATATATATATAATGTTCCCCCACCCTTTTTCTTTTCCAAACGGTGAAACGAATGTTTCGTAAAGCTACAATGCAAGGGGACGTGACATACGCGCAAAGACAGGAGATCGCGTTGTTTTATGTGTGCGTATACTCGTACCTCGGAAAACGTGCCCCTAACTGGCAAAAGCAGAATTTACGAGTGAGAAATGCCGGTGAGAAACAATATAGTGTAGCGCTTATTCTAGCTGCCGTCTTTGCGTCGCGTGTCTGGGGCATTCGAGGAGGAGACGGTGAACATCCTCGTCGTCGTCGCCACAGGAGCGAGCCGTGGAAGAAACCCGTTCCATGCGATGTAGGAAACGTTTGGTGTACGCTGTCCCAAAGCATAGTCGATGAAGTAGTGCCTTGGTACATTTCGAAAGTTGTGCATCCAGCTGGTATTTGAGTAGAGGGTGCACTTCGTAAAGAATTGTTTCCTTAGTATTTTTCATTGAACCAGGTGGACACACTCAAGTCCTTGTTTACTGCTCATAATATGTGTTGCGTGTCCATTGGGGATAGAAGGATGAGTTGAATTTGTGCATCTTTATGGGCCGATTTTGCCAACGATTGCGCTAATTCGTTGCCTGCCATGCCAGCATGTCGCGGAGCCCACTATAATATCACATCACGATTTTTTTGTTTTCAGTAGCCTGAGCCAAACTGTTTAGTACTGCGTATGTTATTCGTGCGCGCGGTTGGTTGCCACCAATATTTATTTATTTATTTATTTATTTATTTATTTATTTATTTATTTATTCATTCAAAGCACCTTTACAGGCATTACAGTGGGAGGAGATACAGAACATCAAGCACATTCGTGCAATACGACTTAGAAATGAACAATACAGTACCAATGGTAAGCATAATGGTCAAAGAATTACAGACACTCTTCGTATGCAGAAAAAAAAAAGATATAAGAGGAACATAAGTAAAGTCGCATCAATCCAAGAAGGCGTAAAATATATTCCGAGACATGCTAAAGCCGATAAGGGGTTGGATAAGAAAATCCAGTGTATATGTGCATTCGCTTTGGGAGGACAGCATCGACGAGCAGTAGGAGTGATCGATTGCTTCGAGAGGGACTTAAATGTCCCTTTCCATATTTTTTGCGCCCGCCCGTTCGCGGCTCGCTTCACAGCGCGGTCTGGACGCGCCTTTGTCCTCTTGCGGTGATTCACAATCCGAAGCGGTGGCGGCGCTCTGCGGGGGCAGGTCAACCGGCAGCTTTCTCTGTTGACCGCGTGGCGGCTTCGAGGGCTGCGGGTGCAGCTGCACGCCGGTGGAGCGCGCGTTAGTGGTCGGGTTGGAATGCGTGGCGTGCTCTGGCCTTTCGTCGATAAGGGCAAGGCCGTCGCGGAGATCTCTCGCCCTCCCCCTCCGATAAGCGACCGCCGTGTCGCGTGCTCTTTGGCCACTTTGCGCAATAGCGTTTGCGTGCAGTTGCATTGGCTTCGTCGCCTTTTCCCTGCGACTCTGCACTAGCTTGCACTGATGAGAGAAGTTTTTGAAACGTCGAGTAACGTTGGTAAAGAAGTAACGTTGGTAAACGTTGGTAAAGAAGCGCTCCAATTTCTTAGCGTGCTCCAGCGGTCTCGCGCACGCGCACATACACCGGATATCTGTGATGTGATATCATTATGATATGGGGAAAATTATTATTATTATTATTATTATTATTATTTGTTTTGAACACATATACACAGTTAACAGGAAAGGGGAAGCGACGACCAGGCTGGCAACTGCCACCGGAAGGGGCACAACGCCTGCCTACTCTTCTGAAAGGACGTGACAACCGACAGTCAAGCCAGAAAAAAGCATCTCTAGCTTATAGCGGGGGGCATAGGGAGAAGAGACTACCTGACCGACGTACGCAGATAATACGGGATACGAAAGTGTGGCAGAAGGGCACGCCGCGAGTCTTGATGTACGCCCAGTGAAGCTCGCTGCAAATCTTACCTATAGACGAATAGTGCAGAACTAACCTCGCCTTCTCATTGGCACACTGTTCTACGCACGCGGTTTAAGGAGTTCCGCGATAACTCGCGCTGCTCGGCGCGGGCTTGGAACGTCGGGCTGCTCGCGTAAAACTGTTTTCCGAAGTCGTCTCGGTATATTTTCGCCGTGGAGTATACGCTCGAGCGAGAATCAATAAGCTTGGCAGTCTGTTTGCGTGGCGCTGCGCTTGTTTGCTTGGAAAAAGAGGCGCGCGGTGTGTAGCAGGATATTTCAAAAAAAAAAAAAAAAGGAGGAAAGGAAAAGTAATAATAAACTAAAGGAGGAAGCTCACCGTGACGCGAATCCAGGGCAGCAACCGCGCGCGTGCTCCCATTCGTCTCCCGCGGCCGGAAATTGCGTCGGGGTTCCCCGCGCTTCCGGTGCTTCAGCCGCAGAATCGATTGCGTGTGTGGTATATAGGAGACGGCGGCTACCATTTCTCTTCTTTCTTTTTCTTTTTTTTCTCGAGCGAAGGACTGCGTGAGCGTTCGGTGCTGCATGCTGATGGAGTGCACAGCTGAGCAACAATGTCTTGATACAGTCGTGGGGCGTTGTGCGTTTCTTGTTATCTTTCGCACCTTTCGGTGAATTCACGCCTTTCATTATTTTCGGGCAACGGAATTTCTGATGCTTGCCTTTTTCTTTAGTTCTGCTTCATAGAGAGCTTTCTTTTTTTGACAGCAGGGAAATTGCATGTTTACTTGTTGTTTCGTTTATTAAGTGACGGAAACGTGGGAAGTAGAACACCGAAAAGCCAACTACACCACCAATATCAGTAATGAACTGACAAGGTAAGGAAAATGATAGAATTGACAAAAGGAATTGCAGATGCAAATGAATTCACGCATTTGCATAAACCGTGGCCTCCGAGATCGCAGAGGCTCGCCGCGCGTGACCTCGGATGCCACACGTAAAACATACACGTCAGAAGCGCGCTAGTCGGCCACTCGCACAAAATTTGCACGCGCTGCATGCGCTCCGAATCCTCGCGCAGGAGCGAGTGCAAAGCCTGTAATAGAGCGGGTCTTTGGTGCACAGAATGCATAAATGAATAAAACCGAATGCAAGCGCGAAAGCACTCGCCGATTTAAATTGCTCGCTACCACGTACCACTGCACACAAACAACCGCAATGTAGGAGTATACTTTTTTTCGTGTTGTGTATTGAGGCTTTCCGTCAACCGGTCATCGCTCACGGTGTCGCCTGCTGCAAGTGCGTGGTAAGTGAGCGGAGTCCAGTGTGTGTGCGGAAAACGAGGTCTTGCGTAATGCGCTGCTTTTGCATGTTCGTGTGAATTCGAGGTGTGTGCCTGACATGGCAGAAATGGCCTGACAATGGTTGAAAAGAGCAAATAACTAGAGGGCCTGTGCTAGTTTTACCACGCGACGGACTTGGGTGTAATGCACGAGCAGAAACGATTTCGTCGCTCAACCTTATAACGCACACCGAACGTTGTCGTTTCAATCACAAATTGGTCGGTTTACGTCACAGCTGTCGGTTTCGTGTTTCTTTCTGAGCCCGGAGAGCGATACTTGCGTTACTGCAGTTTCTGAACTCGGTAGGCTTCAGTGAGCGATTGTAGTTTCGTTGTGCACTTCCGGACGAATCGAAACCCTCGGTGTTTTCTCTACTTTCTTTATTTCTGTGTTTTATCCCTCAACTCCACTTTTTCCTGCGTAGAGGAGTTAACCGAAGGTGTCGTCCAGTTGACCTCCCTGCATTTACTTAACTTCTCTTTTTCTTTTTTTTCTGTCTGCAGCGTTCTCTAGAATAGCATATAAGGTGTGGTCGGTGTAATGTAGTAAATTGTGCGGTGTCAGACAGACGTCTGTGAATAGAAAGCTGGAAAAGTACCGCGGTGCTTTCCTGACAACTTCGTGTGTTGTGTGCGTTTTCATTACGGGGAAGTAAGCTTGCATGTCCGCAGCTGTCGAGAATTGCCATCTCTTACCTTAACCGTTATTTTGCGTGAGACATGGTGAAGCGTTCCGGCACGGCTTTTATGCGTTCTTTCCATGAACCTGTGGTTACAGCGGCACCACTCCAGCTCATATGAGTGTGCGTTGCTGATTTTAGGGAGTTGTTGAGAATCGCCGTAATGGGCATTTCTCGGCCTATTTCGGCTATAGTACGCGAGCTATAATATACGCAGAGCGCGCGGAGCGGCACACGCTGTGTGAAAACGAAAAGTGTATAAGGCAGGCCGCGACGGCGAGATGAGATATAGGAAACGGCTTTCTCGGGAGCCGCGTTCTCAAGGGATATTGCCTCCTGTGTCCCGTCTCGAGAAAATGGGAAATGGGATGAGGGAGAGAGGGAGAAAAGAAAGAAGAAAGACTGGGGGATCGCAAGGAGATCGTGGGAGACGCGGACAGTGAACGGGGGAGCTTTGGCGCCAACGGCGCCGGATAACCGGCCCGAGAACGCCGGGCATTTTCCTCTAAGACCGCGCAAATCCTCGCCTAACCTGGCTGCCGGCCGGCTGACGTGATCGATCAGGGAAGAGGGGCCCCTGCGCGAGAAAGATGCCTCTGGCAAGCAAGCGAGGCGGGCGGCGCCTCGCGTGTTGGCCGCCGTTGGTTGCGGTGTTGTATAGCGGTACTCCCTTCGTCCGCCAACTTCCTCCTCCTCCTCTTCCTTCTCCTTGCGTCTTCGTGCGGTAGCCGTCGTGCACACACGCCGCAGCCGCGCCGGAGATCGATGCGGCTTCTCCGCCTATCGCGTGTGCGCGTGTCTATACGTGACGGCCGAGTGCCCACGGCCGGCGGTCGCGGTTTGGAGGCTTTCCGCTTGTCCGGAGCCTTTGCGGCTTCCAGTGACCAGTTTTTGCCCTCTGCAGTGCCGCACCTCTTGCCGAGAAAGTGTAATATCAGGAAGGGAAGGAAAGGGTGTGGCGTGAAAGGGCGTTTTAAGACCCGTTGTTGTCGTTTTGAATGGAGCAGTTTCGTCACTGTTGCTCACGTATTATGGACACGGTGCAACCGTAAGTGGAGAGCAGCAACGACGGAGGACGCATGTTATGGCGTAAACCGTGTCCTTGACTTGCAGGAGGGGGGGGGGGGGGGGGAGGGGCTTCTCTTCACTGCCCGCTGGTATGAAGGGCAGTCGCCTTCCTGCAGAAATAAAGCGATAAAAGACTGAAGTGTTTGAGAACTCGCCCATTAGTATTCACCCCACACTAGAAGATGTCGCCTCTTTCGAAGACACAGTACAAATCACTTGCACGAGGTTTAGCTTAAGAACTCGAACGCTGCGATGCTAAGTCCCTGCAGCTATAGGTACCGCTTTTGAATGTTCCACTTTTCAATCGGCCGTGGAAGAACACCAGCCACTACTAGGTTTGTCTTCTGCTGTTGACAGGCTGCACTGTTTTCACTGAACTAAAAGCGCTGGCGCGGATACCTCCGCAACGGCGCGCGTTTGTATCGACCTTAATCAATTCATATCGGTGCATGCAGGCAGCCGAACCGTTTTAAGCAATTTAGCGGGTGAAAGGTCGCGCATCGGCGTTGCCGCTCGATTCGCCGTTAGGGGCCAGTGTTTGCAATCAGTGCCGACATTTCGTCGCTTCGGATGGAGTATCGCGCTAGCGTAGTCTTTCCCAGTGAAGGCGCTGAATAGGAAAAGTGCGTGCGCCAATGTACGAGACAATGGCGGACACGTCGTCGTCGTCGTTAGCGCGTTAAAAGCTAAGCGCACGCGCCTCGCTCGTGCCGGCGCTTGAACGATTCATTATCGCGCGGTTGGAGGTCCGCCACTACTTGGCTCGCGCCGCGGTCGCCCCCCTTCCTATCACGCGCGGCGCGCACGCCCGTGCGCCCGTCGGCCGACACGAATACGCCAATCTGCGGAGCGGCGGCGGCGGCGGGCAATTAAGGGTTGACTGATGAACCGCGAGGGGTGTCAGCCGAGCTGCCCTGGCCGTTGAACTGCGTGCGACTCCTGTGTGTCTACGAAGGCGGGAAAGAACGAATGCGGGTGGTGGAGGGGGTAGGGGGGGGGGGGGGGGGGGGCGCACGTGCAGCTCGACAGCGGCGACGACTACGAGGGCGCCGAGAAAGACGCGGCACTGCACGGGGCCGTTGGGATTGCGTTCTCCTCGCGCTCGTCGGCTTCCCCCCTGCGTGCGAATTAACTACCCGAACCCCGGCGCGGCCGGACGACGCTTTGTCAGCGAGAGATACCCGCCCCTCCGCGCGCGGCTCCCGCATCGCGCCAGGGGCGCGGCTGGGCCAGCTGGCCCGGTTAACGCTTCGTGGGAGCCTTTAATTCGATAATGCGCGCCTCATTAAACCCGCCGGCGAGTCGGCCCGCACTCGCGCGCTCCCGTTCGACCGGCGCGTTAGGCGCGCGCCCACTCGTGCGAGCTTGCAAGGGCCACTCCACCCTTGCGCGCGAGTATATACCCCTGGAAGTGGGGGGCTTCCCGTATTACTCGCACGCCGGTTGTTCGCGCGATGGCTTCGTTCCGAGTCTCCGGCGCTGTCGAGATGTCTCTTCGGGGCCTTTCGACTACGCTGCTTGGCGTAGACAAAGAAAAAAAGGAAGAAGAGGGCTGCGTGCCTCTGTCTCGTCTGGCGTGCAGACTAAGATGCAGGGTGTCCTGACGACTTGGCAAGGCGTGCACAATAGTGGAGAGCCGAGTTGCGGGGCTGGTTATTTTGCGCGTGCATAGTTACAGACGAGTTTAGTTTCACGTACAGTGAGCGCACATTAAAGCGCACTACATGTTTATGACGCACTACAATTAAGACTCGGTGTGCCTGTATATGTGAGCACCACTTCTCTTTCTATATCTCCATTTTCTCTGTTTATATTCCATTACCCATTCCCTTCGTGCAGGTTAGGAAACCAGAACTACCTATGGTTAGCCTCCCTACCTTTCTATACGTTCTTTATTTCTCCCTGTCTCTGTGGTGCGTGTTAAAAATGAGAGTGCGAACATTTCATTGAAAAAGAAAAAAGAGTTTGTCTGATATAATGGAAGTAGGCTGCTCCAAGAACGTTGTAGCTTCATCAGCAAATTGACAGTTTACAACCGAGCAGAGAAAGGCTAACAGGAAGAACAAAGAATCGAAATTGTATTAGGCGGTTCTCTCTGTGGCGCATATAATGTACTGGCCATTGTGTAGCACAGAACAAGGATAAGAAACTCGTGTGCACATCGAAAAAGGAGGGACAGAGCGTGAGAAAACTCTTGGTCAGTCTCCCTGCATTTTGTTTTAGATAGCCGTGGTTGTTACCGGCCAGGCTTCGAACCATTTATGGTGGATCGCCGTAAGGTTCTCCACGGACCAGCGGGAAAGCCGTTTGTATACGCTTTCAAAGATGGACGACTACTATTTTCGTGAAGTGCATGTGAGTCTCGGCGAAACTTTCTTTTTTTCCTGCAACGTGCGGTCCGGCAGCACTTAGCACTGTTATCGTGCGAATTGCTTCGATTACGGCGCTGTTTCTTTAAACGCTTGCTGCCTAAGCGATCATTCCTTTTCCACGAGCCGTTTCTTTGAACGCACGGCCACACGGCGCAGTTTTATAAAGCTCTTGGTTGCCTCATTGTTGCTATCTTTTTTCTTTTTCTGCTTTAACAACCCGCAACTGGCTGTCGTGCGTCTTTCCTGCTGCAAAAAGACCTCGCTCGTCTTGCCCGGAGCCGTGCCCTTAGGTATTACTTACGGAGGATCCCCCCTCCCGGCGCTTCTTTATGGCCGGGGAAGCTATTTGGCGGCGGCGGCGGCAACATCGAGGTCGGCGCAGACCTTTTGCGTCTTCCTCCGTCGGTCTATCTTGCAGCGTGTCGCGGCTCTTTGTCGATCTTCGAGCGCCGCCGGCTTCCCTCCCCGCGGTGGTTGAAGGGTGGTCGTGTTTTATTTCTCGTATACAAGTGGCCGTCTCTCGCCGGGCTTCTGTATAGCTTTTTTTTCTTTCTGCGTGGTCGCGCTCGGCCTTGCCCTTCCGTATTTCCTTCTTTCTTCCCTTGGGCGGCTCTGGCTGCCGTAAAATGGACCGTTTGTAGAGGGGATTAACCGTTGTCACGCTCTGTGAACTCGTGTTGAAGTTCGAAGCTTTGTACGCCCGCCCATCGGGCGAAAACCGTGTTGCTTCGCATTTTTCTTCGTTTTCCTTTATTTTTGTTTTCCGCGTCGTACAACTAGCGGGAATGCATTTCGAGGTATGGGCGAAGCATTGAAGAGCTTTCGCACCATGCATGTGCCTTACGAGTTAAGAGTAAGCGCCGCCGCAGGCAAGCACGTCTTCTCCATATAGTACCTAAATTGCTCAAGAGTTCACCGTGAGTGGATTCTGGTGTCGACGACGATCGTTTTGAGCAACGAAGTCCGGCTTCTCAATTCGCTGCCTACGAGTTCCACGGCTAACAGTCTGTCGCTTGCAGTGATTAGAGAGATAATCGTTTCTCTTTTCTTTGTTTCTTCCTTCATTATAATAATAATAATAATAATAATAATAATAATAATAATTATTATTATTATTATTATTATTATTATTATTATTATTATTATTATTATTATTTTCGTATAGTAATGGCTATAGCGACACTTTTTGTGCAAGAATTGCAGCGCCCGCGCGACGCTTGTTTGACGGGGTTAACATGCGTGCGGGGTTTTCGTTGTGGCGAGAGGTTCCGGGTAGGTGGCGCTTGTGCTCTTGCGTCGGCGTTGGTAAACTTTATCGCCTGGCCGCCTTGGTGCACCGTTAGGAGTCGCGCATGCGTGGTTGCTTAGGCCTTGTGTTGCGACTAAGGACGCGACACGATTTTCCCCGCACTCGGGCCACGACACTCAGCGGCGTCCGTTTATAGGGTACTCAGCGTCTGAGGTAAAGAAAGACCGAGATCCGTCGCGCAATTGAAGTTATAGAGAGTTTTTAACTCGTCTGTTATTGTGTTAGCGTTTGCGCTTTTCCAGGTTACCGGTGAGGTGTACGGCTGCAACGACGCTGGCGGTCACATCTTCTGACGCAAAGGTTAACCATAGGGCGCACACTCACTACTGCAGTGACCAACCGTAGTCTACTTAACTGCTGGTGTAGAACGTTGGTATGGCGACATGTGGTTAACGCGCAGGGCTTTTTACGATGTTCCTTCGGCGAAAACTTTCACGTGATAAAGAAAGAAAATAACTTTCAGATACATTCTAGTTGGACAAAGCGTCACTAGATGTCGCTGCCAGCTTCGCTACTGGCTACTGCCGCCCACGCGGCTCCGTCCGGTAAGCCCTAAACGCTAAGAAGTTTACGGACAAGGTAAATCTCTCTTTTGTAAAAGACTGCAACCGGCGGACCGCATCTTGACATGCACGCGTTTCTGTTTCCGCTGTTTGGCTAACGCTGCAGAAGCACGCCGTGCTATTGACTCCGGTGCGATTTCTTGATCGCATAACGGTGAATTAGTGCTGATGTTGGACGCGCACAAGTGGCGTAATGACCGGTGCTTATATAGCTGCCATTAGATAGCGGCGAGCCCTCCCCCTCTCATCCACTCCCGTGCCTCGATGTCGCTGTCGATGATCACGAAGTGAAAATAATACATCGACGACATTTCGCTGCATCGCACTTCCGGGCTTGCCGCGTGTTTAATTGAAGGACAACGTAGAGGCGCGCGACAATCCTCGGCTGTGCCAACGAGCGCGCGGGTTCTTTTTTTCGTTTTTCTTCCTCTTTGTCTTTTTTTTTTCTCCCGGTGGCTCATAAACGGGCATTAGGCCTTCGTTTTGGCGACTACACTATCGATCGTAATATCGTTTCCTGTTCGATTTCTAGGCGTATCAGGTACACGGGCTGCCTCGTCGCGCGTATATGTATAACCAGTTTTAGGTGTGTCCGCTGGCGGTTCTTCGTGTGGGTTCTCCCGGCTAAACATGATAGAGATCTCTGATAGCTTCGAACAAGTTCTCGACGTCGCAGCCAGCGACTTTTCCACCAATAACATATAAAGTTAAAGAAAGAAAAAGGGAAAAAGAAAGCAACGAATGCGGCCACAAGCGAACGATTCTGTTTAGGCGATGTTCTTTCGCCCTCTGCTTCCGTGTAAACGCCGTGTCTGATAACGCGGGCATTTACGCGACAAACGCCTTGCGCTGCCAAAGAAATACCGCGGGCAAGATACGCTGGTAATAAGTACGTTTTGTTAGGCTTACTTGCGTTGTGCGCCATTTCCTATTCCTTCTTTATAGCAGGTTTTGTGTTCGCTCGCTCCCTCGTGTATGGCGAACACGCCATGCTGGCTCAGTGTCTATGTAAGACATCCTGCTGCCGAACAGAAGGTCCGTGGGTTCGACTCCTGGCTGCTGCAGCCGCATCACGATGGTTCGTAAAAACTCGATGCAGGACACGCTCGCGCATGGAGCTTTGGATGCGCGTTGAAGAACCCCTAGCGAGGTCAGAATTAATCAGCAACATTTCATTATAGGGTGTCATACCCCACTACTGCGTTAAAATGAATCAGTCAGTCAATCTCGTCACATGGAACGGAACTATAGCGCATGATCTTGATTATTTAGCTTGCTAGGACGAGCGCGAGTCGCTGAACGAGGCGATCGATATTTTTTCTCCTTTTGCACCAGAAATTTATAAAACTCGTGCACCGTAACTGCATTAGCGCGCGCAGTTTGGAGCCGGTTTCGTTTGAGTAGTCGAACTCGTAAAAAACCAACGTATGAAGTTATTTCGCGTACGCACCTGGGCATGTGTGTGTGTGCGCGCGCGCGCGCGCGTTGTGTGTGTGTGTGTGTGTGTGTGTGTGTGTGTGTGTGTGTGTGTGTGTGTGTGTGTGTGTGTGTGTGTGTGTGTGTGTGTGTGTGTGTGTGTGTGTGTGTGTGTTCCAAACTCGACGCGCAGTCACACTAACCTGTCCATGAACCGCTGCAGCTGTCGGAAAAGGCATGTATGCTCTCGAACTACTTTCTAAACAACGAACGATGACTGGTGCTGCGCGGTTAGTTGTAGCCGGTTGGGTAGAAAAGTAATAATAAATCCGCCTCACGGGGCCTGGCTCGAAAGCTTAGTGCGTTCTGCTAGCGACCATAAAAACGAGAGGTCGAAGATGGAAAGGTTGAAAGAAATAAAGAAAAAAAAATGGAACACACAAGTCTATGCGGGACAAGGACGGCCGCATGGGTTTTGGAAACAGCGCAAACAGGGTCGTTCGTTTGCGGCGGGGACGTTTTAATGCAGCGCACCTGCTGGGAACAGTCAACCGCGTGCTTTGTTTTGTTAAATATCCTCCCGTGCGGCGAACCTGGCAGAAAACGAAAGAAACAACGAATATGGTGGGAACGGGGAAGGGTTTGACCGTGGAATGTGATAGGTTCGGATGGTGCAAGCTCTCGCACGCTCATCGTTCAGTTGCGCCCATCTTGCGGTCTCGAGCTGGCGTGGAAGATCTCGCGGGCGGTCCAAGGCACTGTCGGGCGCGCTTCCTTATGCGCATGCGCCGCACCGCTATTCGCACGTTCCCTCGCCGGTGAGTCCCGTCTGCCGCAACTCCAATTATTTCTTGGTCTCCGCAATTTCTCCTGTTCTAAATATAGCTTCTCGCTGTCGGTAAGTTTTCGAAGTGTTTGTGTGTTTGCAGACCTGCTGTGGTTACACTCGTTATACTGAATGTTGAAAAGGAGGTTGAGTAATTGGTGTATTTCTTGTTGACTGATATTTAACGCCCGATTGGTACCCAAGTTTACACCACAATGCTGCTATGTTGCACTGATGGAGAAAACGTTGTGACTTTAGTTCACAACTCGTTCCGTCTACTATACCTGACGCGGCTGCTCGCAGGCGCACAGTTGTAGCGGCGCCGATTACTTGCGTGGGTCACGCGGGGTAGTACGCGTATTCGAGATGTATATTCTGGGCGTGATGTTATCTCTAGCTGAGTGTTAGGGGGGGGGGGGGGCTCCTTGCTGCGCTTGTTCTGTTGGGCCACTGCGTTTCGTTGATGACGGTACCTATCGCCACGTGACGCGAGTGGTTGGCGTAATGCAGCGATAGATGTTAGCGTTCCGATGAGCGCTGGGCTTAGTTGTGCCGTGCGCTGCTGATCTG
Source organism: Dermacentor andersoni (assembly GCF_023375885.2). Lineage (NCBI taxonomy): Eukaryota > Metazoa > Arthropoda > Arachnida > Ixodida > Ixodidae > Dermacentor > Dermacentor andersoni. Next base: position 67,829,148 of record NC_092816.1, on the reverse strand, counting down.
CGTCGGGGATTAACACTAAAGTCATTGGTGCACTATAGCGTGCGGTTAATTCCAATGCTGTTCAGTCGATCTCGTTCTTTAGTCCATTCCGAAAAAGAAAGGTTGGTAAGTAAGAGCTATTCCTTATGTTTCGACAAACGAGTGGGCTAGAAGGAGCCATATCAGGGCAGGCGCAAAAGCGGCCGGTATACACTCTCTCTGTGGCTTTCACGAACAGTGCGCAAAGTTGTCCCGCGGTCCATTACGTTTTCATTGCGTCTCGTTTGCGCGGTGAAAAATGGACTTCTCCGAGATACGCAGCCGCCGCCCACAATTTTGTCGCAGTGCAGCTGTCGAGCGAGCGAGCGCGTGTGGGTGTTTGCTTTCTAGGGCAATGCAGCTTCACGCACGGCATTTTGGAATAGCCCCTCACCGTTTTCCTCGACCCCTCTTTTCGGCCTTTCTTCGCGGCAAGAATAGCTGCGCGTTCGTCTACTCGCACTCCTGACGCCCGCGGCTCTTTGGCCCGGGTCCATTTGTCAAAGTCTGCTTCCCTCGCCACGCCGTCCATCTCAGAGAAAGCGGGCCTGCGTGCGTGCATGTGTGAGAGAGAGGGAGACGTGATGGCATGTTGGGTGAGCTCGCTCCGTCGGATTGAGCCGATGTCGGGCCAGCATTTTTGAAACAGTGGCCATCGTTACCTCTTGCGGCTGTATTCGCGTTTCCCTCTCCCTGCCTGCTGCTTCCCTCTCTTGCTCGCTGCGGTTCCGCTGAAATCATTCTTACTTGCGCACTTTCTCTTCTACTTCTTCTCTTCATGTAAACATTGCCCATACAGAGAGAAAGAGAGAGCCACTAAAATCAGATTGCCAGTGACTAGCTGGCCAAAACACTGCCATGGTGTACACATAAAATTTGTAGATGGTCGTGTCACAGAAGTCGTTAGCTCTGTCTGCTAGGCGCACCTGTTTGTTTGAGGGTGGAAATGTTGGCAGTTGCGATGTCAACGTCGTTTTGTATCCTGCTTATCTGTAATTTTATGTGTTCGATACGCGGGCAGGATACGCAGTGCGTTGCACGTACGGCTCTGCCTTCTGCGTGCAGTCGCATAAGTAGAACATGTGCTCATGCGCCTCTCCTCGTTCACGAGTCGTGCATCAGTTTTGATCTCGGGTATAGGGTTGTTCCTGACGGGCGCCTTTTCGTTGTATAATGGAGTTCGTTGGATTCAGGAGTAGCGCGTAGGCGCCGCAGCGATGTGTTCTAACAAGCCTTAATTATTTGTACTCTTCATTGTCTTCAGAGAATAAAGGGATATTTTGCCTATGTCGCGTAACCTCTTTGCTTGAGAGCTCTTAGCGAACAGCGTGGCTTATATATAGTAACTTGTTTTTTTCAAAAAACAAAAAGCTTTCATCCCAGTAGGTGTTCCCTATCATTATTTTTGTTGTTTACTCTTGTATAGTTCATTTTCTAGATTTTTCATCGCACGATAAAAAGCAGCCGTGCGGGTTTTGAACATAATTAAAAAGCCGTTTCGCAAGCTAATCTACGCATGACTTGAAAGGTCGTCATCGACATAATTGATGTCAATGATCTCATGAAAGGTCGTGTAAAAGGTTGCTCTGCGAATCGTCGGAAGGTCGAAGGCTTCATATGTCAACGACGTGTTATATACTGATGCGTCATAGCTTTCTTTTTTTCAATGTTGTGCGTCAGAATATTATCTGTCTATTTACCCAAGTTCTTCCTACTGTGTTCTTATTCGATGACGCCTTACCCACCGCTGGCAGAGTGCGAAAAAAAAAAAGAAAGTAAGGAAGTAAGAAATGTTAAGGAAAAGGATTGCGAAATTCCTCACAGAAGTCAGCGCAGCCGGCGTGAAAGGCTATATTGCTTATAGCTTGCGTTACTCCCGTAGAATATAGTTTTAAGAAAAGCTTTTTGCGTCTCTTTTTGCGAACTATAGGATTCAAGAAGTACCACGTGCTGGGCCCTGATGACCTGAATCAATTGATTTTTCGATACAAGTCAGACGTAATTTCTTGCTGTCCGTTTTTTCGCCGTTGGACAAATTGTTTTAGTTGCGCGGGAGAAATACATACGAATGACAAATCGGTACACGTCTGACTTCTCGTATGAGCTGTATGCAACATATCAGAAATAGCTAGGGGACGCAAGAGGATTGCGTTCCCTTGCGTACTATATAGACCATTTTCGCAGCGATCTCGTGAGCGCCCCCATGTTTGATCACGTGGGGACGCGTCCATTGCTTGCGGTGCAAGACTTTTGTTTAGAGGTTAGCGACACAGCGCTGTCGGAGGAGTAATTTTTTTTCCCTTGAGGAAAGCCGTGCACCGCTAAGGGCCGGCAACACAGGCCGTCTTTTCGTATGAACGCTGCTTCTAGTGTAAATTGGAATGCACCATGAAAGACAGTGGCGCACTACGTACAGGATCCTCCGTATTTTGTTGCGTACGTCAAGAAAAAAAAAAGAGTTTTGGGCTCACCGCTGTACTGTTCTTGCTTAAATTTTGCTGAAAGATCGCATATTGGAGTCTGCGTCGTTTAGTATAACACTTGGCGCATTTAATTGCCTGGTATTTAAGAAAGAAGTGCAAATTTGCCTGCACTTATGTTCAGCGAACACGCGACTGCCCTCCCTGAAACGCTGCTTTCTGCAGCTGACGGCAGGCGGCGACACAAGTTTATGCGTGCGCTGTTGCGGCAGCAGCTCGCAACCCCATCAGCGCAGGTGAATTCACTGTGCCAAGTGCTATACATAACGACGTAGACTACGAAATGCTATCTTTCAGCATTTTTTTTTTTGAACGTATGCAGCGAAACATGCATGACTGCATTACAGACCCCGTAATTGCGACGTGCACCGTTTTGCGACGCTGACGAATTTAGTGCACCCGAGAAAACTGCGCCCATTCTTCGTTTGTCCCACATGCTGCGTACGCACACCTAGACGCCTTCTGTCCCTTCCCTTCTGTCTTCTTGTTTCTCACCTTCACCTCCCTTTCGGCTGCTCTACACGGGTCAACCTTCCCTCTCTTGTACAGTGCAGTTGAGCTGTGCTCTTCACGGAAACAGTTACTGTGCTGCAAAACCCATCTCACTCACTCACTCACTCACTCACTCACTCACTCACTCACTCACTCACTCACTCACTCACTCACTCACTCACTCACTCACTCACTCACTCACTCACTCACTCACTCACTCACTCACTCACTCACTCACTCACTCACTCACTCACTCACTCACTCACTCACTCACTCACTCACTCACTCACTCACTCACTCACTCACTCACTCACTCACTCACTCACTCACTCACTCACTCACTCACTCACTCACTCACTCACTCACTCACTCACTCACTCACTCACTCACTCACTCACTCACTCACTCACTCACTCACTCACTCACTCACTCACTCACTCACTCACTCACTCACTCACTCACTCACTCACTCACTCACTCACTCACTCACTCACTCACTCACTCACTCACTCACTCACTCACTCACTCACTCACTCACTCACTCACTCACTCACTCACTCACTCACTCACTCACTCACTCACTCACTCACTCACTCACTCACTCACTCACTCACTCACTCACTCACTCACTCACTCACTCACTCACTCACTCACTCACTCACTCACTCACTCACTCACTCACTCACTCACTCACTCACTCACTCACTCACTCACTCACTCACTCACTCACTCACTCACTCACTCACTCACTCACTCACTCACTCACTCACTCACTCACTCACTCACTCACTCACTCACTCACTCACTCACTCACTCACTCACTCACTCACTCACTCACTCACTCACTCACTCACTCACTCACTCACTCACTCACTCACTCACTCACTCACTCACTCACTCACTCACTCACTCACTCACTCACTCACTCACTCACTCACTCACTCACTCACTCACTCACTCACTCACTCACTCACTCACTCACTCACTCACTCACTCACTCACTCACTCACTCACTCACGCGGACTCATTTATATAGAAACAGAACCCACACACGCACATGGAAATCTCTTGTGAGTCCGCATAGCGCTGCTTTTGTCATGCCCATATAATCAAAAGGAATCGGCGCGTGTCCCTCCTTTTCGAGGGAGAAGCGACATGGCGGCGAAGACTCGGCATCCAGATTTATAAAGACGGCCGAAGGAGACGAGGAGGCGATGGAAGGGCACGAGGACGAAGTGTGGGCTGTACGTACAAAAACATAAAAGAAGTCTAGAGGCATTGGAATCACGGGGTAGAATAGCGAGATGGAGAAGGAGGTCGAAAAAGAAAGAAAGAATAAGAACCAGAGAAGCGAAGGAGAACTGGGGACCACCACCGGGGGCAGCCCATGGGGCGGAAATAAAGAGAAGGCGCGCGCGGGAGGGCGGGGGGGGGGGGGGGGGGGACCTCGGTGGCAGAAATCAATTTCTCGAACCCCGCAGTTTGTCGACAGTTCGTCTTCCTCTCGTCCCGTTTTGCTCGTTTCTTTTTTCCCCTCGCGCGCGCTTCCTCGTAGTTTCTCACTGCTCGGTTGTATGTGTGTACGTGTGTGTGTGTCTTTCTCTCGCTCTTCCTTTTCTTTTTCTTCTGTCTCTTCCTACCCAATTCCACCCCCACTCTCCCCGCTGCTTCTATTCCTTTGTGATTCGCTGGGGCAAAAAGGAGCGGCTGCAGACGAAGGGCGCGGAAAAGGAATGAACTGGCGCAGAACCAGAGCGAGAAATCAAGAAATAAAGCAAAGGGCAGCGAGGAGCGCGTGACGAGATGACTGAAAAGGGAACGGGAGGTTTGTTCGCTCCGACGGATATTTGACGATTATTTGTGCGAGAGATTGTCTTTCTCGAATCCCCGTTTTTCTTCTTAGTTTGTTTTCTACTCTATACCTCCGCTTTGGAAACTGGTCTCCTCACCGCATTTTATTTTGACTGTCGTTTTTTCCCCTTTTCTGCATTCCTTTTTTGTTTCGTTTCCCATTCTCGTTACTCTGTACAGAGTTCCGTCGCTGTTTAGGTTTCTCGTGTATTTATTCCTTCCTTTCTTTCTTTTTTGTTTTTTCTGCGCCGGCAATTCCGCCCCGCGGCTTCTGATATCTTGGTTCTTGGCCTTTTTCATCACATTATGCTTTCCAGAGTGCTGCCTCGCGTGTGCTTTGTCGCAGGGGAATTCTTGTCTGGTTTTCCGTTTTGTGTTCGTTCACTCTTATTCTTTATTTCCCTGTCGCTCTCGCGGCGCACGCGGCTCGTCAATCTTGGGTCTTCTTTCCTGGCGCTTCCTCCTCTCTCTCTCTCTCTCTCTCTCTCTCTCTCTCTCTCTCTGTTGGCGCTTCATTTCACACCGTCTCTTGTTCGCAGTATCGTCACTGCGAGAATGTGTGGACGGCGCTTCTCGCTTCATCTGGCCGCGGGGGCGTGTGGCCGATACGCCCTTCATTTCCGATCGCGGTGACGTCATTTTTATCGCGCGAACCTTCGGAGCCTGTAACGCTCACGGTCAGAAAGAGGAGCCGCTGGCTCGATTTAAATGAACAGGGAGCGTCTGAAAATTCTGAAGGTAATTTGAATGTTATAATGAATAGGTGAAAATGAAAGTTAATAACAATCATAATTTCTCTTTATTTGAAAAAGAAAATGAGAGGGAAATAACGCTATAGAAAGTAATATGATTCTTATCGAGATTGTTTGATATGTGGTAGATGTGTGGTATTAAGAGTTCTTGCTAGGGAATGAAATGATTCATTGATTTTATGGGTAGATTTAATGTCGTGCCCCCCAAAGTGCGATAAACGAGTGGTTTTTAAGCATGAAATGCTTTTAGCTCCCGTTGTCAGCGACCTTCAAGTGACCTTGAGCCAAAAGCCAGAGCCGTTCGTTATCTAGGTAATCAAACGAGGTCATCCGGGCAACCAATCAAGACCGCATTGCATACGCTAGTTACGTCGCAAACAGCTTACAAAAAATATTGCTTCCGAGTTCTTCCAAATGTTTGTTCGCAATATCATTCAAGCTGCAACTGTTAGTACGCTGATGTTTTATTTGTCATTTCCAATAGCGACGTTCAAAAGGCAGATGCAGGGCACTGTACATTTGATTGTCATCTTTTGGCGCTTAGACAGAGTTGCCTGTCCTCGTTTCAACGCCAGCGGTCCGTGAGGTCCGCGGCGCGTCCGGCTCTCCGGCATCGTCCAAGCCGGCAGTGTCCGGCGCACCGCGGAGGGCTGTTTGACCGAGACGAGACTTGCAGTGAGGTGTTCTGTCGGTGACAGGAAACTCTTGCGTCCATATGGACCCATGCACAGTATGGCGTGGTGCGGTGTGGTGTGGTGTGCTGTTGCGAACATGCACTACGCCCATTTTAATATTGTCGCTATTGTAGAGTGTTTTAGTTGAGCGTCTTTACGGTGAGTTCCGCTCCGAGTTGCCCCGCTAAGTCACAACGGAGTGGCGGGCGATTTTCACGTTATGCGTTTGGCGTAGCGGAGCGGACCTTTCGTAGTTGCAGCGCCCTCTGGCCGAATTCAGGGTAATGAAAGAAAATGAAAACACCCATTGATCACTTTTACAAAGTAAAACGAATATATGTAACTTATTTGTCCATGTACTATCTAGACGTGCGCTTGTTATGCGTTACCGTTCCATTTTATCCAGTGGAAAATAAAGCGCAGTCTTGGGGAACGCCACGTGATAGCCAACGAACTTGCTTTTGCATCCAATCCAATCCTTTCTGACGCCAACGCTAGCCAACGCGCTGCGCAGCACGCTCCGCTCAGGCAGCTTGTAAGCTAACCGTTTTTGTTACTCCGCTAGCGGTTAAGCGGAGGGCGCATGCGCATTCGCGCTTGCGCTCCGCTCCGCTGCTTAACGGAGCGTAAAAACGCCAAACTAAAACACTCCAGTATCATCTCCTACCAGTCTAATTTGCCGGTAGCTATTTCATGCTTAGACCCACTCTCGATTACGGGAGAGCCAGCATATTTCTACAGCGAAGCTGTTAAGGGCTACTTTCCCCACTATCGTGTCCGCGTGTAGAAAAAAAATCCCAAAGATAGTGCAATGCAGGGCCGACCCGCGGCGGAGGTGAAGCAGGCGTTAAGCTCTCCCCATACGTGGGCTGATCCCGAAGATAGGGAAATGCCGAGCCGACCCGCGGCGGAGGTGCAGCTCGCCATTAAGCGGCCCACATACACAGCTTCGCTGCTCATCCTTCATAAAGTGAAAGGGCACTGAGTATTGTTCTTATTTTTTATTTTTTATGGCGTGCTTTTTCAAACGCGGCAAGTGGGCGGAGAGATAAACGTATCCGCTAAAGCGTGTTTTTCCCCACAACAACCCTATATTCTGAGAAGCCAGCTTTCGCGAGCGTAGTTCAGGGACGACTTCACGCGGATGGACGGACGCGTACGTATTGATGCCCGCCGGAACCGGCACGCAGTCCTATCGCCAGTCGTAATCTTTCGTTCGGATTAGAGTTTGCGAAATTAACAAGTTTTGAGCTGGGTGAACACCGCACCGCGTTCGGGGTAGAAGATATATGTTTTCGTCTAAATTAGAAGAGTCCTGCCGAAATATGGAAGAAATTCACTTTCAACTTCTTCAACTTAACATGTACCGCATCTTTTCAGCACAGCAGTATTATTCACTCGTACGTGTGTGTAGTACACGTGTATTCGCCGTCTCCCGAGGTTGTTGAGATTTGTATGCCTTCGCACCCCGATCTCTTGGTCCAACTCCAAAACCAGCCTCTTTTGGATGGCTCCAGCTGATGGTTTGACGCAAGTGCAAAGATGAAGCTGCAGGACAGTGATGCGTCGCATTCCCTGTGGTCCCTTGTCGCTTCCCGCCTTCACTGTTCTCGTCACTTGGATTCCGTTGTTCCGTGCTTGCCCGTTATTTCTTTCCAGGCCCCATCTACCGCAGCCGGATTTCTCCCTTCATGCGTCCGGAGACAAGTTGGTTGGGTGCATTGCCGATTCGCTCTTTTTTCCCCTATCTTCTCGCTCGGCTGGCGACAGCTCGGATATCTAGCGTCCGGGTTCCTCCCCCCCCCCCTCCCCCCCTCTTGACATTACTGTCGTATCCTTCCCCCGTTGCGTATTCGCGTTCATGCATTATTTCACCTTCTTCTAGATTTTTTTTTCCTTCTTCATTTTCTTTCGAGTAGCCTCGATGTCTGCACCCGAGCTTGGACTGCTGGGCTCTGTCAGCCTTTGTTCGTGAATTCCATTGCCCGGTTTACTTGAGATTCTCTGTTTCACTACGTCGCGTTCCTTCGTCTTTTGTTTCTGCCTTTGGTCGGCTCTTGTGTTCGGCCGTCGTACGTCCTGTTGAAAAACCATCGCCCGTGAACATCGAGTGAAACACGGCGTGCACTGAACGTGGAGTTAGGGGGGGGGCAGAACAGCAACAACGACGCTACTGTTGGCAGGGCACGCGCGTGCCATGAGCGGCTCCTGCTCCCCTGTCGGCAGATGTCAAAGGCGCTTCTCCTTGGAGGGGGCGAGGGATAAAAACAGCGTGTTTGCCGACGACGACCCACTCCCCTGACGCGGGCGGTTTCCGATTGCTGGCTTTCTCCCCACTACACGCCTCTCTCTCTCTCTCTCTCTCTCTCTCTCTCTCTCTCTCTCTCTCTCGAGGGCATCTCTCTAGGAGCTTGAGGTTGCGGCTTCCGAGTCGGGCGCGCTTGTAATGACTGCCTTCCCTGACGGATGTAACCGAGCTCGAGGGGTGATATAGCGGCCGTCGACTTCTTTTTGTTTCCTTGTATTGCGACTGGGGCTGGGGATCCGGCCTCTTCTCGCATGCATTCTGTAGAATCGACTGTGACAGGTTCTTTACGCGGCCCCTTTACTCACTCTCTCTCTCTCTCTCTTATATCTTCAGCCATCGGCGGATTTCCCGCAGACTGGAAAACGGAAGGCGTGTTAAGGGTGTTGCTTTTTTTTTCTTTCTAACCGATCGTGTTGCTTGACGGTGGTTGTGAAATTGCAACGTGAGGCCTCTGTGTAGCTGGAAGGCGAGTGATGCCTTCGTTGTTTTGCCGCCGATGCGCTTCTTGCGAAGGAAACGGCAAACTGAGACAAATGGTTAAGTTTTACATTCCAAGTGTACGAATGCACTCGATCGCATGCGCGTTACAAATTAAAAGTAAACGAGTTAAAAAAAAGAATAAAAATAAAGGAAAAGGGGCCATCATCAGCATTACGAAAAAAAGATAAAGTTGCGAAACAGAAACTAGAAAGCTCGTGCTATTCACTGACGACTCCACACCCACGCGGTGTTTGTTTTCGCACATTTTATTTGTCGTCATGATGTATATTTAAACTGTTCCTCTTTTTTTAAGCTCTGGTTGTGTTAATCTGACGACATGATGTCTCCATGTTGTGTTCTAGGACAGCGACAGCCAGGACCATAACGCTGTGAGTTATCTATTAAGGACAACTCTACATGTTTCACTGGACCTAACCCGCGACTCCTCGCGTGAAGGATATGATAGATTCGTGTTATAGCGAGACCTAAGGAGAACGTGGCATAAATAACGAGGAATGGCACTTGTGTCGTGCAACTTTCTTGGTCCGGTGTGTATGGCGCTTTTTTTTTCTTCTTTATTATGGAGTGACAACTAGCCCGTAGCTATCCGTATTTCTAACGTCAGCTGGCAGCCTTTATTTTCTTTGAATTGACTGTCCTTCTGTGAAACTAACTGTTATTACACCGTGCTATCGTGTGGAATGCGGATGCTCCTTTACTTGTTTGTGCATTTTTCTCCTTAATGGTTCTAAGAAACGAAAGTTTATCCACACGTTACTTGTCCACAATGGTTTCAGGGGAACGAAGCTGTCATCTGTAGCCTCTCGACAGCTTTGGGTCTGCATCCGTCAGTGACTTCAGTAAGAAGGGATGTAGCTGTGACTAGCCATGGTCAGGCAAAAACGGTTGGTGGCGGCGTGCATGCGTTTGTGGGTAGTTCAATGCACGACCTTCTCTGTCTCAAAAGGTGTGCTTTCTATTGCGAAAGGAGGTCACTATCTATTAGAGCATACGGGGCGTAGAGCATACGGGGCATTATCAGCCAATGCGTACGGGCCATAGAAGGGTGTCCGCCCAATTGTGTGCAGGAATGTGTAGTACGTGATATGTGTTCTTGTTCTGTGGTTGTCACTACTCGTTTTACCTTCTGTTGTATGTTTTTCTTTTTTTTTTCTGTTGTGTCATCTTTGTGTGCGTACCAAGTCGGATGAGAAGAAGCAGAGCTTATATATATGTATATACCACACGACCTTTGGTACGTTTGCGCTAACCGAATTTGTTTCTTTCTTTTTTTTCTCTCCCTCTTTCGCAGTGTGATAGTGAGAGCGACAGCGAAAGGGTGAGTGTTGATTCTGCCTGTCTCGTTTTGCCTTCCCACCGCGCCTGCCGCTGTGGACGCCATCGTGGACGCATCACGCCACTTCGGAGGACGAGCACACCACCCGCGTTTCGCCATGTTTTCCAAACGCCGTGTTACGGGGCCACGAAGCTACTATTTTCTTTATTTTTCTTTTTTTTTAATTTCAACTTGCGCTGTGGCCACGTTAGTTCGTGCTATCGAATTTTCGTCGAAATTACTATCTCTCCAGAAAGTTTTATACCGCGGACATACGGCTACGCATGGTGATAGTGGGACGGGTCGATAATGAATACTCCTACCACATTCACGAGACGACCGGCGTTCTCCTTCTCGTCTCACGATGATGATGTTACGAACATGCTCTTTTGAACTGGGTGGTGACGCATGTTACCCAACTCGCTATGGAGGGGCGCGATTCTTGCTAATCATATGATAACAAGCCAACAAACAAAGACACCAAGGACAACATAGCGGGAATTACTGGTGCTTAATAATTGAATTGTAGAAGTGGTACATTAATTTCAACGAAGGCGGATGAAAAGACAACTGGCCGTAGTTGGGGCACGATCCCCCGTCTTCGCATTAGGCGTGGGATGCTCTTATCGACTGAGCTACCGCAGCGCCGTTTTCCCGTCCACTTTCTTGGGTATTCATGTTTTACTACTATAGAAATAACCCTGGGAGTGTTAGCCAGCGCCACCACTGACAAACCTTGGCGGTGGAATTCATCCCCTTTCAATGCCATTAACGTATAATTTCTTTAATTCAATTATTAAACACAAGTAATTTCCTCTGTGTTGTCCTTGGTGTCTGTGTTGGCTTCTAATGACACACGCACCCATGCGCGACAGCGCCGCCCATCGACTGGCGTACTCGCTAGTATTTATTGACGCTCTTCGCTGGTACGTGCAATGAGGTGTCACCAGAGAAGCACCCTTCTATTCCAGTGTAGCGGCATCTACAGAGGCTGAAAGTGCCTCACGTCGAAACCAGCGGCGGCCTCGCCGATGGTGTTTGTTGAAGCATTATGCAGATTTACTTCAGAAGAGAACCGTAGAGTCGAGGCCCATTTGTGAACCTTGAGCTAGAATGCATTGCTAAGTGCAAGTTGATTTCATTCCTACTGTATAGAAGAAAGAGCGAGAGAAACGGGTAAAGAAACTGCAAATAAACATAGAGGGTATATTCAATCTCGTAGCTCGCAGCGTTGATGTCGAAGCAGCCAGGAAAAAGGAGTTGTGAAGGAAAAGCTTCGGAGGCCTTTCTGTAAGGAACATCTGAAAACAAAGTCGCTACATTTGCAACCAGTGTACGTATCAATACCTACGTTTCTTTTTTTCTTATGCTAGCTGTCACCGTTCCGGACTTACGCGAAGTCGCGTCAGTCATCGTTGTATAAGTGAGGGCGTTGAAACTCTCCCGTCAACGCTGGCCTGACTGTTTCGCCTGTCAGAGCCGGTTCTTGAAGTGAGATTGGGCATGTCCCCCCCCCCCCCTCCCTTTCCGCCCCTCCCCTCCATTCTGCGACCCGCTCCCCAGCTGCATAGTGCTGCATCTGATCGGCGGCGCGTGACAGCTTCCAGCTGGCTCTTCAGTCGCGAAACTGCGCTTGCACCTCATGCGTTGCATCCGCTATGTATACACGCGCACTTATATATACCTTCCGCGACCCCGTTGGCACCGTCGATACGCAGAAGCGCAAGCGGCGCATATCCTATAGGTATACGTGCGCGTTGCCTTGGCTGTCCTTGCACGGAATGCACGACGTTCCTTTCTTTCTTTCAAACTTCTCGGGAGCGAAGTTTGTCGAGGGCAGACATCAACGGCGCCCTCAAGGAACTACGTAACAAGCAATAAAAGTGGAATTTGGCGGAAGATGCAAAAACGAGCGAGTCCGCTTCCGCGCACGCGGGCGCTGGAGAGCGGCGACGACACCCTTCGCGAAGCCGTCTTCAACTTGCGTTTTTTGGCCGGGCCCCTCCAGCGGAGCTCCGAGTTGTCGTCGTCGTCTTCGCTCGAGTGCGCAGCCGGCAGTTATTGACTTGCAAATGGCCGCCCAGCGCAAATGTTGTGCGCGTGCGCACTGTGTGGGCGTCTCTCTCTCTGTCTCTCTCTCGTAGCGTCTTTATTCTCTTCCACCTATACAGTTCTCCCTCTCTCCCTCTCTCGTCGTGTCGTGGTTCGCACGTTCTGCCTTTGTTCTGCTGTCGCGTGCTCGACGGGTCGGACTATTTTGTTTTGTTCCTGGCGTCCGCAGATTGTCCTCGTCTTTTCTCTCGGGGCGTCCGCGCGGGCGCGCTGAGAGGGAGCCCTTTTGTCGCCCCGGCGCGATTTGAATAGGGTCGCCCTAATGAAGAAAACACAGCTAGAGAGTATGCGAGAGGCGGGCGTGTAGAGTGCACTCTTTATGGCACTCGTTTATGCTTGCGTAATATATCCTACTGCGCAGTGCGACGCGTTTCGCGTGTGTGTGGGGAGGGAGGAAGAACTTTTCTCTCGTCACGCGTATTTCGCTATTGTCCCAGAAACGTTACGTACTATGCGTTTCTTTTCGTCTCTTGTCATATTGTTTTTCGTACGTCAGTTTGCTGACAGAGGCGTTAGGAGTGTCGTTTGAATTCTTTTTTTTTTCCTCGCCTATTGTTAGCATGAAAGGCTGGCTCGAATCTCGTTTTTGTTTTCCTGGCCGCCGCGTAGCAAAATTGTTAGCGTTCTTACACACCTGGATCGCGTGACGAGCAACCCTTGCGTTTTTCGTCGTGCGGCAGTCACGCGTGCCGGTTGTTCGAGCGTGCAGCGCTTTGCGGCGGCTGTGACTAGGTCACGTGATAAGCAGAAATAAACGCCCGTTCACTGCGACCGGCGGTGTGTGAAAGACACCGAGCGTTGTCGACGCTTTCAGCTTTTTTTTTTTTTTTTTTTTTTTTCATTTTGTGACCTTGCACCCGTGTTCTTTAGGGGCTGTCCGTGTTGAACGACGAACATACGGTGCCCGTGTCAAGGGACTCCCCCCAATCCCATGCTCCTTTAAAAGGAATGAAAAAAAAAAAAAAAAAAACCCTCTTCCTCGTCCTCCGCGGTTTTCGGAGAAAATCCTGCCTTATGGTTTCGTGCCGAAGCACACTTTTCTTTTGTGCTGAATGTCTCTAACTCCGCCAGTTTCGCATGGCAAGTTGTCCGTACTGTAACCGTGCAGCTGATCACGCCCGGTTATGCGATGAAACGGCATCACGTCGCTTGAGCCGCGTGTGTTTGCGCCGCCTTCATCCTGGTACCCATCCCTGTTAGCCCAGCGTGCGCCTCGGGCAATCATATATGCGCACGTGCTCTTAACTTTCCTCCCTAAATAATTTGGAGTAGCGCTCGTTTCCTATGGCCGCGCCCTGACGTGCGCTGTAGGTTTGTCGCCTGATTATTCATGGTCCATTCCGGTGTTTTTCGCCGAGTCTCCGCTTGTTCAACCACTCCGGGTCGCCGTTACGGACAGTTGGTTCATGCTTGAAGTAGTAAAGGCAAGGCGCAGAAGTCCAGGACTCGAGAAGAAGAAGGCGCCGGTCCTGTCGCTTGTGTTCTTCTTCTAGAGTCCCAGCTGCGCCTTGCCTTTACTACTTCTGTGTTGTTGCTTCGCTGAAATGTACATCAGCTTGCAGTGAATTCCTCCTTTGGAAGACACATCTACGGTGCGACGTAAATGCTATCGCCAAATTTTGGGCACCGTTTCAAGTTCGATTTTGCTTGCGGCAATGTACGAAAAGTGGTGTACAGCCTGCGTCCCACCACGAAGCTTTTGAAGACGCAAGTGTACGAGCACTGCACTATGGCGATAATTAGATTACACGTTAAGTTCACATTTCAAACCTGTTCACAGCACGTACCTTAGCCTGTGTACACAGCCGTGTTGCGCCGGTAAATTGCGAGACCTGCGTTCGGCAGCTGAGTGCCGTACACGATATGTCGCTGAGAGGGACGCTAATGTCGCATTCAACAGAGATATTTCCGGGGAACAGTTAATTTGCACTGTCTGGGGAATAATAGTAGTTGTCGAGGTGTCTCAAACCGGGGTAGACGCAAGGAGAGAAGCCAGAATAATGCTTGAGGCAACACCACGGAATCCATCTCGCTGCATGCCTAAATGAGTACCTGCTCGTTAAAATAATTGGTTAGCATAAAGGTCCGTAAAGTTTTCAGTACTTCAGCTGTTCTTTATATATATAAGTTAACACTATAGCTATAACATAACCGCTGGAAGTATCGAAATTTCTGTGGTATCAACGGTTTTTTTTTTCCTTTTCTTATAATGTTGACCTTCGGTACGTCAAGAGACCAGTGCGCTTCTGCTTTGCTTCGCGCAACGTGCCGTGGAAAATTGCTTAGGCGAGCGGTGAAAAGGGGCTTAAAAGGAGGGCATTACCGAAGCCCGTGTGTACTAATACGGCGCCCGCTCGTTCTCGCTTACTACACCCGCTTTCGTTTTTCTTCATTCCTCTCACGCCAGCCGCTGAACTTCGACCGCCTTCGCTAATTGGGATCGCTTAACAACTCTGCGCTGTTTGCCCTCCCAGCTGCACTCCAGTGCTTTTTCTCGCTCTTTTCCCGCCTCAAGGTCGCGATCCTTCGGCCCCCTTCTCCGCCTAATGGCGCGATCTCGGCGTTCTAAAGAAGCAAGAGCGCGTCGACCCAGACGCGCGGGGGGGCATCGTGTAATCTTTGCGTGTGTTCGCATATATACCGCCGTGTGGATGTATGCGCTCGTTATTTACGGCTGTTGCTGACACGCCTGGAGGGAGGCCGGAGTGGCTTAAGTGATAATCTTATTAATAGCTTCTCAATCCTCCCTTTCCACCACTCCAACTCACTCCTTGAGGAAGAGGCGACGTCGGTCCTTAAAGTCTGCACTTCAGTCTCCGGGCCCAGTCGCTTGATTCTGCGTTTTAATTATGTGTCCCATGCTGGGCTGGAGAGGGGGCGGGGGGCGGGGGGGTCGACGCGCTCAGCTCGCGTGGCGGCATCTCTCTCCTTTCTTCTTTTCTTCTTCTTCTCGTACGTTGTGTAATCGAGCGAAGAGCTGTTCTCGGTCCGTGTTTAACGCTATAGCTGTCGTGGTGGTGCAAGTGCCTGCGCTTTGGCGAGTGCGACGTGTCTCGGCGTATTCTGGCGGACTCAGTCTCGCTGTATATTCGCGTGTTAGGTTCACGCGTGTGTAATCGGGCTTTCGAGACAGGAACGGCGAGAAAATTGACGCGGGAGACGACGCGGTATAGGGCGGAGTTGGACGTTGTACGTTTACGCATTTGACGGCTGAGCGCGGACTTGGAATGTCGTATGTTTAGCCGTGGTGGTATGGTCCTTTCAGTGCGAAACGCAGAGCTTATTTAGGCGTTTAACACACGACGTGCGTAATAAGCGTTAGGCCTTTAACGATGCTTTCGACGTGGCCCAGGCTGTGCGCGAAATTTCTCTTTTGGTTGGTTTGTCGGTTTGTTTGTTGCTTTCTATCGCTTCGTGAACATTGATGGGCCTTTGTGGTACATATTAGAAGTTGCCTGTGGCGCTGATTACCGCGATAATTATTTGCTGCATGCTTGTTGAGTAATCGACTTTTGTGCGTATCGTTTTTATGCTTTCCAGTGTTACTGCAGTGGCGGTACTGCACGCACGCCTCGGCTTTGTTTGTCCTGTAGGTCAAGTTTTGTATCCAGTGGAAGCATGAGCAGCCACATTTTCCTCTCGTGGGTGACTTTTCTTCCCCTGGTTTCCGTATCAACTCGCTTAGCGTTTAGCTCGAGCGGATGTTAATCGCGGTGTTCGTAAGTCGTGCACTGCTTCTGCATCGTTTGACTAGCACATGCGCCTTTGTTTGTGACTCATTTGTAGCGCTAACAATGCGTAATTCTATATGTTTCTTTGTTAACGAGTATTTATTCTAATAAGCCAGTGCGATGGTGCCCTGCTTTCTTTCTTTATTACTTTAGCTTTGATTTTTTTTTTTCTTTTTTTTTTGGGCGTTGTAAGCTTTGACTTTGAGGCAGCACGCTTCTTAGTGGCCACGTTTCCCATTTTGCCACAGCTAGCTTGCAGCAACAGTAATTTTAATAAATAAACCTGCTCTATAGACTAATAGGCGCTGACCCATGAAGAGAGAGAGAGAGAGAGAAAGGACGCACGCTTCGCGGAATTCTAGCAACCTTAGTATCTCCTATATCCTATACAAGTAGCCGCGTCACGCTTACACGTGACAAGCTGTAGCGCACCTTTCGTAGCAATTAGGTCTCGAGCTTCAGCTCAGCCGGTTGTTTCGCCAAGAGGAAGTAATTTGTTTCTAATTAAACGTCGAGCGTAAACTTGGCCCGCGCCTTCCCCGCTCGTCCTCATGCGTATGTCTGGCCGAGGCTCGTGCAGGAAGTAGACAAAAAAAGAAAAAGCAAGCGAGCGCGAACGAATATTGTAATGTCGCACTTCGCATGGTGTAAGTACAGGCGACGCTCTCCTGGGTGGTGGGGGGGTCTTCTTTGCATATACGCCGCCGCCGCGCAGTTCCGCCGAACAGGTGTTCCCTTACAGTTGCCCCGGCATTTTCGTCTTGCAGCGAAGGAATAATTTACGTGCAACCTTTCGCAACAGCGCAGCTCATTAGTGCGCCGTGTCTTTTCCTTAATAACCTCCGGCGCTGCCGCCGCCGTTGGTTCGGCGGTCCGTTCGGCTGCGTTTCTGTCATTAGGATAGCCATTCCGTGATTAGACTGTAGTCTGAAATGGATACGTGCAAGCCATATTCGCGTATACCTGTTCTCTCTCTCTGTCCGCGTCGGTGCTTTGAACGTTTGGTTGCACTTCTGCGCGCGGTTGTGTGCTTCTCAGCGATGGCTGCATTGGCTACCGTGTTTGCTGGCGCATATGCTTGCCCGACCAGAGCTGTAGCGCTGCGAGCACGCGGGAGCACGAACTTTTATCACGCTAACTATATAGAGCGCTGGAGGTTGGAGGTGGTGTTTACTGATTAACCGACGAGACGTTATATTAGCTTTATATGTAGGTTATCCGCTGCTCGCGACGACTAGCCTGGGGAACGTATTTGCTTGTTTTGATGTGTTTGAATAACTGGTAAGTGTGTATTTATGCATGTTTGAGAGCATACGCGCACGTCTTGTTGTCCTTTGTCCATGGGAGTGTTTAAGCAGTTTTCAATTTCACATTCCCCGGTATTGTACGAGGTATAGTGCGCATGTCGAGTGCGTTTTGAGTATTAATTCTCAGGGTGTCGGTCGAACTTCGGTTAAAATGTGACAAGTTTATTGTAACTGAAGTATTCGTTGCTGCACCTTATCAGTCACAGTAATTAATGCGCCAGTTGAAGGAATTCTCTTTACGCACGAACATGTCGGCGCAATTCGTTATTCATTGACGCACTGTCGCGGTTCCCGGTGCGACTCATATCTGCGTTTATTGTGAGCGAAGAAATCGTTTTGTTGCACACGTGTTCAGCTACACTTCCGATGGGACAAGAATAGCCCGCACCTAATCAAGGCGCGCGAGCGTCCTGTCTACGCTTGCTTATTGAATCAAAGCGCCTGTTTTAATTAGGGAGAGCAAAAGAATCCACAAAGTCTTTCGTAGCGCGTCTCCTAGCAAGTCGCCTATTATTTAGCGCAAAATTCTTGAGGCTTTATAGGCACTTATAGATAGGACACAAAACAGAGCCAAATTTTGAACAGCGATATTAGAATCCGAGTCATGAATATGCCAAGCACGTCTAACATACCGAATCCGTTTTCCTTTTTTTTTTCTGTCCGTGAAGCTCGCCCTGCGGCGTAGTTTATGTAAATGAAAGCACGGAGCCGTGGCACAGAAATTGCGATAGTACCTTATATATATATATATATATATATATATATATATATATATATATATATATATATATATATATATATATATATATATATATATATATATACATAACGCGAGGACGTGCTCACGCGTTCCGGGCCAGCCTTATCGATTCTCACAGTTTCAACTATTTCCATTAAGTCATATCTGTGCTCCGAGAACACGCAGCGTTTCTGTAACAGTGTATCTATCCATGCCTGTAGGCTCCCTTTCTCGATGATATTGCACTACATAACAACTAAGATATCATACTAATTGTTGCGGCTTAGGGTGGCGTTAGGGCAAGGAATCCACCAAGCCCATCGACGAGTACGTCAGTTAGTAGGAATGGAGGGAAAGCGGTTTATTTGGCTTAGTTACACTGCTCCAGTTACGGAAGCCCGCTTCATGCAGGAGCAAGTTAAACGTCCGAGTTCACATCAGGACGCTCTGTCCGCACTGCACGAAAAGTATCCGCTTTTAATACCGTCGCCTTCCCTAGGCGAGTGGACTAGGGAATCTAAAGACTGTCCAGCAGCAAATCACAATCGTCTAGTCCGTTGCAATACCACGCTCATGCTATCGCAACGCTCCGCAATAACCCCCGCCTCCGAAGCCCCATGTTATGGAATATGCGGCCGAATACCAACCTTCGAATCTATATAAGGTCGCCGTCGTCGTTCGGTAGCATTTGATGTTGGCCCTCCTCATCATTTGTTCAGGCTGTCTGCTAGGGGTGAGGGTTGTAGCCTTTTATGGACCCGTCGACAGTCGCTGTCCATGTGCTGTCCATGTTTCGTTGTCGTCTAGATAGGCGCTGATGGATGGGTGGGTGTTTGCCTCGTCGCAAACGTCTAATTAACGCCTTTGTGGTGTTTAGACGTTAACACAACTCTTTGCTTGCAACGTTCGTAACTCATTCCACGTCATGGAAACAGCATACGTACGGCCGAGCACGTCACCTCACCGCATTTATTGTTGCCATTATTATTTCGTCCAGCGCTTTTCTTTTAATAGACGGCGACCTCATCTTCCTCTAGCGTGAGAGAAGGTGGTGCGCAACAGATTTCGATCAGGACTTACGTGTATCTATATGCCGCATCGCATAGTTGAACCTCAATGTTCGGCGCTATTCGAAATTCCTTTGGTGGGCCTCCCGCGTATCTGTATTGCCGGTGGCTCGTTTATATAATGGTCTCAGTCAGAATGGCGACTCGTATATATGCCGGTATAGGGTAATATCCCTCGTAAAAAGCCTTTGTCAAAATGTACTTTCCGTACCTCGAAAATTCCATCCACTGTTTGATGTATCCGGTAACGAGTCCCGCCAGGCGCATTATTGCGTTGCGGCGTCGTTGGTGGAGAACTCGCGTGGCGCTCGAGCAGTCGGTGCCGATAACACGTTGTATGCGCCGTGGCTGTCTGGTTTTTTCCCAACTAAACATAAAACGTGCCCGACCGCGCTCAATACCGTTTCGCTTCCTCTTTCAAGTCGCACAATGATGGCTTCTTGTTCTGACTCTTTGGGTCGCTGCGGATTTCTCATATCTGGCTGATTTTCGTCGATTCGTTTCGCTTTGAAGTTGCGGGAGACGACTGCGAACGCGCGTGCCTCAGCGCGACGGCTTTGAATCGGAAGCTGGTTTCAAGTTATTTCTCCCTTTGGATACGCCGCTCTTGCTGGCGACTGTTGAAGCATCAAGTGTGACTGCTCGTCATTCGGAGTGCTCGTCCGTGAATATCCGTAATATGAGTTTCGTATACTATACGGTTGCATGTAATGGGATTCTCATATTCGGATGTACTCACTTTTATATCCGCATGTAATGGCTTATGGGAGTCTCGATGGCAGTGTGCGAGTTTGAAGTCTCGCTTGGTCGATGCTATTCTTACATCCCGGGGTTTTGCTAGCGCAAAGCCTGCATGAAATGCATCTGACATGGTCATAGAGGATCAGTCAATCAATCAATAGATCAATCAATCAATCAATCAATCAATCAATCAATCAATCAATCAATCAATCAATCAATCAATCAATCAATCAAAGAAATCATATTGTGCTGGCATTAGCATAGCTCGTAAACGGTGCTGGAGCAGTAAGCACCGGATATTTCTCGCGCTGTGAACCAAAGAATGGCTGCGCGTTAGGAAAAACTCACTGCAGAATCTATGAACGTCTCGCCTCTTTTCGTATGCAGTGCTTTCGTGTCTGCTGCATATGTCATAATTTACGCGAAGTACGCTGGCACTCTTGACAGCGCGCATGGTTAATATGCGACGCATACGGTGGTGAAACGTTGTTACTTAATAATAATCATAAAAAAACAAAAGTCACAGAGGAGCAGGCTTCACGTATAAAGACGCTCGATTTGACAGTCGTGCATGCGCATATGTAATACGAGGATGAAAAACGGCTCTAGTGGATTGCGGATTTCGCAGTCCATGCGAAACTTGGCAGGAGCGGGGATGAAGTAACGCGAAGTGTCGAGCCTCCCTCCGCGATTCCACGTCCCCCTCACCTTTCGTTTGTGCGTTGCTTTCCAGCACGTGTAGACGCGCCCGTCTTGCCACTAATCGGCGTGTAGTAGGAGCTACGTGTCAGAGGCGCCCGTGCGTGTAGTTGTTTTTTTGCGAGATTGTGCCTATACCGATGCGCGTTCCGCGTCGGGCGACATGCGTGGGTGGGCGTTTCGTCACCGCGCGGTTCAGTCACCCGGTCTCCGCGGCCGCCATGCCGTGCGCCGCACATGGTGCGCCGCGCCTTTGGAAAGACGTGGCGCCGTCTGCGGGCTCCGCTTCACGAGGTCGACCGCCGGAAGGCGCTGCACGGCTGGCGAGCGCGTTTCGAAACAGTTCGGAGCGTGCTGCTATATTTGCATGCGCCCGCGCGAAGCCAACCTGCGGCCGATAGATTCTTCGCTCGCGAACCGCGCGCCTCTAGCTTTTCACAACGTGCCCTTTGGGCTGGAACTCGCTCTTCAATCTGCTTTTATATGTGTTCGGGCGACGGACTCGGATACCGCGTGCACGTGGAGGTTTTTGCTCGGGGAGCTATAGGCCACTGTTAAAAAGAAATAGCGACGCGAGATTTGCGTCTTTTCATTTGCGTAAATGCAAGTCCTAAGCTTCGAAGCTTTAGACCGATTACTTGAAACGTAGGGTGACTTAAATAACTTAATGTTGTAGCCTTTTCCTTGAATTACTTTCCCTTCCCAGAACGTCGATGTGTCATCACGCAGATGGTGGTCGCGTATGAAGTGGGAGGGGGAGGAACATCTGGGAAACGTAAGACAGTTTATACCTTATATATACATCGGGCCCTAGCAACGAGTAGCAGAGTATAGCTGACAGCAGAGCGAGCCGGAGAGGTAGCGCCAAAAATGTCAAAGCTTTGCTCCTACGTGGCCACATTTAGCGTCAAGACGCAAGGGCACATACACTGCCCGGGGACCGAAACGGAATCAGGTTCTCAACAAAGCAGTTGTGGGGAATTATTTACAGCTTTCTAAGGATTGCTTGTTTTGTATTATTTAATATATATATATATATATATATATATATATATATGTGTGTGTGTGTGTGTGTGTGTGTGTGTGTGTGTGTGTGTGTGTGTGTGTGTGTGTGTGCGTGTGCGTGCGCGCGCGTGTGTGTGTGAAGATTTCGAGGTCTGAGGACATTCATTCTACGCAAAACAATAGAAAGTCGGAAATGTGATCTCAGGCTTCTTTACGCCACGCGCATTCATTTTATGAAGCGAAGGCTGTGGCAGACTAGCATGCAACTGCGTTCATGACGTCAGTGTATTCGCGGTTTTTTTAAAGGAAATGCGAATGCGCCTTTCCTGCGAGCGACTTTTGCTGCCATAAGCCATGATGTATCAGATGGATTAGGGCATTCGGGTCAAACTTCATGCACCCTTTGAAGTGTCGTGTTTCACGACGTATTCGATATATGTTCTCGGGTGGTATTAGAATTAGCATTCTTAAATGAACTACAAATGCGTGAGCCTTTGCGAGTCATCGAGACCCAGTGTGGCTTCGACATCTTCAGTTGCGTGCAACGCACGCGCGTTAGTGTTATTAGAGTTGTCGGATGATCTCGCCGCTGCCACCAATTGTAAGGGTTGTAGGTCGTAGGGAGGAACTTGGTGGGGACATTACTAGGCGTACAGGGTTCATTTACAGATATTTACATTAGAACAAGAGATACATTCGACAGTCTAGCGTGGCTCCCAAATGGAGCACGCCAGACGAAGCATACAACATGCTAGCACGAAGCTCCAAACACATTTCTCGAGCACGAGCATACTGCTCACGAGCACGATCACAGAGCACACTGACGAGCCCACTCTAGCAGGCGACAAACAGCTGCTTATAAACACTCCGTGTTCCCTAGATCCCTAGCTGAGGGAAACGTTCGAGTCATCGTAGCCGGCCCGCCTTTGAGGGAAGGGGGGAGGGGGTTTACACGCACACATTCCGCACAGGTTTCACTGCCCTCTCCGAGGTGAAACGGGCCCCTCAGCACTCGGGGCTTACGTATTGAAAGGCGTGTCTTATTCCCCGAGCTGACCACCGCAGCGTGGCCGCCGGTTGTCCATTGTCTTGCGTCCTGTAGTCGCCACGAGTGTCAGCAAACTGTGACGAATCCTGGGGCCCACGTACCGCAAAGCACCCTTTTGTTAGGGAAGCTCTTCTTGCTGCAGAGAGACCATATCGGCGGTGGCGGGTTCAGTAACAATAGTTGGTCCGCCGATCGCGTTTAGTCACAACGGCGCCGAGGGGGTGTTGAAGCGGCACCTCGAGGTCCCTACGAAATGAGTCACCGCAGCAATTGTGATAGGCTTCCATGGTTCTCTTCGGGGAAGGTCGCAACGCTCGCAGCTGCAGCTGGCTGAGAAAACTTGCATGTTGCCACCTCGGCAGGCAATTCCTAGCAGTGTATGCGTAAGCAAGTGCTGTCGCGCGAGGGCATATCATTTCGAATCTTGCGTGCGATGTGACGAACGCCTCGCGTGCGGCAGCTGTAGTGTTGCACATTCGCCCGTTTCCCGCAGAGTTTGCCGCTGGTTTTCTAGCGCTTCGCCCTTTAAAAAAATCTCGGAGATTGAGTTCTCCTCACCAACTGCAGAATACACGCAGCGCGTGTGCCTTTATCGCCTACCTTTAGACTTTTTTTTTAGTTAAACGAATTTAAGGAGGTATTCGGGTATGTATAGGCGGCACCAACTACTTACTCTCTTCTCTGACATACACAATCGTGCTCGAAAAGACAAATGTTATTGAAACAATGATCAGAAAAAAAAAAACACACTTATCAGTTCTGAAGCTCACGTGCAAAACAAATCTTGCCCGAACTTTAAAAGAGAGACAAGTCATAAGGGAAGGACAGGAAAGTTAACCATGACTAAGCCCGACTGGCTACCCTGCACCAGAGAAGGGGGTGTGAAGAACGGCCAGCTGCAGTGCAAGTTTGCCAGCCAGTTACGCCAGCGGTAGTAACCTTATCTTGGAACGCCGCCGCCGACCTATAGCCTCGTCGCCGTTGCGAGTGAAGGAGTTCGACGAAGCAGGCTTTGTGCTGAAACCGCCAACCTCTAGCCTCGTCGCCGTTGCGAGTGAAGGAGTTCTACGAAGCCCCTCTGACGTCGGCTCCGGACCATTGTACCTGTGCATGTGAGCCCGCTTCCTCCAAAAGGGCGGGTCATCTACGGTGACGTCGAACGGTGACGTCGAACGGTGACGTCGAACAATGACTGGACGAACGTTTCCGTCCGCTTGGAATCAAAGGGCGACCAAGTGCTTGTAAGCAGCGATTGTCGGCTGCTGGAGAGTGCTCATCGTAGTGAGCTGAGTGCTCGTTGTCGTGCTAGAAATGTACTAGTGAGCTGAGTGCTCGTTGTCGTGCTCGAGATGTACTAGTGAGCTGCGTGCTCGTTGTCGTGGTCGAAATGTACTAGTGAGCTGTGAGCTGCGTGCTCGTTGTCATGCTCGAAATGTACTAGTGAGCTGTGTGCTCGTAAGCTGTTTGCTGTGTGCGTCGTCTTGCGTGCTCCATGTGGGAGTCACGCTAGACTGTCGATGTATGTCTTGTCTAAGATGTAAATAATGTAAATAAATCCTGTTCACCGAGTTCCTCTCTACGACCGTCCATTCCTTCAAATGGTGGCAGCGGCGGGATCGTCCGACAACTAGGTGGGTAAAAATTGCCCGTTCGTTAGATACCCTTCTGCACCGTTTAGGGCGGGACGTGGCCTACGCAACCCGTTTTTTGCACCGAATAATAATGTCGCAGTTTCGCTTGAAAAGGGCAGCGTCGGTTGCGATAGCAAATTAGTAGACGCAGTAAAGATAGTATAGGTTTATCGGCCGTATAAACTTCTGAACATTCACTTACGAATTTAAGCATGGTGTCAGCGCGCAAAGGCAAACACGAACACGTCACACTCAATGACTGCGGACACTCACTGTCAAAACGCTGGCGTGAGCCAGCGCAGGAGCGGCAGCAGCGAGCGAAGTGACCATCGTGCTGTCTATCGCGTCAGCGCAAACTGAGAGGCGAGAACACAGCACACGCAAAGCTACGACCCGTCGGCCCACCTATATACTCTGCCGCGAAAACAGATCGCTTTCAACATGAAGCCCACTCGTTGCAGCCGAAGTACATTTGCCAGTGGTAGCGGTTCTCTCGCTGATCTCATCTGTGTTACGTTGGGCCTCTCCCATCAGCAGCTTGACGTATACTGCCGTCGGTGTTTCGCGCGATGACCCGAAGCGGATGTCGATCGGCTTGTTTCTTTTACGTGGTCGTTCTTTAGCTTGCCGTGCTTCTTCCCGCACAATTTTGTTCATTTCAATGTCCGGCATCGTATTTCCGGAGCGATAAATGAAAAGATTTAGGACGCCGTTACGCATTTTTTAATGCTGCTTTGAGAATGACACAAGCTGTTTGCCGCAGGGCAGTGAAATGAACTATTCTCCCTGTCCGAAGGCAAAGCAGATCATTTGCGGATAACCGTTCTTTCCTGCAAAATATGCCAAAGAGAATCACGGTGGTGCGATCGTTCAGCCAGCACGAGAATGATTGCTATTACATGCATTTGTCTATTATTCGTGTTCGTGGCTTGCGACCTTTCTTGCAACGTTGTTTAGCAAGCATTTATCTTCCTAAATTTCCAAGCAGCGATAGTTTCTAAACACAAGGCAATGAGTTTCGGTGCCCGCGCTTACAACATCGGGAACTGCTTCATTTGTAACGCTAAATTTTCACGAGTACGATCAATTTGCGAATTGCAGAGCCGTCTGAAACCCGACGGACGAAGTTTATGCAAATTCATGTACTATAGCCATCATTCATGTATGCTGAGGTGCTAACGTGTACGTGTTGTGTCAAATTCGTCTGATTTTATATAATTCTACCTTGGTGGCGCTTTCAGCCAATCACGGAAGTCACGGTAGCCCTGTGAGCCAATCGTAATTTCCAAGATGGCGAATTCGACAACATGGCGGAATTTGACATTTCCAGAGCAGCATTATTGGCTGAACATTCATACTTGCAGCTCGCGTACTATATAGCGCAAGATTTGCCTTTAGTGATTTCTGTATATTTATAGGAAGCTCTATGTGGTTAACGAGAAACGAATTTCACGGCAATCTTGCCGCGGCGTCTGCTTCAGCTGAGCTCCCCGTGCGATACGTTTGTGTGGTGCAGTTGTCTATATCTATACAGTTTCTTCCTTCGCTGGCTTTGGTTGCAGCTCACAGAGGGAATTAACGGAGGCGGCGGTCGTTCAGCTTATATAAGTGCACTGGAGGTTGAGCCGTGGCTATACGACGAAGAGAGAGAGAGAGAGCGTCGGCTCTTCTAACTCCGCGACCACTTCCGCGACGCAGACGTTCCATTCTGAAAGACATGAGGGTACTTGGCTTGAGACGCCGAGAGAGTTTTTGAGATAACGCTGACTCTGCTGCCGAAAATGGAAGTATCTAGCGATGAGAGCAGGGCTTCCGAGCGCGCTTTCATTGCGAACTTATTCCCCATCCGCCTTAGTCCCCCCCCTGCTTTTCTCTTTGTATCTTGGTCTTTCATGCCGTCCTTATCCCGTGGAGAGAAAGAGAGAAAAGAGCTTATGTGGGGCTCTTCGAGGCTTTCTTCGTGAAAGGTAACAAACTCTCACCGTGTGCGGTAAGGCTGCGTCCTCTGCCCTCGGCTGTTACCTTGTTTGTCATCTTCGGGTCTTCCGCGTCGTCTCCTGTTTACTTCCTCACCCCCGCGGTTTGCTTGGCTTGTGCGTTCGCGTTGATTCCTATGGTGCTGTGCAACTGTTCTTTTTTTTTCTTCTGTGAATTATTTTGTTTTAGTACGCGTTTGCAATTCAAGCGCCTCTTGCCAATGGTCGACGGCACGGCACGGCGTATTTTGTTGCGTAGGAGTGGGTGGTGTACGACTGGCTGGCTTGAAGGAAAGAAGCGAAGCGGAATTGCGACAGGAGCGCCGTCTTAAGCGGAGTCGCGAAAACGGGCGGGCCAAGAAAATCCCCTCTTTTTCTTTCTTTTGTTTCTCTCTCTCAGCTTGCACAGAGAGGATTGATCGGGGGCGGATTTCCCCTCCCGCGAACGCGCGCACTCCCGAGATTATATAAAGATGCCCCGGTGAAAAAGCGATTTCTTCCTTCCACACGCCCTCTCGATACAAAGCCCCGAGGCGCCTTCTACGCTGGAGACTCGCGCTATCTGCGCGTGGGCTGTTCTTTCTCTTTGTGATCGTTCTTTTGTTTCGTTCTCTATTATGTACCGTAGCCAACGTCTTGTTGGCTTTTCGCTGTAGTGCAGCCGGAGACCGGCCTTATCTCGACCGGGCGGGCGGGCTCGGGCGCCTTCCTCGCCCGCAAGCTTTCCTTTTTAAGCACTCTTTTCCCCTGTACGGTCTGCTCCACCGCCGGGCTGCCGATTCGGGGAGCGCTGCGTCATAGGCGTCGTCGCGGTGAAGAGTTGCTCAAACGCTTTCTTTCTTTCTTTCTTTCTTTCTTTCTTTCTTTCTTTCTTTCTTTCTTTCTTTCTTTTATAGTGAGTACTACACGATGGGCTCACTCGTAACTCGCGACACGAGCGCGGTGTCACAATGATGTATGGCGCTCTTCGTCGCCGGTTTCTCGGCTTAGCGAAGTACGCGTACTTCTTAGCGAGTAGTTATACGTCATTTCTTTATTTTATATTATTTCGTTTTATTGCCGTTCACACGGAAGCTTACTTTCCGTTCTCTCTCTCCGGGATCACAGCAGGGCTTTGCCGATATATCCGTCTTCCGCTGCCTTCTCCTGACGAGGTTCCTCTACACCTAACTCTGCAGGCACGGTGTACAAGCGCTGATCCCAACTTTCCGAAAGCATGATGGCGGCATTTTCGCGTGTACCTATATTTCGCTGATCAGTGCATCATGACATTTGACTTCGTAATTGTGCTGCATCTTTTGCCGGTCGTTTACTGTAGACGGCACCATCGTGACTTTCCGTTTCGGAGCACCTGTGCAGATTTAATAATGCCGTTCAGTAATGAGAGTGGTTTGCGCTTTCTGACAGAGGAAAGGGGGCGGGGTGGGGGGGGCTCGTTCACTGTGCGCATCTAAAGCTTCAGAGAAGGTTCCATTCAGTCGAACTTAGCCCGATGTGTTGCCAGGGCCCTTCTCCTTGTTATCTTTTTTTTTTTCCAGTTCGGCTACCGTGACCCGTAGCTGCATTATACGGAGTTGGTGAAACAGAGCATGGCCTCCGAGATCTGGTGCCGCGCGCTGCCCGGTTCCGGGGGCCGTGGACGGAGTAGAGGGTGAAATTTATTCATCCCTCACTTGCTTGGCTGTCCTTCGTCGTTTGAGCGTCTTCTCTCACTGAGTACCATGCACTCCTTTGCACACAACTACGTACGCGACGTATAGTAATGTGGTGGCCGACGATGAGTAGATGCCGAATCGAGAGACCCTTTGTTTGCACGAGTGCCGCGGAGCCATTCGCCAGGCCTCTTTCGACTAGCGATGTGAATGTTGCTCGAGGCCTCCTTCTCGTTTCTCTCCGTGTGGCCGCGTCGGCCCTCTCGGCCAGCGTTGGCGCGCGTCCGGTTATTACGCGCTCCTTTGCATACGCAAGCCATTTTTCTTGGGCAAATTGTATCGCATTTGAGGTGCCGCATGCATAAGCTATCGGGCCCCTTCGCGAGCGCCATCTGTGCCGGCGACCGTAAGTATGCGGAAGTACAAAATATAGACGCTTGAGCAGAGCAGGGTATAAAAAGAAATTCGGTGAAATAAGCGGGGAAATAAAGAAAGCAAATGAAAGAGTCGTCCGGGGAAATAGCTAGAGAGAGGAAGGAATTATATGGGGCGATGTTGCCCCCCCCCGGTCCTTTCCGTATAGGTTTCTTGCGGTTGAGCAAAAGTGAAATAAGGGGCAAACGCAAACGGCGCGCGAAGGAGAGCTTGCACTGAAAGCCTGAGAAAGTACGAAATGGATCGAGGCTCTCGTAGAATCAACAACTCACATCGCATAACGGCGCCAACAGAGAATCGTTGTCATTTGCAGAAGCAAGGGGCACTGCTCGGAATTTTTTTCTTAGATCGTCTTCAAAAGCCACTGAATCGAAAAAAAGAAAAAGGGAGATAAATAGAAAAACAGGGCGAGATAAAGTCGAACGGGGCCCATGTTGAATAGGAGCGAATGAGCGAATAGACAAAAACATATATATAAATAAAGAGAGCAAGAGGGAGAGAAAGCGAGAGAGAGGGGGGAATGCGCACGTTTGTGCGATGAAAGGGCGGCGAACGTGTGATGACAGGAACGCGCGAAGAACGTGGGTGTGCGGTGCGGTGGCGAATTTCTCGCCCGAGGTGCGCGGCCCCGCGTGCCACCACCACCACCCTTGCGAGAGAGAGCTATGCACGAGGGCAGGGCGGAACGCAAATGAAACGCGTGCGCCGCGAAATGAGATCGAGTGACCACGCCCATTTCGCTCGCCTGAAGACAGCACTGTGCCCTCATGCGTCGTTTCTCTCATGGTTATACCCCCTCCCGCTTTTTCCCCCCCGTGATGTTCTTTTCTCTTTTTTTCTTCTTTCGTCTCTTATTCGCTGCCATTTTCGGTCCGCTCGCGTGCCGTTCTCCAGGAGCAGCTCGTGTGTGCGTGCGTAAAAAAAAGAGGGTTGGGGAGAGAATGTGCATATTGTTCCGCGCGATTTCGCGCATATCTCGTCTACTTTGTCTTACTTTCGGTTAGCTTATTCACTTCTCTTTCATTCCTTGAGGCAGCCTGTTTTAAACTCGGCTTCGTCGTCTTTTGCTTTTGTGTCGTTTCATTTCGTGCTCGGGAGAAATTGCCTCGGAATCTGCCCCGTCCCGCGGCTTTCAACGCCAGCCGCTCGGAGTCTCCTCGTACGTTCGGTCGATGCGTGTGTATTTATACTGCACTTCGGAGTTCTGCTGTAGCGGTGGTTGCCATCTTGTTTCGTTTAGAGTTTCCACCTATGTGAGGACTCGCTTAGAACTTTGCTGATGTCCTTATTTTAGCCCGCGCTCCTTTAAACCTTTCAACAGCTCTGAAAGCATGGGTTTAACTTTATAAAGATAGCCTGTAAAGGTTTAGGCGGTGCATCTAAGGCGTACGCACTGTTAAGACGCTTGCTCTTTGTGTGCTTTGTCGCTCTTTTCAAATGTGCGCTCTGAACCGCTGTATAGTGAAGAAGGCATTAACTTTAAAGCGAGCGCTGCCGCTCCCTGCAGGCAGCGGCAGCGTTCTCTGTTGTATACATGAGGTCCTCATATCCTCGCTGCTGTCGTGTCAATCTGGTTTCCTTTCAGCTCTCGGCGGTCTGAAACGTTTGCCCGTCTATAACATACTTCGCGATTACGTTGGGCTTTTCCGCTGCCAGTGTGCTTATCTTTGTGAACACGTTTGAATATTTGGTCGTTCGACCTTCGGTCTTATCTAATTGTCGGTGAGGATGATGCCACATTTCGTTCCTGCATCTCTGTTTCATTTGCCGTACCTCTTGAAACGTTACCACTCGGGAGTTGCGCAATAAAAAAAAGAAAGGAAAAGAAAAATACAAGAAGTAGGATCAATTCTGTCGGCCTTCGCTATTTAGTACTTTTCATGTTCGCCCGTCAAATTCCAAATCCAGGTCCTAAGTTCGTCGTATGTGCCTGACGTTCGTCATCGGTGACCGTGTCAATTTTTTTTTTACAGCGAGGCTGTTTATGGCTAGGTTCTGGTGGATATTGTCTCCGTGGGCGTACACTAACTATTCATACTCCTCTCCACGAGTGCCGTGTCTCTCTCCCGACATTGCGCAATGGGGAACCAGCGCTGGATAGGCGGCGCGTCGAAAAGAGTGCGTTGCACGCCGCCCTGGCGACGAAACGCGGCATATTCCAGCCACACAACCAGACGACACACACATACGCAGCCGCATTATAGTTCGTATGTTTCCGTTTTCGCGCCGCTTCAAGTGGCGTTTTTGTAAAGAAGCTAGCGCCATCAAGTGAAGAAATGACGAAAGAAGCTTTTTAAGCTTTATACATTTTTCACAGTGCGTCGCGGCGAGCACGTGTGTTTCTTTAACGGTTGCGTCGTGTATCGATGCCATGCTTGCGTGGCTGCCTGCCTCGCAAATCTAGCAGTTATGGCTCCGGTCGTGCTGCGCTATGGTTTCGTAAGTATTAGTTGGCCTGAAGATATTCCATATTTCTCTGGCTAGACATAAAAAATTCTGATGTTACTTCGCCACAGCAGTCAATGGAGAAGAAAGCTTTATCGCATCAGCTGACTCGCGCAAGCAAAGGTTTGAGTGCTCGGCTGCTTGACCCGTAACAATCCTGGCTACATTTAGCACTAATTACATTAATTTGCCGGATGCATCTCAGCGCCGAGTCCTCATCCGCATGCGCATTTTTATAAACACATAGGTGGCTTAGTCACGCGTGCGCCGGCACTATGCGCATACAACTCGTATTACAAGGCAGCTTCCCTCCTACATAATTCTTGGCAATGAATGGATAATTTTTACCTTTCGTATCGTTCACTTGGTGCGGTGGCGTTGGAAGGGGCTTGGCGGTGGCATTGCGAAGGAAAAATGGTACATATACCGGATGGTGCATGCTATTGCTCATTTTGTTTCCGACGAAATACCGACAGCAGATTCTGCTGTTTGGTACTGTCTGCCATGGCTGACCGTCTTCACTATCGAATAAACCAAGGATACACGCGAAATTTGATTTAGAAACCAGCCCGACACCGCTTGACAGGGCGACAAGACGGGAGCTTACTCCGCTCGCCTGACTGCTTGGATCCAACGCCGCCTCCGTTCTTGTTCGTAGGGTTTAGATGGAAAGACGCAGAAGGATACATCCTCCCTCATCCCGACTTAGTTGTGGCACTTGTATACGCAACAGTATCGTTGGCGCCCTTTTGTTTTCCTTCGACTTTAAGGGCACGCAACGCAATTTTCGTCCGCGAAGGAGGCTGCATTGTGCACGTTCTGACCGCCAGGGCGGCGCTGCAGGCGCCGTGAAAACTCCAGCGCTGGTTCCCCATACCGCTGCGCGCGCTCTTCGGCGGCCATCTGTGCGGCGCACTAGAGCCCGCACCGTGATTGGCGTAGCCGAAAGCGTCATTGTCTCTATCCACCAATCGTGCGTGACCGTCTTTGATTCGCCGGAGACTTGGCCACGATCGGCGACGTGCGCTATGCGCTACAGCGTGAAGTGGAACAGCGGGAGTGTTGTGCCGGGCAGGGCATCTCCTCCGTAGACGTGGAGCTAGATACTGTGCGCGGGACGTGTCGCGACCGAAACGTTTGTGGTGCATGTTTTCGGGAAGATTAATAGCCATCCGACAGTGCATCGATCCTTATCGTGGGAGATTTCAATGTCGATGAGAGCAGCCCTGACCGGGCGTGGATACTTACCTTCAGGTTGGAGTGCTTTGGCCTCAAGTGTTTCACCGATGCCACCGGTTAAAGAAAAAAGAAAAGAAAAAGAGAGAGAGAGAGAGAAAAGTGGTTTTACGTGCCGAAACCACGATCTGGTTATGAGGAATGCCGTAGTTGGCGTCTCGGGCAATTTTTACCACCCGGGGTTCTTCAACGTGCACCTCAATCTAAGTTCACGGGTGTTTTCGCATTTCGCCCCCATCGAAATGTGGCTGCCGTGGCCGGGGATTCGATCCCGTGACCTCGTGCTTAGCACATGCCACCACTCGTCGCCAATCGTGCCCCGACCTAATCTTCGGAAAGAACACTAACTCAGTAAAAGTGCAACCACTTGCCGTGCACCACAGTGATCACAAGGCACTGATTACAGTGGTCACGAAATAAATGATGACAACTGGGATCGTTCAGTAAATTTCTCTTTATTCGCCCAATACTACACTCATAATAGTCAGGTTCAACATAGAAAATCCCTAACATAGCAAAACCAACGGTAGCCTAAGCTTCGCTGGACTTCACTCTTCACAGGGTGGATCTTTTTTTCATTGGGTGGTTTTGCTTCCCCCGTCTTCTCATAGTTCTTTATTTCTTTCCTCTTCTTCTTGTCTCGCTTGTTTTTCCCACACAGTCGTTTCCCCCCAGAAATTATAAATCACGATTTTAGGTGGGCGTTCTCGTGCTTAAATTTCGAGGTCACGTCGGTGTGTCCATACATCGCAATTGTAGCGGCCTTGTCAACGTCGGCCTACCTAAACGGAGAAGCGTCGCAGAACGCCCGATCGACGGCTCGCGCGAATGAAGCAAGAGGAGTTTCGAGGGCACACACCGCCCGCGGTGTGCCGAGACCGTGGCCGAGACTTCATAAGGTGCCGCCGCCGCCGGGGTATCGGGAGCGAAAACCAAGAACGCGAACCGAGCTCGCCGAGCAGGGAGCGGTCGCCGCCACACACACTCATCACATTCGAGTGTTCTCGCAGTATGCCGGTTAAAAGATCTCAGAAAACAAAATGAAAGAAAAAAGAGGAAGGCAAGTAATAGAGTGAAGAAAAAAAAAATCTCTCTTACTCGAATGTTAAAAAGAAAGAAATGAAGCAAAGAGCACAGCAAGAAATTTGAAGGAGGCTGGGAATGCCGAACGCATGCACGTCAGAGATATATATCCGTGCGCAAAAGGACAAGCCGTGCGTGAGCGGCATTCGGTGTCGCAATCGCCACCCTCCCTTCGTTTTGCTTCCTTTATTTATTTATTTTTTATTTCTCCTTTAAACCCGGTCCTCCGCTTGCGCCGTTGTCGTCGACTTCCCCTGCATGTGGACGAGTCCTTCCTCTCGGCATCCCCGCTATCCGGCGACGCCCTCCT
The DNA here is from genome assembly GCF_023375885.2 of Dermacentor andersoni. Taxonomy (NCBI): domain Eukaryota; kingdom Metazoa; phylum Arthropoda; class Arachnida; order Ixodida; family Ixodidae; genus Dermacentor; species Dermacentor andersoni. The sequence goes on along the minus strand of NC_092816.1, from coordinate 67,795,540 downwards.
TTCCGTGCAGTTCACTATCGCGTTCACCCCCGCAGCAGCAGCAGCAGCAGCATTCGTCGTCGGCTTCCTCGCGCGCGCCAGCGGGGTGCAATTTCTCACGGGCGCTTTAACGCATTCTTCACCGCGGCGCTTGCGCGGGGCTCCCCGCAGAGCCTGCCTGCCTGCCTGCCTGCCTGCTTACGTGCGGGACGGGGGAGGAGTTTATTTGTGTTTTCGCATCTGTCGCCTGTTTATAGAAAAAACTTTTTCCTCGCCGTCGCGCGGACGTGCGTGCGTGCTCGTGCGTGGACGTGCCCCCCCCCCCCCCCCTCCCGAACCGTAGCACGCCGCTGTTTTCTCTTCTCCATACATATGCGTGCGCGTCTGCCTGCGTAAAAATGCGGCCGCTGTCGGCGGGAATGAGATGGATCTCTCGTCGCTGTATATTTGGGCTCACCTTCTCTCTCTCTCTTTTATTTTTAGCGGTTGCATGCGCCGGCTTTCGTCGTTTCTTACGTCTTGTTCGCTCTCGAAACAGCTTCCCTATATGATCGTACCTCTGCGTCTCTCCTCTACTTTATTTCTTTTCTTTTTTTTTGTGTGTTGTTTAATGTACGTGTGTGCGGATATCAGTATGCGGGATGTTTCGCGGCTGTCGTTTTCTTTCGGTTTGTTTCATAGCTTTCTTTATCTCGTACTTTTTCTTTTGCTTTTCATTTTTTCCCCGTCCTGCCGTTTTTAGTCTTGTTGATGGCCTCGAACCACTCCGCGCACTTTCGTCACGACGCTTGTGTGGTTGTTTATCTCGTTCCTTTTTTTTTTCTTGTAGTTCGTCAAACCTTCCCGTGTATTTTCTTGCGTGTGCGGGTGGCACGCGTGCTCTTTTCTCAATACGTCAGGCACGTCGCGAAGCACTTGAACGAATTTTGTTTGTGTGTTTTCTTTGTCCTTCTTTCGTTCGTCTGAAATACGTCTCTCAATTTCCCAAGAATTGTGTTTTCGCGGTCCTAATGTTTTCTGTTTCTTTTATTTTCCTTTTTGTCTTTCTGGGTGTTTCGCGTTTAGTTGACGTCTTCTCCTTCTGTTGCGCTTGTGGACATCTCAACGCATCCATTGGTTCCTGTATGCGTACATGTAAACTACCTCCTCGACATCCTTCCCTTTCTGCAGGTCGAGACTTCATAGCGCAGTCTGTTTCTTTCTTTCTTTCTTCCTTCCTTTCTTTCTTCTGTGCCCCGTCTCTAGTCAAGATTTGATTCCATCAACAAGGTCCCTTCACTCTGCATTGCCGTTTTCCTCTATCTCGCTGGTTATTATGCGTTCTGTCCTCTCCGACGTGCTTGTGGAATGGACTATATATATATATATATATATATTTCAGCCTTCTCGTGTAACTTGGACTCGGCGAGAACACGCACCGCTGCTTCTGCCGAGCTGCTTACGCTTCTCTTCTTGCTGGAGTGCGCCGTCTTCGTTCTCATCTTTTTTTTCTGTTTGGTTTTCTTTTTGTTCTTTAACGTCCTTTAAAAAAGACTCGCATAAAATGAATGCGACCTCTCTGCGGTCGTTCTGTTTCGTCTCGTTAACTCGTCGCTGACTCGCGCAGCCGGGCGTAATTCGTTCTCTTTTCTTTTTTTTTTTTTTGCCGTTTCACCCCAAATTTCTCCGAGTCGGCCGTCCGTCTCGATGTGTGTTCCTTTTTTCTTTGTCTTTTTTTTTTTTTGCTTCAGTTTCTTTTCTTCTTTTTCTGTAACTGGTTAGCTGGCAAGCTACGTGTTTTGTGATGCTTGTATTTCGTGCGCCTGAAGGTCCTCCTTCAAATTCCGGCTTCGTTTAGAAAGCGCTCATGAACTTCTGGCGATAAAGTATGATTTGCATTTAAAAGGAGACACCGTAGAGGGTAGTGTTAAGATTAAGCTTCTGGGAACAACAAATAGGTGGCCTTGCTTTGGACCAAGAAGGAAAAGGGGGAAAGAAAGGAAAGACTGGTCGCGACGCCGCGTGGAATTTGCCGCACCAGCGGTCGGTGACGTCAAGGATTGTAAAGTCCATCGTCCAAGTCAGTTGCATCGTCTCTCTGTAAAGCGAGCTACAATGCGTTCGTATACGTATGCAATAAGCGAAGACTCGGCGTGCCGACCGCTTAGTTTCACCGAAAAGGGCGTAATGCGTTTTTTTTTTTTTTAAGCTGTCGTGATATTTGCCACATTATTTTGACGTCGTCGGCCTGGCGATGTCCTCGCAGACTTCGTGGGCTGATATTTTTCATGTATTATTTTATTATTTTCAGCCGCGACTGCCCTCTTTTTCGACAATTGGACGTAAATTGAAGGTTTAAGGAATGGAATGTTTTGTCAGTGTACGTGTGCTTAATGTACTTGGCAACCTTTCTTGCTTTCTTTTTAAATGTCACGTGTTCTTATAACGCTGTAGACCAACGAACTGGGGAACGTTTCTGAGATAAAAAGGATAGCCTTTCTTTTACGCATGACATTTCTCTCGTCTTTAGCCGCAGATGAATGTGCGGAGATGGTAAAAAAAAAAAAAAAGAAAATGCGCCGTAGCATTAGAAAATGGAAAATCAATCTAAGCTGCATATTAAACCAGGTGCTACGTGCGATGTGGCGAAATGATCAGCTTAATTGTCTTCGCGATCTGCGTATATAGAACGAGCGCGTGCGTCAATCGTGGGTTGCGAAACTGACGTCTTTTAGACGCACGTCATTAACGAATGCTTTTCGTTTTGTTTCCTGGAACTTATCACGTGGAGCTCGTTGGAGATGCAGCTGCTCCCGATATGTGCATCCTGCGCGCCGGTGCCCCGTGAGCTTTCCCTGCGCGAAGTTGGTCTGCAATTGAAGGCGATCTATGGTAGATTTCACGAGAAATAGAAGTCTATATTCACAGAGGAAAAACACAAAACACACACACACACAAGGTGCAAGTTATGACGTTGTCACTCCCGTTAGGGCTTCTTATAGCCCTGCATGACAATGGAAAGCCTTACACTCAAGGAAGAAATGCTGTTCCAAGAAATGCTGTTCTACGCGAATTTCTTGTATGAGTCCGTCGTATGAAAGAAGCGTTCTTCGGGGATTATCGACATCACACCTGTCAGTACCTTGTACTTATTTGGCCACGCCGCATGTAGAAAGCTGTAGCCTGCCGAGAAGTCAATCCGTAGCCCTCAGTAGCCCTTGCGGAGCCCGGCTACGATTCTTTTTTTTTCCATCGCGAAGCTCGTTGGATTAGGCAGTCAGTCCTCTTAATTCTAGCCGACTCTTAGCCGCCGCCTGTTTTTCTTTTCTCATTATTTTTTAGTCTTGTTAAACCGTCTTGCTACCACACGTATACACCGACTTTTCAATATCTGACCTTTATCTATCTCCAAATTTTTTTTTTTTCGTCATTGTGCGAAATCGGAAGCACTGCATTATAGCCAGACTCACATCCAGTTTCCATTGAACTCTCTTTCTCTATCTTTCCTCTTTGTTCCCGCTCACGGTATACTAGTATTTTTAGACGAGCAAGAGCGACGCCGTTCGTCGCATGCCGGTTCCTGTTCTTCGTTTCTTAGATTCATTTCCCGCCACTCCCCGCTCTTAGCTATGTTACAGCGTCCGGGTGATCCGAGGAAAACAAGTTTACGGGCACAGGGCACGTACCCGTGTGTCGGCACGCAAAGGCTGCGCGTGCAGTAAGCGCATTTACGCTGCATCACCCGCAGCAGAGGATGAAAGCCTTCAAGCGCAAACCAGCGCTCGGCGAGGGCCGGGGGAACAACCCTTTATTTTTCGCACGCTTAGAGAAACCGTATATATTGGAAAAAGGAGAAATAGAAAGGGAAGCCAGGTGCTCGTGTAAGAGAGGGGCTTTCGGCTGTTCCTGGGAAAGAACTTGCGAAATACCAGGCCATGATCAATCCCCCCGGGGAGATTTGTCTCGAATTCGCGGAATTTTCGCGGATGTAATAGCGTTATACCCCCGCGCCCGACTCTTGCTCACTGTCTGAGCTTGCGCTCGGAGAATTCAGCAACCCCGGATTTGTGTGTGCCGGAGGTGAGGCAACAGCGCTGAATTTTAAGTAAGAACTCGGTCCCCCGCCTCGCCCATCCCCCCCCCCCTTTTTTTTTTTCTTTCTTCCTTTAACACACTGGTTTACCTTTGAAGGTTCTTTAGACGGAGAAACGGGCAAAGGAAATGAAGGACTTTATGCGCGCTTGCTTTGCTTAGTTTTGGAGAAAATTGACAAAACGGTATCTCAAAGGGGGGAGGGGGGAACGATGCGTCGGAAATGTCTTTGAGACGATTACTGATTTTGCACCGTCGTAGCGTGCGCGCCCTCTGCGGGTCCCTTCACGCGTTCTCTTGTCTTCGTATTCCGTTCGGATTGTGTTATGCCCTTCCAGCGCTACAACGAGGTATTGAGGGATGGCGAAGGCGAAAATAAGAGAGTTTAAGCTGCATTCCCGTAAACTTCTTACAGTGTACGGAATACGGTAGCCGTGGACGGCTGTATCAAAACTGGTAGCGAAATCTTGTGAAGCTTTGTCCAACTATGCAATGCGTCTGGAAAAATTCTTGCGCCGCGCGAAGCGCTTTTGTCGAAGAGTAATCGGAGAATGGCTGCACGTTTGCGATTATGTCGCTACCAACTCTTCACACCATCATTCAAGTACAATACGGTAGGTCATTGCGGTATTGGCTCTGCGCTCTGCATCGCGAGGTGGTGCTACCAGCATTGTTGCCATGAGGGAAGGAAAAATGTAGGAGGGAGCATTATGTCCCGCAGCCAGCCTTGGCAAGCGAACGCTCCGTGAAGCCACGGTGGTGGCCCAACACGTGACCTCTTGCGTCGAGATCACGGAGCGAAAATCGAGATTTGCTGAGACGTTTGGTTCCCAGTAGCTTCGCCATTAGTTTTTATTCGGTGCACATTTGTTCGGCTGCCGTGTCGTGGCTCTGCCTGCAGAGCGGGGACGCTAAAACCAACCGCGCACTTTGACGTGCGATCGCGTGTTTTGCCACCAGGTAGGCTTCAAGTCGCGTTGCGGTATGCTCCCTCCTATTGTTTTCCTTCCTTCATGGTTGTTGATATCGTACAACTCGCGGTAAACCGGTATGTCGTAAACGCGAATACGTTGCTTACAGGCAAGCTGTATTTCTCTAATGTATCTTGTCTCTGGTCGAGCTTCTTTGGTACGCTGCTGCTGAATATTTACAACATTGCGCTCAAACTGTTCATGTCGCTTATAATAATGTATGCTCCACCGAAATCGGAGGAGCAGTTCATAATACCAATGAAAGGAAGAAAAAGGGGCAGTGGGGAGGGAAAGCTTCTTCCATTTAACGCAATACTAGATTATGCCAACGCTGCCTGCCAGCTTTTCTGTATCATTTTTGTAACAAAATGCGTCAAGTCACTTTGCATGAGTTTGTAGTAGCTATCTAGTTCGTTTTACTTGTAGATGCGGGGCAACGGGAAATAAATATAATATGAAAGAGACCGAAGGGCAAAGGAAGTGATCGAAACAGGCAACCATGCAAGTCTTGCGAGTAACGCTAGGCTGTCTTTCATTCGTTTTCTTGGGCCGTGTACTTTGCACTGACGTGGACAAGAGGAACACTGACGAACTGACACGAAGCGCAATCCATACATGCCTTTCACATCTGGGTATCTCGAAATCCTGTTTTCTCGTGCCTAAAACGAGGAGGGGAGTGTTGAGAACGAAAGAGAGTCTGTGGCCAGAGGGGTCTCGTGTCAGACAGACCGGGTTTATATCTCGTACCGGTGCGTCTTGTCCCGTGGGACGTTCATCAGCGGGAGCTGCCGTGGTTCGTCCGCCGGGCTTTTTGTCGCCCTCGGTGCAGACTACGTGCCTCACACTGCCCCGGTGCACTCCCTCACTCTCTTACGTGCCACCACGGTCACTGCCACACACACACGCACACACCGTGTCTCTCTTCCGCTCACCCCGCCTCCCTGCCATTCGAGTCGGTGAATCCCCGGCCGGATTGTGTGTGCGCGCCTTTTCGCGACGTAGATTAGAGCTCATTTGTCAGCATTTAGAGAGAAGGGGACGGGAAGGAGTCTCCTACCCGCACAGGAGGAAGTCAGTGTTCGTCCCCTCGGGAGTGGGGAAGTAGCGCTCCCCGCCCTTCCCCCGGGGGGTGCTTTTCAGGGGCGTGGGGAAGCCGTTCTCCTGCTCCCGCCGGGGGACCACTGGCCCTCTGCGTGGCTTCACTGTTCGAGTTCCTTTCTGCTCCTTCATTCATTTGCTGTTCGCCCTCCTTTTCTTTAATCATTTTTGGATAGATTTCTTTCGTGTGGTGGCTCCCCCCCCCCCCCCCCCACGACTTTGCCGCCCATGGGACTGGGAAGTAGTAGGAGGGGAGAAAGGAAGTAGGGGGAAGGGAAGTGTTATTGTATGGGGGCTAAGGATAGCAATAAGGAACTGTAGTTGTTGGTGGTGTAGGGTTTCTTGTGGTTCTGAGCTGACGCATGACACGCAAAGCCGCAGAGCATAGAATATCCGCCTTCTGAGTGCTTTGCCGCGCCTTTTTTGTTACTTTTATTTTTTTCGTTAGTCGAGCGTATAGGAGCGCGCTCCTTTAGATGAGACGTTACTCGACCTTGTAACTTTTACCTCGACAACGCTCACTACTCCTTTGTTCCCGCCTTACCTAACCGCCTCGACACTGAACTAGTAATCCGAGCGTGTTCTTTTCTTATGCTAACCGACGTGGCGGGGTCGCGCCGCGCTTTGGCCTGCTTGTAATGAAAATGCTTTGTATGAGCAGATATCTTGATCCCGGTGTTTTTTACGGGACGTACGTGCTATCTCGATCTGGTATCCCTTCATCATTTACGTGCGAACGTGCTCGTTAATTCACTCGGAAGTAGTCGTTGGGTGAATGTGGGCTAGGGAAAAAAGAAAAAGACAAGTTTAATATAATCAGCAAAATAACCTGCCATCTCCTCCGTTCGCCATCCGTGCATTGTAACCAACTGAATTGTTGCGAAAAGCACGGCTGTTTGAAATAACTTCTCATAGCGCAGCCTGTAATACTTTCTAACTCCTGTGGTAGACTCGGTGAGGTACCGCCTGGCAAATTAATTCATTGCCTTTCCCAAGTACATTAGATGGATTCTCGTTGAATACGATTGTCTCTTTGGTCCAATTTCTGGCTTTGGAAGAAGAGCTTACTCTCCGTCTCTCTCTAGTCCTGTCTTTTCTCTCACTTGCTCAATAATTGTAAGAGCTTTAGATTTCGGACTTCTCGTCTTTATTTCGCATACTATTTAAGTATGAAAGTTCTTCGTCGTGTTGTGAAATAGTACGCCCGCGCAACGCGCTTACCACTGGGGAAACTGCGGCAAGCTGCAGCTACGACAGTTCACTTTGTTGTCCGCGGAATTTCCGAGAATCCCGTCTTTGTTCTGTAGCATAGCGCGCTTACCAAGGGGTCTCATTTCGAGCTTCTCTCGATTACTTGGAGTGGCGGCGGCTTTCTGCAACGCGAAGATTTATGAAGCCGTGGGGCAGTATGTGCCAGGCAGCTAATTGGATTGTTTTCACTTAACGCACGTTTGAAATAATACCTTACGGTAATCAACGCCCATGTTCTGATTTTTTTTTTTAATGCTCACTTGTCTTTGCCGCGCTCGACCTGTGATGAGCACGTCACTACCTTTTAAAGTGGTGTAAAATAGATGGAGTAGTTTTGGAGCAGAAGGGGGGGGGGGGGGACCTGTTATAAGGTTCGTAGTCAGGGAAGGCCACTTCCAATTTCCATGGCTCTCTGATGGCGATGCTTAAATTACGTGTGAGCCAGTGTTCTTTTCTCGCAGGTAGGTAAATGCATCGCAATGTCGCGTACAGCATATTCCTTTCTTTCTGTCGTGTACGTAGGGAGTTGCTGTGTAGCAGAGGAACTTCCTCGCTTCGAGTTTAGTCGCGTCTACATTAATGGCGGAAGGACTGAACTTGCACTTGCATTGCACTTGCTGCACTTGCATTGAACTCTTAAAGGCCACGAGAAGAGGTCGCTATTTAAGCACTGTTATGTGTGTTAATGACTGTGGTGGTGGTAGGCTGGTGTATCTTCAGTGGCAGCGATATTCAGCTACGGAAGTTGATTGTAGGGGCTGGGCACAAGATAGGATATCCGCTTCGCAGGCGAACTCCAGTGTTGGCGTGGACCGTGCACCCACGGTCATTCTTCGTGGGTTTGTATCCTCGGTAAATCTGAAGTCGAATGAACGAGCCGTACTGATTTAAAGGCTCTAGTACTGATGCCGTTGGCGCGCCAGATGAATGTGGTGTTCCAGTTTTTTAGCACGGATACAAGAACTACCGATAGATGGCGCGACCTGTACTGTAGCGCGCTTGTCTTCGCATTCGAGAGGTGGCGCCACGCGCAGAAAGAGAAACCGAAAGCGACGCGCCGAAGGAGGAGGGCAGAGGTAGAGAAGAGGAACACGCTCGGCAAGCGCAGCCTCCTTGCCCGTCTGCTCGACGGCAGCAGTCGCAGCGTGGCCGTCGTCCTGCGCGCTCGCGGCGTTCAGCCGTGTTCAGCTTGTGCGTGTCTGTGAGGCGACCGTGGGCGAGCGATTTCTCAGCCGCCGCCGCCGACTTGCTTTCTTCTTGTGCGTCGATACCCCGTGCTTTCTTGGTTTTTGTTCGGCGCCCTGCGTGGATTACCGCCGAAGGATATACACTCGAGCCGGAGGCCTCCTTGCAACCGCACACGGATACGACGAAAAGAGCCCGGTCGACGCGCTCCTACTGCGGCCTCAGTGCTTCGGGAGTGAGTGAGACCGTCCTCCGCCGGCTCCAGGGACGGATGGTCGTCGCACCCAGGCGGCGGGATCTGGTGGTCGCTTCTGCGCCGTCGGAGTTCGGCGACGAAGGCGGAAAACACTCGGCAGGTTAGTTAGCCTCAGAGTTAAGGAAAGGGAGCGGGCAACCTTCCAGATGCTCTACTCCTTTTACTCGTAAGAGTGTGAGAGAGGAACTGCGCCGAGTTCGCCATCGCGCTTGCGTTTAGTGCCGGCGCTGCCCTTTCGGGGCTTCTTTTCAGTACAGTTCAGTTTTGAAGGATATGACGCACCGGCTTGCGTGCGACGTATGCACATTCAGCGTCGAACTGTGAGGCAGAACGTGTCCCTATACACTCCTTGAAAATTACGTGTGACTTCCCCCCTCCCCCATTCCGCCCGTCCTCCAGCTGTCGTTACTGTCCGCGCATTTCGCAAGTTCACCCCTGCGCAATGCATTATAGCCGGCTGGACAAACCTGTCATTGCCAACGCAGCTGGTATTATTTTTCTTCATTTTCTCGATATTATATTACTTGTCCTTTCTACCACAATACCGTTGCGAAATGCTTCTCGCAGCTGTAAGCACTGCAGCGGGGGAAGGATGCGATTGTCGTCGACAAATGCGCAGTTCTTTTGCGTTGCAAAGTGACATTTCGTTGACTTTTCACACTCGTCGCTTTTCATATTAATAGTGCCGCGTTGTCATCTCCGTGGAAGAATGAGTGAGACGAGACGTCAATGCGCGACCGGATCGGATTGCTTCCTAGACCGATGAGGCCAGATGGGAGCGTGACTGCCGCAAGGGGCGAAGCTCGCGGCCAGTAAGACGCATGGCGACACGCACGACCGACCCTTCGCAGCGCCGTTTCGACACGGAGGTGCGCGAAAATTAACGCGCTATTTTCGCGATTGCGACAGCGAACCGCAGTGCGGTCCATTGCGTACGCTTGTCACGGCGCGTCGCCGCGTGTACAGGGAATATGCTTGGGTGTGGGATCTCTAGCGGCGGTCGTTTTTCTTTTTTTCGATTGCGCAACGCAGTGGTACACGCGCGACATTTGTGTGAAGCCCCCCTGCCTCCCCCGCTTTACCGAATCCGCGACGTGAGCTGCATTATGCCGTTGTGCACGTTATCTCTTGCGAGGAGCCGCGGGCTCCGTGTGGGAAGGGGGAGGCCTTGCGGAATGCCGTCCGCGGACATACAGCAGCGACCAGGTCGGGTGGTCTCGCAGGTTTGCACGTACGCAGTGTAAGTTATCGTCTCTCGTTTGCTGCGCTTTTTCTACCGCTGATCGGCTTGTCGCGGCCCGCAATCAGAAGGTCACGGGAGACCGGTGTTACACGCCTCGTGCCGAGGAGCGAGCCGGCTTATTCCACGGCTACGCGTGCAGCGAGCGAGTGGCGATACACCGTCCGCGTTTGCCCCGCCAAGATCTCGGTGGGCAATTTGACATATCGTGTGTATGGGCACCTCGCCGTATCGTCGGGTTACCAGTTTGCGAGCGATGCAGGAAGCATGAGTCCAAAAAAAAAAAAAGTGTGTTTCTTGCTGCTGATGGGCGTTCATGAACCGTGTGGATGCCTGATCCCAGTGGTTAAGCTGATAAGTGGCGTTTTTGCCTTTTACTCTGTCTGGACTGTGTGTGTTTGCAGAAAATGCGGTTAGTTTAACCGAACATTTAACTCGGCCCCTGTCAGCATGTGAACCTGTGTATCGGTGTTGTGGAGGGATTATCGGCAACTGCTAAAACGAATTGCCTGACGATCGTCCGCTGCGCGACAGGTAGCGGACGTTGGGATTTGCTAATCGAACACCATTTGCTACCCATTCCAGAAAGATACTTGAGTTCCGACCCTGTATTGACAGATGCATGAAGGTACACCTGTTCGAGCCCTTTGCGTATACTTTTCGAGATCGCGTCGCGATGTGTCTCTCCGTAAACGCCTGCCGGTGCTTTGCGAATTTGTTGCTCCACGCTAGAATAGCTCGATGCGAGAAAAAAATAAAAAAAAGAAGCATCCTTTGACGAGCCCGCCGGTATTGAGGAAGGCGGCGACGCCGAAAAAGGGCGCCCGGCAGTCGCCTCGCCTTCTTCGATTACGGCTGCGGTCGGCGTGGCGGACGCGCGCTCGTGGCCGCCGCTGTCGGCGTGGCGACCGGCTCACACCTCCCTCCTTTGAGCGGCGGTGCTTTCCGCGTGCATGTCGTGAGAAGCCGAGCGGAGCGTGAAAAACGACGCGTGACTCGCCACCTGACAGCAGAAGAGAGGCTCGACGGCTGGACTTGGTCGCAGACCCTTCCCTCTCTCTTCGCTAAAGTTCCGCTTGCTGAGACTGTGTGTTCGTGCGTGCGGGATAGGTGGTTGCCTCCGGCGTGAATCGAAGCGACCCTGCAGAGCCTTCTCACCACAGCACCACGCTATCGCGTGCTTGTAAGCTCGGCGCCCGTAAAACGGGGGTTGTCTGCTCGCTGTCCGCCCCCCCCCCCCCCCCATTTCTTCCGCTGATTGACGTGCCGGTTTTCACGCGCCCGCACGTCGCCCCCCTCCTCCTTCCTGTTCTCTGAAACCCTCTTGCGGTGAGAGAGCCCCATTCTCCTGTCGAGGCAGTGTGTGCATGTGTGCGTGCCGCCTCTCGGCTAACCCCGTCACACGCTCGTCGCGGCGTGTAATGGCCCGCCGGCTGCTAAGCGGTCCCGTTGTGCTTCTCTCTCTCTCTCATCTGGCCTTACCTTTTTCTTTTCACATTATGGGAGTGTTCCCTTGCTTTCTGTTTCGTCGCCGCCTCTGGTGAATAAGGTCTGAAGGCTGAACAATGGGTGATTTCGAAGACGGCGCAGAGAGATGTAGTGCCGCCGCTCTTGATCACTCACTCCGACCGCCGCTGTTCGCGCGTCGCCGCCGGCGGGGCTGCCCGAGAGACACGGCAGCCTTTTCCTGTAGCCTGCGAGCACCGCCTCGTAATGACCAGCGGTGCTTGAGAAGCGCGTTTCGGGAGCGCCGTTCTGTGCGCGCAGACATCGGCCACCGTGCCACGCCGCCGCCTCCCCGCCGTGTTCCTGCGGCGATGCCTTGGGCCGCTTCCTTTGTTTCCTTGACTCGCCGCAGCTTTTGAGTGGCGGACTGCGCGTCCCTGCCTGTATTCTTTGGGGCCTGCATTCACCCCTTCCCCTCGCTCTTGTCGGGGCGTGGACGCGTTTCTTCGGGTCACTCGTTTAGACGCGCCTGTGAGGAAGTCCAGTTTGCGCGTCGTCGTCGCTTCGGCCCATTTTCCCCCATTGTTGTAGACTACATCCTTCGCGCCGGAGATGCGGGCTCTAAATAAATGCCCCCACGACTTTGTGTTTCTCGCTTGTCTTCCTCGTCGTTCTGTGAGGCGGCCGCAGTGCTTTGCAGAACGCTGTTGTTTAGCCGGGCAGACCAGAAGTGTTGCATTCAAAAACGAGCTCTTGTCGTGTGCCAGTATCTAAATTTACGCACGTCGTGCTCTAACGCCTCCTAACCGTTGTAACAATGTCCGAAATCTTGGTATGCTCTGTAGTGCTAACTTTGCTGACTGGTATGGTGTTCCTAGAAGGGTCCTGACTCTTCTGTTCTGGTGCACGGCATGTTGCAAGTTTCGTCAACGTATCTGGCTGTTTTAAAAACATCTGCGCTGATTCCGTCCGTGATTCATCCAATCTGCTCTCTCCGCCAGTACGTGAGCTTAGTTCGGCTGCATTCACGCGTAAAGGTTCTTGCAAACGCGGGTACACTGGTCACGCCGTGCGCCTAGTTCTCAGGTACCATGCAAGCGCGGTGTTAAAACATTTGCGTATCCGCTTTGGAATGGCCAAGCAGCCTCACTCTCCGCTGAATGACGCTCAACTGTGGCCAAAGCCCACTTCTCGCAATCTAGTTCATTTGACGGTATACAGCGAAGCTAAAGTCCCGCTACGTTCACCTATTCCATCACCGCCACAAAGGTCTTCGCTCGGGGGCGAAGTTCCTACCGCACAAACGCCTCGAGTTTCACGTGCGGGCGACTGATTTGAAAGCCGCATTTATTCTGTTCATGGGAAATGCCGCAAAGTTGACACCGATAGGAATACAGTTTAAAAGACAATAGTAGATGTGTCAAGCAGAAGGCGGACGTTTATCTTTGCGGTCACAATTACTGTATATGCCTATGCACAGTAATTCTACTTGCGGTCGGCCTCGGCGACTTATCAGTCGACACCAACACTCGCCGCCGTCCTAATGACGACACCTGAGGCCGTCTGATGGGTCCGTGCCATCTCGCCTGCGTGCATGCTTCACATCGAGGGCCTGGGTCGCCCCTGCTGTCCACACAAGCCCTCCTCGTCTCGCCTGGACGCGCCGGGGACCCTGGAGGCGCGATTACCTTTACCCTCCTAATGCTCCATAATCTGGGAGGGCCCCCGATGTCGGGAATCCTAATTGTTTCGGGATTAGGGGGATTACGTCGGTTTGGGGGAAAGCGCCGACGGGGTGAAAGAGGGAGATTAAGTGCGCCTTGCGCCGCCTCATCGAGTGCTTGTCGTTGAGTTGGGAGGGGGGGGGGGGGGGCTTGTTCTCATAGAAAGACGGAAGGGACGCGGCAGGAGGAGTCTGATCGCAAAGCCGTCCGCAAAGCGCCCAGAGGAATAGGGGGGGGCCCTTTCAGGCGCCGCGGCTATATGCGTAGAGTGTGGGATGGCTCTCGGTGGATTAATCCCCCCCTCGCCCCCCATTTCCTGCCTTCATCTGGGGTCCGCTCGTTCCTTTTACATCTCGCCGAATCCCGATGCGTCGCCAGTTTATCCTTCTTAGTCGACCCTGGGCGCCTCCTCTCTGGTATTACGTGTATATCTCTCTCGCTGCTTCCGCCTCTGAGCCGGATGTGTTGTTAGGGGAGGTGTAACGCGTCGTTTTTTACCTTTGTTCGTCGCTGTGGGGTACTCTTCTTGCCTTTGACTACGGATATTTCCTATTCACTCTGTGTGTTACCTTTGTGCGCCGTTTTTCGTTGGCTACATCCCGGCGTAGCCACTCACTCGCACCGCAAAAGTCACCCTTGCCGGGTCCAGTTTTCGCTTTGGAGACCGGAATGTTGTCGTTTCAAAGGCTTGCTAAGCAAAAAGGAAACCAGAGGCCTCTTTCCAATGCATCAGGACTCTTGGGCCGAGTTTGACTTATGTTATCATCATTTACCGGAGGGTTTAGAAACTGTGCAAAGCGCGCAGTTGCGTTATAGTACACTTGCCGATATTCTTAGTCACGTTAGTTTCGATGCGTATAGCAGTTTCATTCTGAATGCTTCTGTAAATTTCTTCCCGGCTAAGGGGTGGTACGCACGCACTCCCATCTTAGCCAACACGGTAAAAAAAATCTGCTTGTTGTGTTAATCCCAGCCCCAGGAGTTTTGTGAAAGATATAGTAGTGTGGCCTGCGCAACGGCGAGTAGGTATTCCATATACATGGGTAAGTGCTTGAGTCACCCATCTTGCAATATTGGGTAAGCTGTAAATTCTGGCCGGAGTTCAGGGCTATAAAAGCAGCGCCTTACCGCGTAGGCGCTCGGAAGAATGTCTGAAAGTTATGCGTGCCCCTCCTTTTGTTACTGAGCGCTTATCGTGTGAAATGAAGAGGTGTGGAAGCGATGAATAGCCTACAAAGGCTCCGCCATACACGTTGTCAAGCTTCCTTTTGTGTGTGTGTGTGTGTTTCATGCGTGTTTGCTGCGCAGCGTCGTTGAGGGCAGATGAACAAAGAAGGCCTCGCACAAGTAACTGTTGTTACGTGAGGAGCACACGAGCATCGGCCGTCGCGGTTTCTCGTTCGCAGGTATGTCTCACGCGAACCAGCCGTTTTCCCGACTCCTTCGCCTGCACGGCAGCAACGCGACGAGTTTTCTTTCCTCTTTGTTTCTTTTTCTTTCTTTCATTTTTCCTCCGTTGGCCCGTTGCTGGCGAGCCCGTGTAGTTGGCGCGCCTGCAGTTTCACCGCTGCCGCCGCCGTAGAAGCGGGCGCCGAGGGTGAGAGGGAGAAACAGAACGCCCGCCATTGTGTTTGCCGGGGGGGGGGGGGGGGGGGGGGGGGGGTCGTGCGCCCCGCGTGCGATCCGTCACAATAACGCTGTTCAAATGTACAATGTACTCGGCGCTGGGAAGCACAATGCAATTGCACACCCGCGCACGCGCCCGCAAAGCGAGGGACGGTGGTGGTGTTCTCCCTGCCCGCGTGCGTCGTCACTTGGGAGGAAGGCCTGCCCGCAAAACCGCGTCGTGACCGACAAAGTGGCGCGGCTGCCGTTGTTGCCTGCTGTTGCAGAGCGGGTCGAGTCTTTTATTATTACTTTTTTTTTTCTGCGGCGTCTCTCCTTTCTGGACGGCATTCCTCCCCTACCCTGCCCCCTCCCTGCTGCCAGCCGCGCGGAAATCACCGGTTTTGCGGTTGATAGTTGAGCTGGCATTGCCGTCTGAGACCTTCGTGACTCGTGGCATCAGTTGTGTCGCGGAAAAAACGGGGAAAAAAAGACGGCTTTCAGAGGTGGCCGGTTACCTGACACATAGGACGGGCTCCGTCGTGGCTACGTTCGATTCTTTCGTTATTTCATTGTTTGTTCGTGCGTGTGTACGTGGTATTCCGCTTCAGCGCAAAAATGTCGAGGGAGAGATTCCATTAGAGGAAAGTGAAGGGCCTAGGGAACACCTTTTTAAGCTGCTACACCACGTTGGTGGAAAGGGAAAGGCAGGAGAGAGAGGGCAGCGAGGCTCGTTTCTCGCCAGTAATTTACTACTCCCATTCTCTTCAAGTGCAATTACACTGCAGATGCTATCAAGAATGCACTCCTGCTTACGGTTTGGTCGTTTGTGACCGCCGTGGATACATTTGGCTAGGGCAGTCAACCGTAAGCAACTGAGGGGGGGGGGGGGGGGGGGGGTGACTGGTCTTTAAAAAATGGCGGTGTTGCGCGTGGCTCTGGCTGGGCTGATGGCTAGAACGCCTTCATCCGCTGCCGCGTAATTTCGTGCGCTTCCCGTCTCGCTGATTACAGTACTTAGCGAAAGAGGTCGCGTCGGCGACAGAGGCCAAGAGGACGGCGGCCGCTTGCAACTACGCGCGCACTTATCACCGAGCTGCCCCTGTCCCTTGACGCTCGGCACTGTTACTCTGCAGCCGATGCCTCGCGGCAAGGACCAGCCGAGTGGAACAAAAACGAGTAAAAGCGAGAAACTATGTAGAACAGAAACGTTAGTGGGCGACCAGCCGGCGCCCGTTTTCGTCGAAAAAAGAAAGAAAGCGCCCGAACGGGGGGCGGGCTAATAGCGGCGCGGCGGCCGGTCGTTATACGATGCGATTGTTTCTCCGAGTAAAACGACTCATTGTCGGCGCCTGAACCGTGGTGTTCTTGGCTTTCTCTCTCTCTCTCTCTCTCTCTCTGGCTTCATTGTTGCCTGCGTCTGTGTGCGCCCGTTCCAAACGAGGGGAAAGAAAAGAAAAAGGCGTATACCCGCTTCTGACGCCATTGTTGGGGCGGCGACCACTTGCAGAACGCCAGGAAAAAGCGTAGCATAGAAGCGGGAGGAAGAAAGGAGGCCTCGTGTCCGCCGAATAGATGCATGGACGACAGGGGTTCTGGCGCTCCGCAACCGGTCGCCGCCGAGGCGTTTGTTCGGTCAAATGCACTTTTACCCGCTTCCTTTCTTTTCCTCCAAGTGGTCGTCGCTTTCTGCAGGCGCGCGCGGCGTGTTTGTTGACTACCTCGCTTCTCCCACTACGTATGCCTGTCATCGCGGGAAGCTCTCGATAATGCGAGGGGGGCAGCGGCGTTCGGAGGCCGGTTCCAAATGACAGTGCAGCCAGCGCACTTCCTCGTGGACGCGGCGCGACAGCGAGAGAAGGTGCGGCGGGCGCGTGTTTGTGAAAGGCGACGGCACCCAACGCAGGGGGTGGCCAGATATCGGGGTGCAGCGCGCGCTAGCTCGCGCAGTTTCCCCACATTATATAGAATCATCATGCGCAGTCCCTCGATATCGTACCCTCATTGTGCGCTGCGCTCCCGCTCCCGTTGTGCTTTCATCTTCTTTGCGTAGTTGTTATACGGAGGCCGCAAATGGCGCGTGCGCGCGCGCCCGCTACGCGACTCCACGTCGTTATGTCGTTTGTGATTCGGTCGAAGATCGCTAATGTGTAACTTGTCGTTGCGTCACTCGAGCAGAACGGCGGAGGACGTCGAGCACGCTTTGTTCCGCCCCCTCGACGACGACGGGCGCGCTGCGAAGACGTCCGATTGATGTGGGCCGTTCGCGTCTCGCTCCGTTTTTCTCTTGCAGCACCGTGCCCGCTGTAGCATATAATAGCGGAGGGCGGTGATGCCGTTCTTCTTCGTTTGGATCTTAGTCTCTCGCAAGGGGGGGGGGGGGGGGGGGCAGTGTTTGAGGGGCCATCATAGTTCAGGAAGCAATAATACGATAGGCAGTGATTTGGGGCCCGCATCCTTACGTGCGCCAAGATGTGTTGCAAGGGCGGTCGCCGAACGGTCGTTTTGAGTTTCGATGCGTTCCTGTGGGCTGCAATCTTTCCCAGGGCCGCACGGGGCATTTAGCAACCATTGACTGATCGATTGCGAGGTTCGGCGCGGTTTGTTTAAGCGCACTGCTGTTCTTTCTCTCTTTGTTTGTTTCGCTAGCCTTGTGCTCCGGTTTACAGCGGCTCTGTATTTTCGTTCTTGCCGGTATAAGGCTATGAATCAGTGGGTAAGAGTTCGCTTTGCGCAAGAAGTCTGTTCCTGGTGCCGTGGCGGCGACACATGATGCCATCGAAATGCGAACTACGGCGCCAGAACTACGAAAATGCTACTTGGAAAAAAGTTTTACAGACGTGTTCGCCGGTCTCTAACGGTGACGCTGAACACTCGTTTGCCACTGCATCATATATTACATTTTCTCTCTTCCTATCTCTCCGTCTTGGTCGACCTTCTTTCTGTATCTTTCCTGTCCTCCTCGCTCAATGTATGGAGGTCAGCAGGGCTATGTCCTTATAAAGGCACTTGCTGGCAGTCAATAGAGTATCTGTACACTTCACACAGATTATCGTGTCTTCTATAGTGAACTTGTTCTTTTTTTGTCGGGTGTGTAGACAGCCTAGAAACAAAAGTTCAGTGGACTTGCGAAACTATTGTTCGTAGGAAGCATGTGTAGACATTACTCAACACAGATCTAGGGCCATCGTTCCATTGGTTGCACGGTATTGACATACTGTAGACTAAGTAAATTTTGTCGGCGGTATCCACAGTGGACTTTCTCTTCTTCTGTTAACCTTTCCCTCCTATTTTCCCTTCCCCCAGTTTAGGGTAGCCAACCTGACTCAGTCCTGGTTAACCTCACTGCCTTTCGTTTACCATTTTCTCTCTCTATCTTCGTAGGCAGGCTATATACTTGCCTGTCTTTCCTCTGTCCGCTTCTCCCAAAATTTCTCTCCCCTGGCAGCGTCTTTCGCCGTAGAATTTTCCCTTTAAATCTAGCAAACGTAAATTCGTACCATGTTTCCCGTTTCGAATGCAGATTTTATGCAGTTACAGGCGTGATGACGCGATAAGTGTTTTCTTATTTGCGACATTGCGTTCCGGAAGTCATTTTGTGCACACACTCGAATCGGCCGGCCTCCCTGCAGCGTTCGCATAAACGCGCCGCAAATCGGTTGTTCTGCGAGCAGGCGTGTAATGTCACAGCACTCTGTTCGAGCGCTGGTTTTAGCATTTGTCGTGATATATAGTCTCTGTCCGCGCGTATGCACGAAGCTGCTAAAATCCCCGCCGCACGCGCCTGTGCTGTCCATACTTGTATCTACATACTTTCCTCTCCCGCGTTCTCAGTTCGTATGCTTCGGCGATCGACGTGTATATATATATAGTATATACGCGCATGCTTCTACCGTGTTTTTCCTACGCCTTATGTGTTACCAGCCTCCGTGCTGCGGTTCTCCGCGGGTTGTGCAGCCGTATACATGTAACGTATACATATATATATATATATATAGAGAGAGAGAGAGAAAACTATCAGTCATAGCTCTCGTAGTATAGCCCTCTGGGCCGTTTCCTTTTTTTTTCGAAAGTAGTCCTATTAGGGTTATTATAATTACACGAAGGTATTTCGCCCTCATCAGCAGCAGTCCTTGGTATAGTTATTCTGGCGGCTAGCTTCCCACGCTATGCGTGCCGCCATCGTACCTGGTTAAGCTTTTCCTAGACGCTAGAGTTAGGCTTTGTCCGCGCAACCTTGAGCGATCGGAAAGCGCGTTTCCCCCTCTTGGCCGGCGGAGAAGGGAAGCTTCGTTCCGGCCGCGAAGCTCTCCACATCTCTGTAAGGTGCCTTGGGGATGTCTCGTGCCGAAGATGCCCTCTCGGTGAGCGCATATTTCACCCCTCATCTTTTAAGAGGTTCAATACATACAAGCATTTGCCTAGCAAACCAGATTTTTTTTTTTTTCAAGGGAATTTTCCACGTCTCAGTAATTTCTCTCGTCGTATTCGAGTGCTGATTGCCGTGTTATAGTTTGTTAACGAAGCTTTCCCTCAAGTCTAAATATTTTAGGCAGTTTTCCTAGCCTCTAAAGCCGCTCGAGTTGGCTCTTCTCCTTGAGCGGCCATTTTTCCTAGAAACCGACTATCGCGGACAACATGAGTCTCTTTCCACGTAAGTGTGAGGCTCGGAGCAGGAGCTGTGGCGCTTGAAAGTAGCCTGGGACCTGACGAACCAACCGACTGAGCTATCTTTCTGGGCAACATCGAAGTGTCACGAGTTCAAATCACCTGTTATGTTCCTTTTTTTTTCTGCCCCTTTTTCTTTCTTTTTTTTTTCTTTTTTTTCTTTCTTTTAATGTCTTTTCCTTTATTTTATCACTGTACGGGAACCCTCCTAAAAAAAAAAAAATATATATTTATATAGATCTTCAAATATTTATGGCCTCACACTCACATGTGCAGGTCATAAATACCAGGTTCTCTAGCCGAGTGCCATCCATGCGGTATAACCGAGCTCAGATTGGTCCACCTTGACTGACCAAGTAGGGCACCACTGTAGGTTAAATGAGGCGTACAACTCCTGCGGGACCCGCCGTGGTTGCTCAGTGGTTATGGTGTTAGACTGCTGAGCACGAGGTCGCGGGATCGGACCCCGACCACGGCGGCCGCATTTCGATGGGGGCGAAATGCGAAAACACCCGTGTACTTAGAATTAGGTGCACGTTAAAGAACCCCAGGTGGTCGAAATTTTCGGAGTCCTCCACTACGGCGTGCATAATCAGAAAGTGGTTTTGTCACGTAAAACCCCATAAATAATTTTTAATTTAACTCCTACGGGGACGGTAGAGTATCCGTCTCCAGTGCAAGAGGACCGTGATTCAAATCCCGGTGCCGCGCTATTCTCCACCGGAAAATACAAAAAAAAAAAAAAACGTGTGTTGAGAAAATTGCACAAACAGGCCTGGAGTGCGGCCTGATCCCGGTGACCAGAACCGGTAACGCACTCTCTCACCAGAGCAGGATTGGCCACCCTGGTGCAGTACTTGGCCACAACCTCCTATATGAATACAACAATCAAACCCCGGCCCTCAGTCCCCAGCAGCCGCGAAGCAACTGACCACGGCGGCGGTCAGATCTGTGACGCTGCAGAGGGTGCTAAGAATACCTGGCTCCGGACAGGCCGCCATTGGAATCTGAACCTGGCAACGTTTAACGTTAGAACGCTATCTAGTGAGGCGAGTCTAGCAGTGTTATTGGAGGAATTAGAGGGTAGTAAATGGGATATAATAGGGCTCAGTGAGGTTAGGAGGACAAAAGAAGCATATACAGTGCTAAAAAGCGGGCATGTACTGTGCTACCGGGGCTTAGCGGAGAGACGAGAACTAGGAGTCGGATTCCTGATTAATAAGGAAATAGCTGGTAACATACAGGAATTCTATAGCATTAACGAGAGGGTGGCATGTCTTGTTGTGAAACTTAATAAGAGGTACAAAATGAAGGTTGTTCAGGTCTACGCTCCTACATCTAGTCATGATGACCAGGAAGTCGAAAGCTTTTATGAAGACGTAGAATCGGCGATGGGTAAAGTCAAAACAAAATACACTATACTGATGGGCGACTTCAATGCCAGGGTAGGCAAGAAGCAGGCTGGAGACAAGTCAGTGGGGGAATATGGCATAGGCTCTAGGAATAGCAGAGGAGAATTATTAGTAGAGTTTGCAGAACAGAATAATATGCGTATAATGAATACCTTTTTCCGCAAGCGGGTTAGCCGAAAGTGGACGTGGAGGAGCCCGAATGGTGAGACTAGAAATGAAATCGACTTCATACTCTGCGCGAACCCTGGCATCATTCAAGATGTAGACGTGCTCGGCAAGGTACGCTGCAGTGACCACAGGATGGTAAGAACTCGAATTAGCCTAGACTTGAGGAGGGAACGAAAGAAACTGGTACACAAGAAGCCAATCAATGAGTTAGCGGTAAGAGGGAAACTAGAGGAATTCCGGATCAAACTACAGAACAGGTATTCGGCTTTAACTCAGGAAGAGGACCTTAGTGTTGAAGCAATGAACGACAATCTCATGGGCATCATTAAGGAGTGCGCAATAGAAGTCGGTGGTAACGCCGTTAGACAGGAAACCAGTAAGCTATCGCAGGAGACGAAAGATCTGATCAAGAAACGCCAATGTATGAAAGCCTCTAATCCTACAGCTAGAATAGAACTGGCAGAACTTTCTAAGTTAATCAACAAGCGTAAGACAGCGGACATCAGGAACTATAATATGGATAGAATTGAACAGGCTCTCAGGAACGGAGGAAGCCTAAAAACAGTGAAGAAGAAACTAGGAATAGGCAAGAATCAGATGTGTGCGTTAAGAGACAAAGCCGGCAATATCGTTACTAATATGGACGAGATAGTTCAAGTGGCTGAGGAGTTCTATAGAGATTTATACAGTACCAGTGGCACCCACGACGATAGTGGAAGAGAGAATAGCCTAGAGGAATTCGAAATCCCACAGGTAACGCCAGAAGAAGTAAAGAAAGCCTTAGGAGCTATGCAAAAGGGGAAGGCAGCTGGGGAGGATCAGGTAACAGCAGATTTGTTGAAGGATGGTGGTCAGATTGTTCTAGAGAAACTGGCCACCCTGTATACGCAATGCCTCATAACCTCGAGCGTACCGGAATCTTGGAAGAACGCTAACATAATCCTAATCCATAAGAAAGGGGACGCCAAAGACTTGAAAAATTATAGACCGATCAGCTTACTGTCCGTTGCCTACAAAGTATTTACTAAGGTAATCGCAAATAGAATCAGGAACACCTTAGACTTCTGTCAGCCAAAGGACCAGGCAGGATTCCGTAAAGGCTACTCAACAATAGACCATATTCACACTATCAATCAAGTGATAGAGAAATGTGCAGAATATAACCAACCCTTATATATAGCTTTCATTGATTACGAGAAAGCGTTTGATTCAGTCGAAACCTCAGCAGTCATGGAGGCATTACGGAATCAGGGTGTAGATGAGCCATATGTAAAAATACTGGAAGATATCTATAGCGGCTCCACAGCCACCGTAGTCCTCCACAAAGAAAGCAACAAAATCCCTATAAAGAAAGGCGTCAGACAGGGAGATACGATATCTCCAATGCTATTCACAGCATGTTTACAGGAGGTATTCAGAGGCCTGGAGTGGGAAGAATTGGGGATAAAAGTCGATGGAGAATACCTTAGCAACTTGCGATTCGCTGATGATATTGCCTTGCTTAGTAACTCAGGAGACCAATTGCAATGCATGCTCACTGACCTGGAGAGGCAAAGCAGAAGGGTGGGTCTGAAAATTAATCTGCAGAAAACTAAAGTACTGTTTAACAGTCTCGGAAGAGAACAGCAGTTTACGATAGGTAGCGAAACACTGGAAGTGGTAAGGGAATACATCTACTTAGGGCAGGTAGTGACCACGGATCCGGATCATGAGACTGAAATAACCAGAAGAATAAGAATGGGTTGGGGTGCGTTTGGCAGGCATTCTCAAATCATGAACAGTAGGTTGCCACTATCCCTCAAAAGGAAAGTGTACAACAGCTGTGTGTTACCAGTACTCACATATGGGGCAGAAACCTGGAGGCTTACGAAAAGGGTTCTGCTGAAATTGAGAACGACGCAACGAGCTATGGAAAGAAGAATGATGGGTGTAACGTTAAGGGATAAGAAAAGAGCAGATTGGGTGAGGCAACAAACGCGGGTAAACGACATCTTAGTTGAAATCAAGAAAAAGAAATGGGCATGGGCCGGACATGTAATGAGGAGGGAAGATAACCGATGGTCACTAAGAGCTACGGACTGGATTCCAAGAGAAGGGAAGCGTAGCAGGGGGCGGCAGAGAGTTAGGTGGGCAGATGACATTAAGACGTTTGCAGGGACAACATGGCCACAATTAGTACATGACCGGGGTAGTTGGAGAAGTATGGGAGAGGCCTTTGCCCTGCAGTGGGCGTAACTAGGCTGATGATGATGATGATGATGATGATACATGTAACGTGCAGCAGCCGCATCGGCGCGTGCGTGCGTAATGCCCTGCTCGCGTGCTCCGAGATCGTTTGCAAACCGCAAAATGTTTTTTTTTTTTCCTTCTCCCATCCCCGTTGCGTGCGCGTGACCGATGAGGACAAGTCGATTGGTTTGCGCGCTGCACGTCGGCCACGGCTGGCGCGCACGAGCGATTTCCTTGTTGTTTTTCTATTATTGCACAGGTTCCTTTCCTTTTATTTCTTTCTTTTTCCTTCTGCTTCGTTTGTATTGTCATGCGTCCCGCTTCCCCCCGCGCTCGCCGCCTCTGTCGTTCCGCAGTTTCGGTAATGCGTGTCCCTCATTGAACCCCTCTCTATATGTACGCTATATGCAGTGTTCCCGTTCGATTCGTGACTGTATGCTGCTTTTGCATCGTGTTTCGATTCTCGTTGTCATGTGCGATCTCTTTTTTTTTTCTCCCCCCTCGGTGAACCGGCTCATTCCAGCGTTAGCGCAATGCGAGGACCCAGTTTGTGTGTGTGTGTGTGGAGCGCGTGTTATAACAAGGCTATAGATGCAACGTTCACGTGGCGCGCTGTGGCGATGACTATTGGCCTCAAAAGGAAGTTATACTTCAATTCGCGCGGCGCTTGCGTCCGCGGATGTCCGTATGCGCGCACGTATACTATATGTTAGGGTGACGGTTATCTCTCCCATTTACGACTGAAATAGCGCTGGTGTACACGTGTCATGAAGCTGTACGGCAAACTTGTAATTAAAATACGCTTGTTTCTGTGGTTTTTCTGAGTTCGGTGATTTAGCGCTGTTTTCTGTCGTTTTTATGCAGACGTGCACGTATTCACATTCTTCCTCCAGTCGGTTGTTGGGGCAATCGGTACTCTTAATAGAGACTGCGAGAAACCAGGGACGACCCTGGAACGCTTTCCTCTCTTCTGCGAGCCATGGAACGCGTGCGGGATATATATATATATATATATATATATATATATATATATATATATATATATAATTGTTATGCCCCCACGCGCGCAAGAATGTTACGTCACACTTTTTTGGCGCCAGTACAGCGTGTGTTGGAAGTCACCTGGCCGCACTGTTCTCGCAGGCGCGCGCAATCCAGATTCAATCTCCACATCCACACGAAAACTTAGACGTATGCCGACGATATTCTTTAGAAACCAATTGTCCTCACTACGAATCGTATAAGATTATTTAGCGTGCAGGTGAAAAGAATAAGACGGGGGAGCCATTGCTCTCGAACTATATCTATACTGTCTTCCCCGGGGCCATCATTTTATACCGATTCATTTCATTTTCCATTCTCTTCGCCCGTAGTGATCGGCTCGGGCTGTATGTAGCTACGTGGTGCGTTGTCCCTGTAAGCTTGTCAGGCTTAAAAACTGAAGCTTTTCGCGTACTGCGTCGTTATCGTGCCGCGTCGATGAATTCGCTCTTCCTTGTGCGTACTGCTTGTCTCAGTATGGTTATACGTACACTATACGCGCACACTTGGTTTCTCCAAACGTGGATCCCGCTCGTGCAGCCTTGCGTGCGCGCGCAGTCTATCGCGGAGCGCGTGTACAGCAGAGAGAGGGAGGGTGAGATGGGGGAGGGGGCTCGGTTCGTTTGCCGAAACGTGCTTGCTCGCATGCCGTCGTCGCGTGTCCCGTGTCGTTTCTCTTCCGCACTACGAGCACGGCTCAAATCGCTCACAGATCGCGACTGCGTAAGTCGTGCTTTTCTCTGTCCGTCTCGCCATGCTGCTTGCTGCGGTGGTGGTGTGATCGGTGCGGTGGTGGCGTGATTTGTGCGTTCGAGCTTCGGTGCTGCGGATCCCCTCCACGTGGGCCCCTCTCGGAATGGTTGGATAGGTGTAAGGTGCGGATTCTTCTAGACTCCAACCCGCTGTTCATCGATTTGGTGAGGTGTTCCGGTGGCTTTTTTTCTCCTTGGTTTTTTCCAGTCTTTAGCTGAGGGTTTCTAGCTTCCTACCTTGCGTAGTGTTAGCTTAAACTTCGGCTAGGGACGGGCGCCACGTGGTTTTCACCGCGATGGTGGCCCCTTCGCGGCTTCGGCCGCTCACGTTTTTCGGGCGAGTTCCAAAAGGCGCGTCCAATGTAGATGTTTGTAAGGCGCTCGTAAAGCGCTTTTCCTTGAATGACCTTAAGTCAGTACAGGACTTTGGTGCAGGAAGGTTTGAGATAACGTTTAAGACAAAGGGCGCGGTTGATCGCTTCTCAGCTGATCCCGCATTGCAGGTTCGTGATGTGGAAGTTCGTTTTGAGTATAGAGGTGTGCGGGTGAAGGTGGTTAGGGTGTTTGGCTACCCCGCGGATCTTCCGGACCAAGCTCTTGTTTCCGAGCTAGAGGTCTTCGGAAAGGTCCACGGGATCTCCGAAGAATGCGTGCCCGGGTTCCCTGCCGTTGGCACGGGAAACCGGCGCATTCGGATAGAGATGGCGCGGCCCGTTCCTAACCTTCTTCGGGTAGGTGAGCGCGTCGTCCAGTGTGAGTACGAGGGTGTAGTTAGGTTGTGTCGTAGGTGTAACCTGGCAGGACACCACGCCGCCGTGTGTGACACACCTAAGTGCGCGCGCTGCGAGCAGTTCGGCCACGCGTCATGCGACGCGGCGTGCGTACGATGCGGTGGTGACCATGCGGTTTCGGCGTGTAGTGTCCGCACCTACTCGTCAGTGACCGCGAGGCCTGAGCAGCAGGTACCTGCCGTTGAGGAAGCGGTTGCTTCGCCGGTAGCTGCTACGGTCTCTGCCTTGGATGAAGGAGATAGCCAGGCCTCCTCGAGCGTGGTCGAAGCTGCCGAGCGCGGCGGCGATTCCGTGGACGCCACCGCGGTCGCTTCCCCGTCTGTCACGGCAACGTGCGATGGGGGAGCGGGCGAGGAGGTTGAAGCGGGCGTCGCTGTTGCCTCCGTGGCTGGTACGCCTGTCGCTACAGCGGCCGCTACCCCTGGCGCGTTGGAACCGCTGACTGGCACGACTGGCACTGTTAGCCGGTCGGGCCATAAGCGTAAGAGCCGGCGCGCTCACCGCGCTGGCTCCGCTGCCAGGGCGGCGGCCGCGGAGCGTGCGTCGAGCTCGGACGAAGGTGGCTCCCAGGGCTCGGAGACTGGCCCTCCAGAATTTAAGCGCAGTGCCGTAGAGACATCCGACTCTGATACTGACGTTCCATCGGACACGGAGAGTTCCCCTCCTTGTCCGCATTGCAAATTGGCTCGGTGCGATTGCTCTGAGATGTCAGACAGGTACTATGAGTCTACTGATGAGGGGTCTCCAATCTCGGAGACTCTCTCATAGGTAGTCTTTGCTTATTTGTCTTTAGCGGCTAGTATTCCCTAATACTAGCCTGCTCTTTTATTTATTTTCCTAGCTTTTCGTCCTCCTTTGTTTTTACTAGCTCTTAGCTAAATTCCTTCCCCTTTGAAATGGCTCCTTCTCTCACTATAGCTACCTTTAATTGTCGTGGTTTGTCGCGCGCTTCTAAGCAGTTAGAGGTTATAAATTTGGCTAAATCCAAAAAGGTAGATGTTCTCGTACTTCAGGAAACTTACGTTCATAGGCTAGGCCAGATCAGCCACTTCGACCGGATTTTTCGCACTCGGTCTTACTGGAGTTATGGCGCGTCGGGCAGCCGAGGTACGGCCATCGTTTTGATGCCGAATTTCGACGGCCTTGTTATTCGCCATGCCAGGGATTCCGAGGGCCGCGTCTTGTCGGTGGATCTTGATTGTGGCATTCGAATTGTTAATGTTTATGCTCCAACCCGGGCTAGAGAACAGAGAGAGTTTTTCGATACGTTAGAACCCTATTTGGTCGGTCCCTCTCGACTAGTTCTAGTAGGCGACTTCAACTGTGTGTTAGAACTAGTTGACCGCCTCTCACGTAGAGGGACTCCATTACGTAAAGATAAGCGTGCAATTGCTACACTGCGACAGCTCGTCGATGGGCTGGGACTGGTCGATGCTTGGCGCCTACTTCGCTCTGGACAGTCAGGAATGACATGGACAGGGAGGGGTGGGCAGAGCCGCATCGATCGTTTTTACATCTCATCGTCACTGGCTCCCAGTGTGCATTCCTCGTGGTTAATTCCTTCTGCTCTTAGCGACCACTGCTTCCTAATTCTGCGGTTTGCCGATTCTAGCTTAGTACCAAAGGCAAAGAGACCGTGGCGCTTAAATCCACGTCTCCTAAAAGATAGGCAGGCAACCGCAGAGGTATCATCCATACTATTTCGATCGCTTCATAACACAGCGAATCTTAGTGGTACGGAATGGGATGACGTGAAGGTCAGGGTGCGTGAGTGCTTCAGGTCTTGGGGCAAGCGTCGAGCGCGAGAGGAGCGTGAGGAGATAAAAATCGTCTCCGACGCGATCCTCCTGCTCTCGAGGCCACTGTCCGGCGGGCCTGGAGTTGCTCCGGCACTGGCCTCACTCCGAAAGGAACTTCGGATTCTCCTGCAGCGACGCTGGGATGGCTTGAGGGCCACAACCCGAGCAGAGCTGTGGGAAATGGAAGCGTGGTGCAGCAGAAACGTCCTACGTAAACATCTTTCAAGGAAGAGCACAACTCTCTCTTCCCTAATAGATCCAAGCGATAATAGCATAGTCGACTCACCAGATGGAGTTCTCGCACTGGCGAGGCAGTTTTACATGTCCTTGTATGCTGAACCAGTTGCCTCTCCAGCTGTTTTTCCGTTTGCTCTACCAGCTGAGCCGCCACAAGTGTGCGACTCAGCCATAGATGAGGACGAGTTATTTTCCGCCTTGAAGTCTATGAAGCGTAATCGCAGTCCAGGATCCGATGGTCTTACAGTCGAGTTTTATGTTAAATTTTGGACACTGTTAGGGAAGCCGTTCACGTCACTGGTGAACCGGCTACTCAGTGAAGGGACCTTGTCAGCGTCTCAACGAGAGGGGCTAATCACTCTCCTTTGTAAGGACGAGTCGAGGAGCACCGATCTGCGAGCATGGCGTCCAATCACGCTTCTGAACTGCGATTACAAGCTCATAGCAAAGTGCCTGTGCACGCGACTCACGCCAGTACTCAGCACTGTTTTGGGTCCGTACCAGGCATGTAGTGTCCAGGGGCGCTCTTGTCAGCTTCACGGTTTAGCAGTGAGGGACCTTCTCCTGTGGGCAAACACCAGGAAACTTCCAGGTATTCTTTGCTCCTTTGATCAGGAGAAGGCTTTCGACATCATTAGCCATAGGTACCTTTTCCGAGTTTTGGAAGAGGCTGGTTTTAGTGTGGGTTTTCGGCAAATGGTCCAAGCTTTGTATTCTCGACCGACTTCTGCTGTTGTCATACGGGACCGCGTCTCGGAGGCGTTCATTGTGGGGCGTGGTGTAAGGCAGGGGGACCCCCTCTCACCTGCCCTCTACGTACTCGCTTTTGAACCGCTTCTGCAGAGGTTGTCCTGTGACAGCAGAATTGGCAGGTTCCTACTCCCACCAGGTTCCCCTCCGGTTGCACTATTTGCCTACGCGGATGACTTGTCCATTGTCGTCCCTGACGAAGCATCAGCTTGCGGCGTCTTGGAGGTCATGGACAGTTACTGCAGGGCGAGTGGTGCAAGGTTGAATAGGTCGAAAAGTGCAGCCATGTACTTGAACTCCACTCCGTCCAGTCCGCAGCCCGTTCATGGTCTCCCCGTGAAAACGCGGCTGCGCATTCTAGGCTTCCAATTCGAACCAGATGGTCTGTCTCCTGAAAACTGGCAACAGGCTAAGGAGAAGCTTGAAACCAGAATTCAGCAGTTCAGCGCGTTGTCATGCCCATTGACTGCTCGAGCGACAATCCTGCGCTCACTTCTGTTTTCGTTCCTGACGTATGTGGCGTGTGTGTCTCCTGTTCCGACCCGAACCAAGCATATCTTGGAGAGGGTCCTCTTTCGCTTCCTTTGGAAGGGTACAAATGGTTGTGTAGCTAGGCGGGTGCTCAAGCTGCCCAGGGATAAGGGAGGACTCGGAATTCCCGACCTGGGCATCGTGGCTACCGCACTACACGTCAGATGGACCCAGGTCGCTCTTAACTCGGATATGCTCCTGACTCGAAGCTTTACCTCGTTTTTCCTTAGCACCCGACTCCGCTTGTTTTCGCAGAGCACTTTTTCGCACTGCGTTCCTCGTTCAGGTACCCCGTCCACCATTTATGCGGCGGCTGCCAACTCTTTGGTAAGCCTCCGCAAGGTTCGCCCCGACATCGACGTAGTTTCAACTCCACTCCAAGAATTAGTAGACATCCTTACCCCAGGCCTCCCTCCACACTGCCAAATGTATGACCTGTCCATTCACAGGCCAAACTGGAAGCTCATCACGGCTGGCTTCCTCGACGCTAGGCGAGCCACCTTTATGTATCGCCTGGCGCGAGGGTGCCTGCCGTTGGGCTACAGGCCCTTCACTGCCGTCCCGGTTAGTGGAGTGTGCCCGTTCTGTGGCGCTCGTGAGGACACGGTTCATGCCTTTACGCAGTGTTTGCTTCCTGCAGCTCTTCTCTGTAGGATCGCTAGTCTTTTTAATCTCCCAGGCATTCCTTATCAGACAGTCCGATTTTTGCACCCTTTGCCTAATCAGGCGGTCAACCAGTTCGTGCTTCTCCTCGCTGAGTGCTCCTACCAAGTGTGGTTGGCACGACGCGATGCAGTTTTCGGGGGGAGGGCGCCGGGCCTTCACGAAGTGCTTGCGAAAGCACGGAAGGAGGTCTGGTTCCATCTCACCCGGGAGCGGCACCGCTTGGGCGAGAAGAAGTTTCTCGAAGTGTGGGCCCGTCCTGCGGTGATTTTTGATGAGTCAGGCGGAAAGCTTTCCATTAAGTTATGATGCATGCTCCTAAGGTCGCTCGACTCGGCCGTGTGCGCCAGTCGATCTACGGGGTTTTGTCTGGTTCAGCGGAACCCAGAGCTAGAACCGGTGGTGGCGCACCCTTGGTTGGTCGCGCTGCTCCGCGGACGGCTTTGGTACTCTGCATGGTTGTATGCCTTGGGCTTTTTTGCGCCGAGGCAGTCCGAGGGTCATTCAGGCTTAAGTCCTGTAAGACCGACATGGCTGTTTGTGTGTTGTGTGCGGTAGCTCTGTGTTGCTGCACCACAACAGCCCCCTTGTCCGGGAAGGACCGTTGGCCCGAACCAAGTCCCCCCACCCAGTCAGCCCGGGTTGTGGGGGAGTACCGGGGTCAATGTATCGGATGATGATGGGTTGATGAGATCTGTACGCTCATGGACGCGGTGCCTTCAAAGGTGCCAAGTCCTCCTCCCATCTGACAACGGTACTCTTCCTCGCTGGTCGCGTGACAGCCAACAACTACGCCGCTGATTACGTTCGACGCGCCGCACTGCCGCAGCCGCCACGAGTCCCGGGACCGACGGGGCTCTCCTATATCCTCGTTTCCCCTCCCCTCCGAACGGCCGCTTATTTCTGCATTTCCGCGGCCGAGTGTGTTTGCTGCTCCTCGTGTGACTGCTGTGCGTGCAGTTGCCTTTCTACGAACGAGGCACGTTGTCGGGCGAAATCATTACGCCTCCCGCGGTGTTGATTGCTGCCGCTGTATGCGTGTCACTGTTTGTCGTTCCACCTGTGTGTGTGTCTTATTTATTTTTAGTGTGACAGCTTTCTTAGCTTCGCACCCGGCATGTATCGCGGTGTAGGATGCCCGGACAGGACTGAACGCGTAGAAGGGAAAGTTTGGACTTGTGTGAGCCCAGAGAGAGAGAGAGGAAAGGCCGGGATGTCAACCAGACGCGCGTCCGGTTTGCTACCCTACACTGGGGGAAGGGAAGTGGGGAATTGAAAGAGGAAAGTGGGATAACAGTTTGTAAGAAATGGTAGTATGCAGCCGCTGCGTAGACCAGTAACCTGTAATCGAGTTTTACCTATTTGTGGAAGCAAGGCCTTTTGCATTGGTTTTGAGAGCCTTTCTGGTGCAGCACTGTGGCTGTCGTGGCCGGTGTTATCGTCCTGCAGGGCTCCACTTGAGGTCCTCCCGTTGGCCGAAGTCGTCGAGCGTTAAGGGCACTGACAAGTGGCCAGCATGTGTTGTGAGACGTTGGTGGAAATGAAATGACCATGCTTTATAGTGATCGAACCCAGCACGCTGTTCGCGATTTGAGTAGGAATTACAACTTTAAATTGGCAAAGAAAGTCTAAGAAACCACTAAGTAGCGAGGCCTGTCGGTGAAATCTTGGGACCGAGTCGGGTGTTATTAAGTACAACACAATTGTTCCTTAAAATTACAGTTGCTATGTTATTAGACACTTGCGCTTCATTCTATGCTTCGGAAATCAAAAGTGCGCGCATGGCTGCGGCAACAGGCTGAATTGCGTATCACGTGTGAAAGCGTCGTTTCGTGTTCGATCCGATTGGTTTCATTTTGACTGGTTAAACAGGAAACCACGAAAACACGTAGCTGTTATCGCTCAAATACTTCGGAAAGCATGAATCGCAGGAACATCGATTTGATAGACAAAGTAATAATACTTTCTCACAATTACGGCCGCACTTGTCGTCTTCCTCCCGCTAATGCCACCGTATGATCATTATTGCGCTCAACTGCCACCGTTTTCAGCATGCTTCCAGTCAACAACTACATCCTGACTGCAGATCGAAAAATTCTGATAAAGTTTCACGGCGCTTTCCGCGTTACCACTTCGTGATTAGACACTGTGACCGGTAAACTTTCCATTAGGTACCATGAAAATTGCTTGCCAGTCCCTTTAATTAAGCGGCGCGTGGTAGCTGAACGTGCTGTTACAGAAGTAGAGTACGCGCTTGTATGTGGCTGTGTATACTTGCCTTCATTTCGCGAAACTGCACATAATTATTCTTGTTACCTTTCCTGTGGTTCTTTATTCTCGTTTTCTAGGAGCGTTCTCCTTCGTTGTCGACGCATTTGTATGCGCAGTGTATAAACCGGGCGTGTACATTCTTTCCCTTAAAGCGCTCCGTGTCACGATGCCAGCCTAAAATAGAGTTTTACGACTGCGAGCAGGTGCGCAGCCCGTTTTTCGTTTTTGTTCAGCCTCTCTCATTTTCACGAAGTTATCTGCTGAACCTGTTCATCTGCGGCTTTGTTCCTTTCTTTCTTTTTATTTATTTTCTTTTTTGTTGAAGCTATTCTGCTACTTTTGTACACCAGATCGGCAGCTTCTAGCCGTGGAGTTCGCAAGGCGGATCTACTTCGAACGAATTCTCAGGACGACGCCAGTTTCGATACATTAATTCCAGAACTTTGCGAAGAAATGCATTGGCGTTCCAGTTGATTTCGTGCTTCAGTGCATAAAATGACGCTTTGTTAAGAAAGTAAATGAAAGTGAAGTAAACTTACGCGACCTCTGTGCGAGGTAGATACACGTGTTATAGCTGTAGGTTGCTGCAGTCCTGAAGCATACACTCTTTTCCTTTCCGCACGTGTCTGCAAAAAATGCGAGCGGGAAGTATGGCACGTGGCGGCATCACCGAGATAACCGAAGGAATTCTCGTTTCGAACCGTGACGTCATGTGTGGAGGCCGACAGCTTGCACTTCATTGCGGAACTCCGGCGTCGCTTATCGATACGCTCCTTTTTTTAAAGGCAAACTTTTTTTGCCTACCCTCCCGGGTTTCGCGTGACAGGCTGATGGGTGAGTTATTGCGACAAATTATATATATATATATATATATATATATATATATATATATATATATAGGTAGCAAAACCAGCGCTAAAGAACGGATTTCAGTGGTAGTGCATACCTCCTACTTAAAAATCGCTGTGGTTGTCAGACATTGCTCGCGGTTGCTTGCATTGGTCTCGATATAGCAGTGTCTTGCATCTTTTCGTCGCTAGTTTCAACGCCCCGCATATCTATATCATATGTGTGGCCACCTTCCGAGTACGTGTTAAGAGGACGGGTAACCGAGTGGCTTCCGAACAAAGCGTTCCCGCGACTCCACCGCGCCCAGCAGGAATGTACCGTGTGGTATCACTTGAAGGGGAGGGACACCCATGAACTGGTCTGGAATGTGCAATTATTTTATGCCACTGTGGCCTTGAACGTCAGCCACTTCTAGCTAAGTTGAAGCTATGTTTAAGTTATATCGACATTATTACGAGTTAGGCGTTTACCTTTCCTTTATTGTCAATATTCTTGTATTTTATTGCATATGTATGTATTATTGTACATCTACCAAGTACGTGAAGAGGCATAGAAAATTGCGCGTGTCTGCACACTTGCGCGCGGAGGAAAACGTTACAAACATACGAAACTCAAAGAGGTCGTGCTTTCTACCCCACTTTGGGTGTTCTCTGTTCGCCCTTGTTTTGTTCAGGATGCGTATAGCTATACACATATTATTATGCTATACCTGACCGTAGGATTATGCTATACCTGACCGTAGGGCGTATACGTGCATCGATAACATCGCTCGTACACCACGCCGCTAGCCCTATACTGCCGTCGTGCCAGCGGGCGTGTCCCTGTGGGGCGTTTGCCACTTGTTATCGAGTCGGGAGCTCTGGGCGCTCTCCGTGGGCCCGCTGATAACGAGCATGGCGCTCTCTGCGCGGCCGGTGTTGCTCTGCTGGTGCCGCCCCTCGAGTGGCCGACTTATCGGCGTCTCCGGAGTCCTGTGTTCGCTGCTGAGAGTCCTCTAGCCGGACTCATTGTTCTGGCCAAACAGCGCTCTCGAGAGGCTCGTTGACTCTGGGGCCGCTCTCTCGCTGTGTGAGTGTGCGTGTCGCTGTTTCAACATCTGACAACACCACCTCTCCCTCTTTTGCCTAATCCCCCTCTCTCTCTCCCCCTCCCTGGCTGCACCTGCTGTGCTTGTGTGCCCGAAAAAGAGAAAGAAAGAAGGAGGGAGAGAAAGATATCCGGGAGTGCCGAAAGAGCCCCTCTTCTTCCCTTCACCGCCGTCATCTCTCCGGACCGAGATAAGGAGCTGCTCTTTGCAGCTCTTATGCACTTGCGGGTGCCCCGAGTGCGCTCCGGCGGTCGCTGCCGGGAATGGCGATAAGCGAGCGTTGCATGTACTGATTGCACGCACTTCTGCGCCGTTGTTCGCCGGCTGGATTGGGGCGCTCTTCTTTCTTTTTTGCATGCGCGCTTTGTTTGCTTTCTTCTTTTCTTTTTTCGCCGAGCAACGCGTGTATCCAGCAAGCTCTTCTCGGAGCGTGCTTATCGTACCTGCGTCAACGCTGCTGCGGGCTGTGTCACACGCGGTGTGTACGCGTACGTGCGTGGCGCTGGGCGAGCTTTCCCGGTCGCGGCCTTACCCAGCTTGGTATCAAAATGGCGCAGGTCGGGGGAAATTTCTCTGCGCGCGGCCCGCGGGTTTCCCGCAAGCCAGGCGCTGTCTCGATGCCGTGCGTCGCAGCTTTGCGATGTCGGCACCGCATGCAGCGCGACCTGCCGTACTGCTAGGTTTCGTCGGTGTCCTTGATTTCCTTCCAGTGGATAAGCGACGCTTCTCTCTTCAGTGCTAAGCCTCCAGCTGTGCCAGCGGTTTCTTCGTCGTCTTTCGGGTTTTCTCGCCCCCGCCCTCCTGCGATGGCTCTGACATCATCATTTGGGGTCGACTCTAAAGCTGCTGTAGTTCTGCGCAGAACTGGGTAAAGACTATGCCGTTCCTGTACTGAAACATTCGTTTCTTAGCACAAGGGGGATGAACTAACCTACATGTAGTCAGAAAAAAAAAAAAAAAAAAAAGAGGGGTGGGAGCAGTCTGTAAGATTTGGCATGCTTTCTATAGACGCCAAGCGTAGCGATAGATGTGCAAAAGATTTTTTTTTTTTGCATTGTTTGTTAGCTGTATAAATTTTCCAATGGATCACTGGTTTTCTTTCGAGTTGGACGAGCTTCCCCCTGAATATGCATGAACAAATAAATGGGACAGTAAGAGGGCCGTGGAACGAACAGCAGCTTGCGGGCGTGTGGCTCGATTTGCTGGCATAGGGCAAGATGCCCTACGCCAGTTGGGCATGCACAACTGGCGTAGGGCAAAATGAACAACAGCTGCGCATGCTGTATGTGCAAGTGTTGCGACACCGTTTAGGTCGCGAACGAGTATTTATTGCTGTTGCTGCCTCTCCCGTTCCTTTCTGTTTCCATCTGTTTTCTTGATTGTAATGTAATTAAATACTTGTGATTCAATTTCGCGATATTCTAGCTTTATCCTCGAAATGTTTCCTTTTGTTTTTCAACGCGGATAGATATGCATATTTGAAGGCTACCCTGCGTGATGAAGTCGCCTGGCAGGTTGTCACACTTCGGGCACATAGACGGTAAATGGATTTTTTTTTAACCTCAAGTTTTACTGGCATATATATCATCGTATTAATCTGTACACCTGCGTTTGTCGCGTGCGTGTAGGAACATTTTACGCTAGCTTGTTCAGTCGCCACATTGCGCCGTTTTACGGTTCTCTCAATGCTCTGCGCCTACTTTTTCCCTCTGTCCCGTGACAAAGGGATGTGGAAAACTCGTAGTGATAGTGGATAGTGTCGGTGCTGTTGTGTATCTCCAGGTGGGTGTGAACACCTACAACTCCCGCTATCGCTTTTCTATATTGATGTGGTGCAACTGTGTCGTACGATCGCTCCTTGCGGTATCGTTTCGCAGACTGTAGCGTTCGTTGCCTGCGGCAGTACGGTGGAACGCAGTGACCGTGCAATAACAGCCTTCCACTCCAGCGGCTGTCGCCAACAGCTTCATTCGTATGCAACTTGCACAACGAAATTTACCTTTCGGCTGGCCCTGTATCTTCTTGAACCGGTTCACTGCGGTTCGCGTTTCCTCCACTGCGGTTCGAGTTTCCTCCGCGAAACGTGAGGTTACGTTGTGGATCGATCACTTTCAGGGATACATTACTTTAAAGTACGCGTTCATAGTCTTTACTAAGACAGGACGCACGAAGCTTCAATGAATCTTGCAAGTATCCGCAAATGTGATTGACCCATGTGTATAGGAGCAATGCCGTTACTTCGCAATCGCAAGGAGGATTCACGTTCAGCACTCTCGTTCCGTGTGTACCTCGCAAAACGAATCGCAATGCGCAAATGGTGCCACAATTGGTCTGCACTAGTGTAAGAGATAAACGCAGTGCTCTATGAAGTAATCAAGAAAAGCGCGAGCGGATCGTATCTACTTGAAGCTGTAGAGACGGTCATGATCTGGAGGACGGTATGCATTCTTTCGTCGTCGTCCTCCGTTCACCGACAAAAGCCTGCGGGAACCCGACGCCGAGCTATGTCACCGCGCTGCGGCACTCTAAAGGCGCATTCACACCGAAGGCGGGGCGGGCAAAGCGGGCAGGCGGAAAGCGGAAAGCGGCGAAAACCTCCTCGCCGAGCGGGCAAAAGAGGCGGAAAACGCGGCGGGCAGCCCGATCGCTCTCGGACCGATTTTTTCCGCCCCGCCGGAGCTTCCCGCTTTCCCGCAGCCAACTAGGGTTCGAGGAGACAAGCCGACTCAAAATGGCATCCACCGAGACAGCTGGATCGACACAATCTCGACAGCTCGACACAATCAAATGTTGCCCGATGCTACATGACAAGAGACATGACGTATACAAGGACACTGAACACAAGAATCAAAGCACTGGCATGACCCATTCTCTCTCGTTCTTGCAAGTCGGGGCGAACCCACCAGTGGCGTTGGCGGGCTGTTTTCCTTCGAGCTTTCTGCTTCTCGTCTTGAAAAGTTGCTAAAGAAGCGGCGAGTAGAATACCAACTATTTCGTCTTCTTCGTCCGAGCTGATCATTCTTCACAAGTGGTTAGCAAGCGAGAGCGGCTGGCCAGAAGACGGTGGCGCGGTGACGATGCTCGCGCGCGCGCGTTGAGGACGGACGACCGGTGCCAAGAGATGGCGACACGTGTGCCACGAACATGCTCGATGCTCCGCCTTTCCTGCGACGCGGGCCGCCAGGCAAGCCGTCCGGTCTGAACAGGCGCGCGCGCTCACCGCTTCGCCGCGTTGAAAATCCGCTTGGCCGCTTGGACGCTCCGCTTTCGGTGTGAATGTGCCTTAAGGGGCGCCCTCGGCGGGGCAGTGGTCCGTCGCCGATATGCTGCTGGGCATGTGCACAGCGGCTGCTGCCTTCACGCCCCGGTGACTGCGTGCCCGGCTAGCCGGCTTAATTGGGTGACCTCACGGCTCGCCCATCCGTGGAACGCTTCCCGAGCCGCCGCTCTCTCGCCGGAGGCCGGTTGGAGGGGACGATGACGGTGGCGGGTCTTGGAAGCCAGGCAGTGAAAGCGCCGAGCTTGAGGCTTGCACCCACTCTAGGGCTTTCCCGCGCCTGCTTGCATGATGAAACCGCGCGGCGCCGCGCTTCATAAGCGCGTCACTGGAGCGCTGCCTCTCGCCGCCAAGAATGCGTCTAACCCTCGCCGCTGCTGTGGGGGTGTGATCTTATAGCTTTCTTTTTGTTTGTTTGTGTGTGTGTGTGTGTGTGTGTGTGTGTGTGTGTGTGTGTGTGTGTGTGTGTGTGTGTGTGTGTGTGTGTGTCGATTACTTACCCCACCCGTGCGCGTGCTAGCGTCGGAAAAGAGGGTGGGTGGGGGGCGGAATCGCTCCCTCGCTTCGCTCCGTGTTGTGCCGCTCCACGCTCGGCCGCCGCGAGGAAGCCGCCGAGGGTGAAACGCGTTCCGCTTCGCGCTCCGTTGCCCCCGGCGTGTATGCGCGCTCGCTGTGTTGTGTGCTTGCTTGTGCGGCATGCTGCTGCCGGCTCGGATGGACAAGCACGCTGCCGGATCTGGCTGTGACACACCTCCTGCTCGTCCTCCTCTTGCCGCCCCCGCATTTCCTTCGCGCCGAACCCTCCATCTGCGTTCTCGCTTTTTCTTTATCTTCTTCGTGCATGTTCAGTGAGCACGGAAGCTTCGCGTGTTTGTCCACGTTTCTCTATCTTTGCTCTTTCCCCACTATTTCGCCTCCTATCCCCCCCCCCCCCTCCCTCCACCATTTTCTTTTCTGCTTCTTCCCTTATGTACTCGTGCAAAGCGTGTGTAGCGGCGTGTTTTCGGCCGGGCAGGAGCGTTCTCTTCGCGACTGCCAATGCGTCGCGTGACAGGTTCGCTGGCCCGCGTGTAGCGCGTGTGCCGCCGAGCGTTTCGGTCTGGCGCGACGCGCTGGCGCGCCTGGTACGCCGACCGAGGCAAGGAAAAGGAGGCGACCAATTGCGGCGAGCCATCTGGCATTGCTTCTCTGGGCGTTTGCACATCCCCTGCGGATTTCTCTTCGCTGCGCCGATCTTGCGGCACTGCAAAAGTCGCCGACGCGCGCTGCAGCGTCCGCGAATTCTGGAACGTACCTTCGCAAGCTTTCCTTCCAACTTTTGTCGGTGTTGCGCTTTTTGTCTCGCGAAAAAGTTGGCTGGAAGTGGCCCGAGCAGTGAGTGGCTCGATCGAGCAGTCCGTTTAATCTGTAACTGTGGTGTTTCTCTCCCGAATGGCCGCCTCGCCTTTATCCGTTCGCTCTCGAGCCTGCGATATCGATCCATTGTCTTCGAAAGAAGAATGCTGCTTCTTTCCCTTCATCTCCAGAGCTGACGACGAACTTCGGAGTTGTGTCGTCGCTAGCTATCCGCACGCTCGGGTTGTTCCACATACCTTACCGGCTGGACTACCTGTACGTGCCTTCGATTTGACGCAGAGATACGTTCCTTCTCCGCAGAACGCTAATTAGCGCGTGCCTATTACAACA
The DNA here is from genome assembly GCF_023375885.2 of Dermacentor andersoni. Taxonomy (NCBI): domain Eukaryota; kingdom Metazoa; phylum Arthropoda; class Arachnida; order Ixodida; family Ixodidae; genus Dermacentor; species Dermacentor andersoni. The sequence goes on along the minus strand of NC_092816.1, from coordinate 67,756,503 downwards.
GCACGTTGCCCCTCTTCCTGCACGTGCGCCCCGCGCTAAACGCTCCTACACTATCGCCGATTTGGAAAGTTGACTACGCGGGAAATTAGACAGAAAAGGGGGGGGGGGGGGGCTTCTGTGGACTCGTGTATGTCCGCATTCATACTTTGGTCGCATTTGAGGTTCAAACCATGCCGCTGCTTTTTGTTTTTCTTCGCAAGCTCGAACGGTAGACGCGGTCACCAAGTAGCCTCAATGTGTCCTCGACTCGCTTATTAACTCCGAGGCTAATTGCGGCAGTTGCGTGGCCCTTCTTATCTGTTTGCGCGAGTCTTGTTTTGCCGTCGGGCCCCTCGGTTTGATTTACCGACCCTCCCTCCTTCCCCGCTATCTCTTTCCCTCCCACGATCGCCGTCAACGTTGAGACGAAGCGAGGCTAGACGGAGGGAAGTAATGGCCAGGATGGGGCGAGATGAATAAACGGACAAGCGTTCGAAAAGAAGGACGCAGAACGGGTCAGCTTTCCGTAAAGCGCGCCCCAAAGGGACATTACGCTGTAGGCGTGCCCTGTAAAGGAGCCAGGCTGGGCCACGGCGCCACGGTGGCGTTAGGCGTGGCCCTCCTGTGTCTTGCCTTTGTGGTATCGGAATCGGGCGTAGCGTGCTTGCCGTTGTGACGGGAAAAACGGCGCGCGTTGAATGTATAAGATACTCTCTCTCGACGAGGCCTCCCACGAAGCAATCTTTACAGTACACGGCGCCACAGGTGTGTCTCTGTCTGTGCCTCTCCGCGTGTCGTAACTTTCGTCGCAGCTTATCCATTTATAGTATATCTAGGGCAAGTGGACGGGAAAATTGGCGAAAGAGAAAGAAACAAAAGAAAAGAGAAACAAGAAAAAGCGTCGCGGGTGTAATTAAATGAGTGTTCTTGCTCTTCTGGGGCGTGACATACATTGCGACGGGCTCGATTCGTTTCTTTTTCGACCGCACCCTTCTTTCCTGTACTTGTCGCCCGGTTTCACCTTCGTCGCAGGGTGTGGGGCGCGCTCGTGTGTGTTAAGTGGCGTGACTCGACTATTACCCGAACGGGTGTCAGATTACACATTTTTTTTTCTCTCTCTCTCGAACGTCCATCGATCATGCCATGTTCGCCGCAATGCCAATGCAGCCGGTTTCTCCTAACCGCTTTCTTACTTTTTTTTTTTTAAATCGTCGCGCCTGTACTAATTATTGACGGTAGTTGAACGACGGCGTGCTGCGAGAGGCCGTCTTGCTCTTTTATCTCTTCTCTCTCTCTCTTTGTTGCGATCGGCGTTCAAGAATTCCAGTCCATCGGTCGATCAGTAATCGCGTAAACGAGGAAAAAGACAGATGGAAGGAAACGAAATTGAGTGTAGAAAGCCCGATTCAAATTCTCGACTGTTCGAGAGATCTCTTCGTGCGATCGCGACGGCCTACATATACATCGCTCGTTCACGACGGCGCGCTCTAAACGCTGTAGTGTAACGCGATGCCTATCGCAGCCGTTCGTTTGCTTCTTTTTTACGACTTATTTGATAACGACGAAACGAGCAAAAAAGAAAAAGGGGAAGAAAATAAAAGAATTATAGCGAACACGAAACGAACGTCTTCGTCGCAAAACGAAGACGCAATAACTTTTTTTCCTTCTTCCCCTTCCATTCGCTAAAACCTGCGGTTTCGTGCCCCCTTATTGCTGATTTCGTGTCACGTTCCATACACGGTACGTGCGCAGCGTGTACACCCATGTTCTCGCTGCTATGTACCCCCGACCGGCTGAACTAATCGGCCTTTCTTTCTTTCTTTCTTTCTTTCTTTCTTTCTTTCTTTCTTTCTTTCTTTTCTGTCTTCCTTTCTTTGACAAGCAGCGCCTTTGCTTCAATACTAAAGCGTGTTTGTGTGTCTTCATCCACTTGTCTTTGGTCTTCCTTTTTTCTTTTTTCGGCGCTTTTATTACGCGCCTGCCGCGTGGTTTGCCTGCCTAATTGCTGTTTATCGCGCGAGTGGCCCCTATCCGTTAATCCCTTAAGCCCTGCAGCACTCCACTCGACTCGCGTAATCCTGTTTAAATAGATTCTTCGGTGAGGCTGCCGTCTGTCTGCTCTCTCTCTCTCTCTGTGTGTGTGTTCCCAGCTTTCTGTTATTTGTCGCTTCTTTCTGTAACTTACTTCATCGCGCAGTCTGGCGATGGGACAAGAATGCTAACACCCGGCTGCGCGATCGCTCGTCGGCGGCCGATGGGGGGAGCGAGCAAGAAAGCTTTCTGTTTTATTTTTGTGTTCTTTTTTCGTTTCGCAAAATACAGCGTCAAAAAAAAAAAAAATGTAAAGAAAAGAGCTAAACACTGGAAGCTTCGCGTCGCAATTATTCCTCTTTAAACACGTGCCCATCTACCCTTCCTGTACCTCTTTCTAGGGTACTTCGTGCATGTATGCCGAAGATAAACACACGCGCTGGCATTTTCTCGCGTACCGGCTTGTTGTTGTTCTTGTCTTCTCCTTTTTTTTCTTTTTCGTCCCTTTTGTTAGCTTCTTATACCTCTTTGCCGAACGGATTTGCAAATCGCGCATCCACTCGTGCGGAGATCTATCAGATTAAGAAGAAGCAAAAAGGACAGAGGTGGCGGGGAGTGGGGAAAAAAAATCGTGCGTCGTCCTCCCCTGTTCATCGGGTGCCCCTTTATCCTCCGTTTATTTATTTACTTTTCCTGATCTCTTTTCATTTTCGTTAGTCTTATCGACCTGCTCCCGTCTCCGACTCGCTTGCTGCGAGACTCAGCGGGGCGCGTAAAGATAAGATGAACGGGGGAAATCGAAGAGTGGTGCCTGCCTGCAAAAATACATAAGTAAATAAAGAGCACTGAAGGGGACAAAAAGGAAGAAAAAGATAAGCAAGAACAGGGGTGCGCGTAAGAGACTGGATAGGTTGGATGTCGAGAAGGGCGGGGTAGAGGCGACGAAGGAGGAATGGGGGGGAGGGGGGCGAAGGGGGCCCGAAGAAGTCGGCGGAAAGATTTCCCCGTAAGGAGTTTTAATCCGATAAGTCGCTCGTCGATAATCCAATATACCGCTTCTGCGTTTCCCTTGTATTCCCTACACTTAGGCCTGCTCCCTCGCCCGCTGTCCCCAGCCTTCCTCGACCACCTCATGTGTTTCGATCCTCTTTTCTTTTCGTTCTCACCCTGTTCATTTTTCTTTTTTCTGTCTCTCTCCTGGATCTCGTTCGCCCCTACCTCGTTTTGTATCTCGTCGCGAGCGCACAACCCGCGCGCGCGCGCGCTCTGAATATATAAACGCTGATCGCAAGCGCGCACCAAGCCTCCTTTCCTTACCTCTGTTCGTTGTGGCGCTCCCTCCCGCTCTCCGTGAGGCGGCGGCCGCGTCTCCCTCAGCCTTCTTCGCCGTGCTCCTCTGCGTGCGGTAATTTTATTTTGAGGAGCGGGCGCACCTTGGCAAGCTAGCGAGCGAGCGGCCATGTATACTTATTGCCGCTGACGCATTTGGTTCTTCTCTCAACCGTGTTTACCTCTTTATTTAGATGCCTCTCCGTGCCTTTTTCTTTCTCTTTCTCACTCTCTGCCTCCCACAACGGCTCTGCCTTACCCCTATCATGGAGCTCTCGCGTTCGCCCCGGCTAGGCACTACGGCGAAGGCGAGCACAGCGTTCGGGAGCCTTCCCGCGTTCACCCTCCGCCACAGCTCGTTACAGCGTATCGAACGTAATAAAAACGGAGCGTTCCGAACGGGATGTGCCGTGTGGGAGCGGGCGCGTTCGGCGAGCCGGAGAGGCAGCGCTGTTCTAGAAGAGGAAGGAAGGGGGGGTGGGGTGGGGGCGAAGCGAGACCCTGGCAGCAATAATAAAGCGAAGCTTCCGCTTCGCCGCGAAGACGTGCTGGGAGGGGAGGTGAGGCACTCGGGCGCGGTGGGTCGGGAGACGAAGGGTGTGCGCTGGGCCCGGAGTTCGTTAACAAGGCACGCTCGCTGTCGGTAGGGGGCGCCGCGATTAGATTAGGGGGCCCCAAGGTGCCGCTGGGGGGAAGGCTGCGTGCAGGTAGCGCACACGTCCGTCTCTCCGGTCGGATGCCCTTCCTTTCTGCTGCCACGCACGCTCGCGCGTGGGCTGGAGATCTTGTTCGATGTCTTTACTTGGGAAGGAGGGGCCGCGTCCCTCTTTCGTTTTGACTCGGCGTCTGTTTTCTGCTTTTCTGTTTGAGCATGTCTGACGGCAGGAGTGCCGAGTTTTTCGCCAGAGAAGGCGCATACCGATTTGCGACGTCAGTCCTCGTCGGTCGTCGACGGAGCGCATACTCTTTCTATCCCGGACAGTGGACGACGAGGGAATAGCTCCACGTTTGACGTATCCTCTTATTAGCTTCTGCAGAGTCACGGTATTGCGTGCGGCCATATCGGTGCAGTTAATGCAAAGAACGGTAAGCGTCTATGCTGGCGAATGAGTACAATTAATTTATGATGTTGACATTCTTGGGGATGTTATGGCTCACGTCTGTTTGAGCCACGTCGTTTGGGTTGATCTCCGTACACAGCGGTGCATTTTGACTTAATGAATGACTTGGCACGCTTATTGTTAATGTGTCTCTTGCGCCTTACGCTATATTGCTACGTATAGCGTAGTGCCATGTGGAGGTATATTTACAAGCCGATACGCGGCAGTTGACCAAAAAGCAATGACCCTCGCTTTCCCCAAATTATCGTTGTCCTTTAGACTTGACGGACCTCCTTGTCCCCAGCAGTTCTGGTCCATAGCAACCACATTTCTTCTTCTCTGACTTCTTTTTTGTGCTCGAATACTATCTTCGGTGTAAGGCGCTGAAGTTGGGCTACTCCCAGTGGGAACGTTTCCGTAGTGTACGCACATACATATGTTGGCGCAGCCGCGTGCTGTACTTTCGTTAGTGCTCCACGATCCGAAAAGCGCCTCCTGTCCGACACGAAAGAAGCCGTCGATATTTTGCGCACCTCAAGTTCCTCAGCGTGCGCTTAAGCATAATACGTGCAGTCCCTTAATACGTGCGCACAGTGCCTTTTGGTCACATGGGACTGCAGACGGGTCCCACAGCCAACCTCGTGGGGCACAGCTCCGTGTCGCGGTGCAAGAGTGTCCTGCTGCTGCTCGCTGTCGCGCGATAAACGCGGTGCACATTGGGAGGAAAGAGAAACACGCGGCACTGCCTGCATGCACCTCGCTGCACGGCTGTTATAGCGCGTAGAGGAGGAGAGCGGGTGAACGGTGGTGGCAGCCGCGAGAAGAACAGAGCCCCGCTCCGCCGGGGCGACGTGCCCTGTGTCGCCCGCGTGTGCGTGCCGTGGCGTTGCAACGCGCTCGCTGAGAAGCGGGCAAGAAGAGAAGATGCGCGACGAGTCGCGGTCGGGTGGTGGCGGTGAGGAGGTGGGGTCTCTGTGAACGAAAGCGGGCCCGACCCCGAAGGTTTATCCGGTTTCCCGGGCACGTCCTGGGGCCGCCCACCCCCTTGCCTCGCCTGCCGTGTGCGCGCGCGCGTGCCTTGCTTGTAATGACTGCAGCGCCGACTGACTCGCTGCAGCGCAGATAGATATCGGCACCTCTCGCCGAACGCGCTGCTGCCGCCGCCACCCCCGGCTTTGCTCGAAGCCGCCGCTATTCTTGCTCCTGCCGCCCCTGCTGCTCGACGGGATGGCCGGGCCCGCACATGTCGGGCACATTCCTTTTTTCTTTTTCGGTCTTTTTTCTTCTTTAATTCCGGGGGACGAGCAGTCTCCGTTGTCATGAAGGTGTTCATCTATGTGCTTGGTTTGTCTCTTCTGTGCCTCTCTTGTGTCTCGCGGCTGTGGAGACCCTGGAAGGATGTACTGTGGACGTGTACCTTGCTTGATGGCTGTTTTGCGAGCTAATAATATATTTCTCTTGGCTTTTAAGGGATCTATTTATATTTATGTACGCGCCGTAAGGAATTGTATTCTTATTTTCTTTTTCTTTTACGTGATGAGGACATGATTTTGCGGCCGAGTGCCGTTTTATAGGTTTCTTTTGTCCCCACCTCCCCCTCTTGTGCTGTCAGGTTAACATTCATTCCATGTGTTGCACTCCTAGAGAGACGGGAATGCATTGAACTAGGACATATCTCCTTCGCTAGTCTACAACTCGGCTGCCCTATGCCGCATTCTTATGATGCCGTTGAGAGCTGTTGAGATACTCGAGCGCTGCCGTTTCTCCCTCTCGCTTCCTCTCTCTTCTCACGAGGTTCCTTCTGGTGGCCGTAAGATTGGGCGAACCTTTACGAGCTGTATGTAATCTTCGTTTCGCACCGTCGTTAACGCTTCCGCGTCGTCCTTTCAGCCAATTTTTGCAATTGTGCTTTACAAATGACCCTATATTCATGCGCGCCGCCACCGCAACTCATACCTTCGGGCACGTTGAATTAATCAGCTGGTGTTTAAAGACGCTCCGAGCGCTGGGGAACTGTCATTAGGTTGCATAAATTCCCGCGGCACACTAAGACTTGTTTGTGCCCGCGAAGGGGCCACGGTCGCATGCGGCACCTTGCGGCTTCTTCTATAACTAACCTCAGGGTCGTGTGAGTTAGTGCCTACAGGGGAACGTGCATGCATCGTGCTGCATACCGATATCGTCGGCCCCCCGACCGCGAATGTGCCGCGGCTCTGCTCGGCCCTCTCGAAGCCACGTTTAGCGCGGTCGCAACAACCCGTTCCTATCTTGTAGAATGTTCGGCGCGCCGCAGCGAGCTCGCCGTTGCATCACTGCAGCGCCTCGCGGTACGAAACCGCGTGCATGTTATTCAAATGGGGCAACGCGTACGGCGCGCCCATGTGCGTACGTGTGCCCTTCGGCGGGCGTCGGTTTTCGCCAAACCCTCGCGCATCCGTTGCCCGAGTGTCGACCTGCGTTGGCATTGCTCCCACGTTCGTTGCCCGTCTAGCGCGCGCACTTTGTCTCGCGGTCGCCACATCTTCCTCTTGTTGCGTGTCTTTCGCGTATTCAGCGCGCGCATCCGTATGTGCGCGCTGTTTCTCTCACCTCCTACGCCCCGCTCCTGGCCGCCTATTTGTGTATTTCACTCACGCCCGATAACTCCTTTGATGCCCGCTCGCGAAGCGGATAAGCCGCGCCTGTATTCATTGGCATTCGCGGCGTTGGTATATAACCTCTCCCCCCCCCCCCCCCCCCCCCCACCCATATTTCCCAAACCTCTTTAGCGACGATCCGTGATAGGATCGCCGTCGTCAATTTCTCGACGGAGTACGCGATCTGATCTCGCGGATTATAGTGTACCAAGTGTAAATAGCCGGTAGATTGGTGCACGCAATGGAAAAAAAAAAGGAGAGAGAGGTGGGGGGGGAGGACATTTCCCCCGTCCCGCCTGGATGCTTTTTTCTCGTCGTATAGAAGCACGCGCCGTGCCGGATGCGTACTTTATGTGCTCCTCTCTTACACAAGACTGTTTGCTCTTCAGAAGTTGTCTCTTGCGAAACCCCGGCCCGCCAGGGACTGTGTTCGAAGGCTTTACGGCAGATAGAGCAACCGGAAATCACCTCACCCCTTTTGGAGGCGCTCAACTAACCGCAGAACATGTTGTAAATACTGCGGTCTGGTGGCGCTTTAGCGTCTTTGAATTAGTGGCTCGGTTTTTCTAGAATTCGACCACGCGATCGTTCGCCTGCTCCTCCGCCCCGCACAGGAGCAACATACAAGTGACGGCTGCTTTATTATACTACATGTGATGAGGAGAGATGTGACGGTATAGTGCTCGTTTAGTCCGTCGGTGTGCCCCCAGTATCACGGAGACGCAGGCTCCTTTGGAGCAGGTATTGCGCTGCGCTGGTCAGTGCTGTGAGTTGGCTTATCGTATATGCAGGTGGCAGTGTTGCAGTGGGCTGTTTGCTCGTCGCCACGACGCAACCAAATGGTCGTCATGGCTGTCCAGCGACTTATTCGGGAACGTGGTTATAACGGCGCGTTTGAGGACGGGACGCAGAAAGAATTAACGCGCGAAAGACGATTAATTCAGTACCTTAAGCGGCTTATTCAGTTCAGCATGCGCTATCTGGCTAGGTGGACTCGGTTCCTGAAGACCGCTCGCGAACTTGAAAGCGTGGTGGACGACTATATATAGGCGCTTCTAAATGGAGACTTTCATATGGCACGTGGCACTGAAGCTCCACTCCGTCCGCACTGGGATGCGGCCTGCGCTGCTGAGGAGTTTGCTCGGCGTAGGCTTTTTTTTTTTTCGCTCAACGATCGAGCTGTTTTCAAGCGCCCCTTTTTAGGAGAGCTGGGGGAATGATGCTCCCCCCTTTCTTTCCCGGAGGGCCCACTTGCAGCCGGAATCGACGTCCCGTCAGGCGCCCGTTAAGTGCGTGCACTGCGCCACTGCGTGCGCTGATCGAGTGAGTATACGTCGGAGAAGCGCCGCACAGCTTTCGCGTAAATATAGAACCGGTCGATGATGACCGTCGGAACACTTGACACCCGGCTATTTTAGTGGCCATTAGCGGATCTCGTGTCGCAGGGGTGTGGGTAATACCGCGTTGTATGTGTTTTCTTTTTTGACCCCTTTCCCCTTCTCCGACGAATGCACGCCGCCAGTGTTCCACGGATGCCCTGCGGTCTGCGGTTGGGTCGATCGTCGCGGCATCTCCTCTACTAACCGCGCGCATTCCGCAGAGGCGGTGGCCCCAGGCGTCCTTTCTCCTCTTCGCCTCCTTTCGACGATGACGTAGTGTACACTGTGTTTCGCTAGAGCGGTGCAGCACACTGGAACCTAAAGCAGGCTTTGGCGAACGAAACGCCGAATTCGCAGGCTTGTACGAGTACGATATTTGTGATCGGCCGCTCGGCGGCTTACGAAGCTTCTGTACCATTTCACATTGACTATGGTTAATAGCCAGTCGTGGTTCCTTCTAACGCACCAACAGGTATACGTGCGAGTTCAGTGCATCTACGGTGCACCGCTGCATGCATTTAGTGTCGGCGAACACGTGTATCGGTATTCCGTGGCGCGCCATCGCGATCCCTGTATGTGCGTAGTCCTGCGGGCGGGTGCCTGCAAGATTTACGGCCGTATACCTCGCCGGTGTGGTGTACATGTAGGTTTCATAACTGTGCGTCTGTCCGTGTGTGCGCGCCCGCCCTCTCCCGACGCCAGCTCGACCGCCACCGCCGTCGTTGGTCCGAGGATATAATGGCCGCGGTCGCGACGGCGATAATTGCCCTCGTAATTGGCTCCCAAGGTGGGGCCCACCTCGGCCTACGCTTGTGTGTGCCCCCGGCCCCCTTTCCTCCTCCCTCTGACGCCTCTCCCTTACTGCGTGGCTGTGCATGGAAATGGCCGAGAGGTAGTGGTGCTTGAGCGGGCTAATCGCTGGCGCCCGTTGGATGCTGCTCGTCACTGCGTGTGTGTGTTTATATATATATAGTGCATTTGCTTGCAGTTGTAAAGCGCCCGGCCTGATCCGTGCCGGTCAGGCCCCTATTGGAAGTGAGACTTCCCGGCACTGAAGCTGCGATTCTCGCATTTGATGACCACTGAGCATTGTCTACATTACATTGAAGAAAGTCTCTCGGCGTTATAGCAGCGAGGCGATTCAAGGAATGGGTGGCGTGCGCGCAGCATTTCCACACTAGGAAGGAGAACAACGGCGCAATGAGTATAGTCGTAACTGCGTGCAGCCCGAGACTGTTCCAAATGCCCGCGGACTGTGTCTGAAAGTGGGCTGTTCGTCGCAACACGGAAGAAGGACATAGGGGCGCGCTGTGAAGCTGAACCGATCTTTCTTTTGTCTCTCAATGTTTTCCCCGTTAATCTTTCTGTTCCCTTCATAACACCCGGACGGTGCTACTCCTACCTAATTGGGGCCAATTTGCTCTCATCACTTTGTCAAAGGACGGAAACGCCAGCCCCTCGCGCGGGCGTTAATGAGTGCCGTACCGTATAGCCTTGGAAAGAAGAGGCGGGGGGGGGGGGGGGGGGGGGAGGCGTGTTGCAGGCAAGCCGAGGCTACCCGGGCTCGTCGCTCACGGCTCGCTGCAGACGCCGCCAGCCGGGAACCACCCCGCGCGCTTGTTGTCTCGGCTCGCTGACCTGCTTGTGCTCGTGCGCACATATATGCGTGTTGTTCACGCGCGTAGGGGCAGAGGAGGCTTACGGCGCGCCGTTCGTCGCGCTCCATTTCGCGTCGCTCTTCGAGCGACGGGCAATTACCAGCGGCGCTGCTCTCTGTATGTACACGCCATATGGTGTGCGTGAATGCACTACACGCCGCATTCGCGCCGCTCAGTAACTCCGCTGTCGGCACCGTTCCAAGATTGCCGTCCCGTCTCCGATTTATCACTTCCTTCATTTCATCTTCTTTTCTTTCTTCGTGCATGCCCGCGCTCGGGCTTCTCGATTTCTCTCGGCGACTTTCCTCTCGAAGGACGGCTGTGTGATTAGGCGACCATGCATGTATAGAGTTTGGATTGATTCGAGCGATCTGTTTGGAACGTGCGAGCGCCTACTATATACGTTGACTTTACGCCTACTATATACGTTGATCGGGGTCTGCTGCTACTGTCTTTAGCTGTGCTGCGGTAGAAGGTCAGATAAATCGATGCCGATGCACTCGTTCATGTATCCCGGTGCACTAGATCGCATCTGCCGGCTCGCAGACTGATTGCTTTGCGTTGTCAAATACACAAAGGGATGTCCGTTGCCGCAGCTGTATATATATCTATTTTTTCGAGGGTGGACTGTGATTGATCGCTATAGCGCGCGGCACAAGGCACCGTCGCTCCGGGGTCTGCCGTGGGCTTCGATGGATCGCTTGTTTGCTACTTGCTCTTCAATAATCATTGTGTGTACGCCTGATTTTGCAACGTGGAATGTATGCGAAAGCTCGCAACGAGTCTCTGTATAACGAATGGTGTTCTTTGTTTCGTCTTGCGATCTCGTTTGGAAATGTCGTCGAAGCCTTCGTGGCGCGAATCCTTGGGGCGGGTGTACACCTTTAAATGCACGGTACTTCGCTTTGTGCAATATGCACTAATGTACAGCAGTTCGACTTGAGGCTATGCGATAGCCGTGACACGTGAGAATCGACGCCGCCAACGCACGTAAGCAAACTTTCGGTTAACTCCCCGGCATTTCCTTATGCCTCTCCTATTTCTCTCGTTCGTCATATGAGCGAGATGATGTCACGTTTGGTAGCAGCATGGGTTGCGGCAGTATAGTCTTCGTTCGGTCTGCCTCAGCCCGCACGTGCCGCTAAAATTTGTTATACAGTGCAGACACTTGGAGAGGGCCTTATGCTGGCTCGCTTGCTTTGTTGGACGAGGATCTAAGGTTGGATTCCAGCAAAGTTGTCGCACTTTCTGCTTGGTGCACCACCAAACACTGTCAATAACTGTCAATAACCGCGCACCCTACCAATACACGTATTCGTTATTTCGTAACGTTTCCATTATGTATCTCTGCGAGCTGTATATGCGCAGGCGAAGGTGCAAAAGACTATAGCGTAGAAGTTTGTCCAATTGGTAAATAGCAAAGTACTCAACATCTCAGCAATGAAGGAGAGAACGTTTATTCCAAATGCAGTTTCTGCCAAGCCACTTGTGCACCAGATTCGCAATGTGGGGAAAGTACTTTTTTTTTTATCCTGTCCTGCAGAGCAGCCGTATCTCTGAAGGCATAGAATTTCACATGGACTTACACGTACGAGAGTCGTTCGAGGACTGTTTGACCAGGCTCCCGATCATCGTACGTGTACGAGTGGTGGCTATACTTAGACCTTGCAGCGTAGGCGGTAATCCAAGCAGCCCAAGTACTTTGAACCGTAATCAACTGGAATTCCTACCTCTATATACTATATACACGCCGTTATACATTCGGTCGTAAGTTTTATTGCGAGCGGTTTATTGCGCCGCCTCGGCTGGTTGCCCGGTGCATTGGCATAACGCGCTGCTCGTGCCCCATGCCGAAGGCGTTTGACTGCCGTTTCGGACGGAGAACCGAGGGTAAGTTAAAAACGCCTAAACAAAGCCGGAGGAGAGAGACATAAACGCGCCGTTGGGTGGCCCCGGTGCGTCGCAGCATCTGGACGTGTTTATATTCCGCGCATGCGTCGTTGGCCGGCGTTGTGGGTCTGAGGGACGACGCTTGGCGCCAGGCGTTGGGAAAATGAACGGCTTCTCTGTCGCCGCGCGTGTCCAATGGAAAGTGCGGCGGCGGCGGCGGCTGCGACGCGCGTGTGCTGTGTGCCAGAGGGCGCCATATATAAAGAAATAAAAAACTAACGAATGCACAAAACCTAGTTTGCGTTTTATGATCAACGGGGAGGGTGTAGCCAAGCCTTGCCCGTCTTTCCCTTCTATACCGCACCAGACCAACAGTGCTCCGGCATAAAGCTGCTCTATTGCCTCTCCGGGCGGGCCGTTTGCTGTCTTTTTACGATTGGCGGAGCTCGTAAACGTAGAAACGACCTCGTTTGCCTCAGCCGCCGCCGCCGCTGCTTTGCGCGCGCGCGACTGTGCGGCGGCCAAACGAGTACGGCTATATAGCGAAGAGGCTTGCGGCGTGCGAGGGAGAAACATGGCGAGACCCATTACTTTATTAGAAGCTGTTGGCTGCTCGTTTCCGTTTATTAAACTCGGTTTTTATCGCTCTTGCGAGGTCTCGTCGCGTATATAACGCGCCCGCACGCTGCCGTCTATATACTCCGCGGCCGCGGCGTCGTTTTCCGTTGCCTTCGCGGTTCTGCCCCACGTGATCTTCGCGTTGCTATGCGTCTCTGTCCTTCCTAACAGACCTTCTCTATTTTTTTTTTTTTCATTTCATTGGGTATACAGTAACTCCGCCGGAGATAAACTATTACGGGGACGATAACCGCGACATAAATAAGACGTTTGCATCGCGACGCGGTTTTATCGTGAACTGGCGACTGTGTATGCGAGGACGTTGTGCGACTCGGTTTACGGCCGATAGGTTCCGCTTTTTTATCGACTGTTTACGATGTTATTGATGCAGCGGCCGGGACTGTAGCTGGGAGCTTAAGTTGTCAACGTTGTTTTTTATGTGCCTTTTCTTAACTTTCTTTATTTGTTACGTTACGGGTAGAGTGGTAGCTCCCTCGATAAAACTATATCGCTCGTTTGTGTCGTCTGTATGGCAACGATGTCGCCAGATAGATGATGGGTGCTTTGGTGTGCGCTAAGCGCTCCCTTCCTCTCTAAGCTTAGTTAAAGGACAAGTGAGCGAGAACGTTGTCCTAACGATGGGCATTGGTGCTCTTTGCTGGAATAAGCGGTAAAGCCTGGCTCGAGGAGAAAAGCGTGGTAGCCCATTAATAAAAAAAATCTCGTGTCACACGTATGCCATATATCCAGTTATCTCGTATGTTTACACGAGAACACATATGAAACATATGTGTTCTCATATGATCATACGAGATTATTGGATGTGTGGCACACGTGTCATATGCGATTTTTTTTTTGCTAGGGAGTGCTTAAATTTCCACGAGCGTCACGTTTTGGTGGCATTTCCTTGAACGTTCCTGTACTATTTCACATTTATATCTAACTACGCTAACGTACAATTCCTTCTTGCCTTAAGTAATCTTTATTTCGAACACTAGTGCCCCTACGCGGTTCGCTCCCTCTTTCACCGTGGCTGCTTAGCTGCCGTGTAATGTAACACGGACGTACGTTCACGTAGCATCGTTACCAAGTGCCAATTGAGCACTGCTGGGTCGTCAAATTCTACTAGCAGGCATTTCTGTTTCGTCTGTGGCAAGGCCGCGCTGTGTTACTAAAGGGTGGCCGTAAATTCACCGCACAGCTTTCTCTTTTGTAGCGCGACGTCTATATCTCTCACCACGGGCTTTCGTGTCTCCTCTCTTACCCCGCGCGGCCCTCTTCGCACGAAAGGAGAGCTAGTACATCTTTTCGACTTCGTGCGCATCCTTTTTGATTCATTTTGGCTGCTGGGCGACGGCATTATACGCAGCGCTATTGCGTCGTGTTTCGCCACTCGGATGCTCGAAATACTTTAGCGCCTTAAGCCGAGACACGACAAGGAGAGAGGACTTGCGCGTTGTGGCCTACTAGTACTACGGCCGGGTGAGTTATTGCAAAGAAGGAGGGAGGCAGAAGGCGTCATTTATGAGCCACCCCTGCACGATTTCTTCTTCTTTTCTCTCTCTCTCTCTTTCACTCGCCGGCGCGAGCGTTCGCAATGGCAACGGTGAATTGAAAAGAAGCTAGTCGGATGGTGCCGTTAATTTTTATTTTCTTCGCACCGAAGGAGGAGAAGAGCGGGGCGAAAGAAAAGAGAGACGCCGAAATGGCTGGCTGTCGGCGGTGGCAGTTGCGTCCGTGCGTGCGGCGCCTGCACGCGCTTCGTGAGCGAGCCCCGACTCTGTGCACGTTGTGTAGCCGCGAGCCAGGCACGAACCGAAGCGCCTGCCTCCTTCCATGCGTGCGCTTAAAGAAGGCCGCGTGCTTTTTGCACATTGTAAATCTGCGGCGTGCGTGGTCGGCTTTCTTTTATTATACGTGCTTTCCCTTGATGGTTCTTGCTGCGGCTGCAGCTGTGGTGGACGTGTTTGCCGCCGCGGAAGTTGAGCGCGTCCGGGGGTGAGCTCCCTTTCACGCGAGACGTTTTCACGTTTCCCCCACTTTTTTTTCTTTCTTCTTTCTTTGGCGTGCACGGCGCCGCCGCCGCCCGTCTCGGTGTTCATTGCCGTGAAAATGGGCTGCGGAAAAGAGAAGTCGGTTGCTGCGAGTCGTCGCTGATGAGTGTGTCACGCGGTTACGTACGCTCGCCAGTGAAGCAAGGGGCCTGCCTCCTGTTTCTGCGAAGGGTGATTCCGGCTCTATAACCGCCGGTGAAAGTGGGAACGAGTCTCTTCGGTATTACGCGTTCATTCAAGGTTTCATGGATTGTTGAAAGTGTGTTGAAGATGAAGTTGACCCTGAGAACCAGCTAGAGATATGGTATTCATTCATCATAGTTCGCAGACACGTTACGAACTACCGTGGTGTCGAATTGGAGCTGCAGCGAGATTCTGCGTGCGAATGGACCGCTTTTTCATAACCTTAAGGCTAGCTTTCCCGCCATACAATTAGCCAAACTAATGGCGGCGTGTAGTCGAACAGCGGGTACGAGCACAGTTTCTCTCTCTTGTGGTCCGGAAAAAAATGTGCACGTGGCTCTCGTGACGAAACCATGCGCAAGAGACGAGCGTCTGCCATATGCAGCTATCACTTCGCCTTCATCTGAAGATTTGAACCATGCATGATCGGTGCCGCCATCAATTGGCCAAATGTTATATGCAGAGAAGCGCGCTTGAGAACTAGGAAATGGGTTCATGTGTCGGCCGTCATTTGTTTACATATGCGAATTGCCTAGAGTGTTCGTGGTCTTATCAACAGCGCGTGCTGGCTGCGTGAGTTGATAGTAGACGTAGCAAAAGCTTAGGTTACGAGACACCGGAGCTGTCGACCATTTGGCTTTGCAGCGCAGCGGGACAGCGCTGGCGGTTGTTTTGCTGCCCGTGCCGCTGTGGGTGCGGCGAACTCGGCGTTGACGAGCGTGACGCGCCGACCTTCGAACGCGATGAAGTGGACCCCGCACTCATCGGCCGACGGGGTGAACAGGGGCGAGCACCCTCGAGAGTGAAGAGCGCGCGCTTGCGCCCTGGAGAGTCCGCGCGGCCGAATTCCTTTCAGTCTCGCCTCTCAGCCAGAGCACTTCATCCTCCGCGAGTGGGGGAGGGGGGGGGGGGGGGCTAGGCCCCTTCTGGCACGGTACCAGTTCGCTCGGTTCGTGTGTCCCGTCGCGTGTTTTGCAACTGTCGGCTGCCGTCTCCGCATTTGTGTGTCTATACACTTGCGCGCGAGCGTCAGCGAGGGAATGAACTTGTTCGAGTGGCGCGCGTCCCATTATGTCGGCGCCAAATTTCGTTTGCTACCCACTCGTATCGCTCGAGAGGCGCCGCTTCGCAATCAGTTGGACTCGGCCCGCTCCTGCCTATAGTACTTCGACGAAAGGGAACGTCAGGCTCCTTTGCTCGATGTGTAGGACGCCGACTGATCCCATTTGTCGCGCTGTTCTTCTAAGTTCCCCCCTTGGAAGTGTAGCGCGAAATTGGTACCTGTTAGCTGTCAGTAGGAATCGAATCTGAGTTTAAATTGCTGAGGTCACTGAGTGCACAGCACTTAGCACGATATCCCGCAGCCTTTTGTATTGAACTGGAAGGTCCGTCATGTGCTCGTTCTTGATAGCGAGCTTTCATGACTCTACGTGAGACTCGGGCCTTGTACTCTTCCCGCTCGACAGGCGCTCGGGACATTTCCTATCTGCGAAATATAGCGAGACACAGAAAGATAGCTCTTTATTGAAAAGCAGTGTGTTTAGCCGGAGTATACCGGGAGAATGGACCCCGATATCGTCTGTTGTTCATTTGCCCATTCATATTCGCACCTCTGAGCCAGTTCTACCGGTGCGGGTCTAGGTAGTGTATACTGAAGCGGCAAGTGCTGTCGAAGTTGTAGGGCAAGGCAAAGGGTGTGCACTGAACTTTTTTAGTCTCCTGCCACTTTCATTTGTGTAAGCCAAGAGTTTTCCTAGTCTGTTTACGTGTCGCGCAAGAAGAGAGAACAAAAAAAAAACAAAGAAAGAATGAAACATTTCGGCGACAGCAACGCCATTTGTCGGGTTGATACCGTATAGCTTTTGAAGCCGTCGTCGCACGTCCGCCCTGCTTCGTCTCACGCGGCGCGTCACACTCTTCGGCGAATGGGGCCGGGCCCCCCTTGTTTATGCAGTTTCGGGAGCGCCTCTCACGAACCCCTCCTGCTTCCGCCTTATGTTTGCTGCACTCGAGGGAGTGTTGAGAGCTGCTGGTCGACACACGCGGCACCTACCTCGCTTTGTCCTCCTGCGAAAGACAACGCCTGTCGAACCAGACGGGAAGTCTGAAGAGTCGAGTCCGCCTCGAGAGGCTCCAGCACCACCGCGACTCTCGGGGCTTGAGCACCATCCGCGTCGGCTGCTTGGCGCTGCTGTCGGTAACTGAGTGCCCTCTCTCTCTCGAAACAAGCAGGGCGTCCGGTGCTGAGCAGAACTCATTGTGGAGTGCCCGCCAGTCGAGACACCACGGCTCGGCTGCACTATATAGTGCTGGCATCGAGAACTAAGCCAAGTGGGCCCTCGACAACCCTCCCACGAGCCGAGCCCCGCTCCATAGTCTTCCCAATGCTTAATGCGCGGACTCCACTTGCCGGCATCTCGATTGTTGAAAGCAAAGCCCCCCTCCCTCCTTCTGGCCGTCTGGCAGAGGTCGGTCCGCAATCGTCGGGCGTGTAGAAAGAGGGGTCCGTCTCGGCGGTGAGAAAAAAAGTGTTGGCGAGTGGTCGGGGGGTGAGCTCGGGTCCATTTTCTCCGCCGGACGCCATGCACTCGTCACAATGTGCGCAGTCGCCAGACGCCTTGAAACGTCGTTTGGAACCCTGCCAGCGGGGCACAAACTCCTCCTCGGCGTCAGTAATCGGAGAGTATCTGTCGCAGGCTACACTCGAAAGGTTCTCTCCTGGACTGGTCGGTCTGTCACGCCTGCGCGCCCGCCATTCGCCTTTGTTCTCGTCTCGTGCTGCGCCGTTTCCTTTCTCCTCCTCCTCCTCCTCCTCCTCTTCTTCTCCCTCTTTTTTCACTGCATCGCTTGTCTTGGCCAGAGAGTGCGTGACACATCTTGTTTGTGTCGGCGCTCTAAAGACACCTGCTTCCTTTTATTCTATCCTTTTCTTTTTTTTACCCTCTCTTGCAGACACTCGGCATTGTTACGTTCTTCGGCCGTGCACTCTGTCATTTCTGGGAGTCGTGTTGTTAAGAGCAACTGCAGTGTTTATGCCCAGCATTCTTCTTTTGCGCAGCCTGCTCTGTAGCACATGCTAAATATGTCACATTGTGCTCCCCTTTCTCGTCTCCTTCCTGCAACTTTCATCGCCTACAGGAAACGAGCGACGAGTCCTCTCGGTAATGGTCTCCGCGCTCTTGCGCAGTCTTCCCCTCCTCGCGGCGATTTCGATCGTGCCGGCTGGTGATGCTTGCGCGCGCCCCACGTTCCCGACCGTTTCACGCCTCTTCGTGCTCGCGTATATATAGCTAAGTGATTCTCGTTAGTGCCGTCTGATCCTAGTTCTTTTTTTTTTTATTTTAATAGGAGAACTAGAAGTTTTCTTTTCTGACCTCTCAATTTCAACCCGGCCTCTCTCGCATGTTCTCTGAAGAGTCGTTGCGGGAAAAGCCGGGAATTCATTCCACTCCGGATCCTGCACCATTTATTTTTCTCTTTTATTTTTACCGTGCTCGGCTCGGATTAAACATACAGGGGGGGGGGGGGGGGAGCCACTGACGCGAAAGCTGCTTGGAAACGCAAATGAGCCGAGTAAGAACGTGTTCTTCCTTTCTTTCTTTCTTTCTTTCTTTCTTTCTTTCTTTCTTGACTTGAATTTTTTGTTCTTGAACTTTACCTTTTGCTGAAGCTTTGAAGTTGAAAATAACAAAGCGAAATGAGAATGGTGAAAGCGATTCAGGAAACACGGAGGGGGAGAGGGAGAGGGATGGTCTGGCGATAAGAGCGGGAGAGTCCCATTGCCATTCCCCACGACGCATTCTTCGTAGGACCACGAAAGAGAAATAAAAGCAGGAAAAGAAAAAGAAAAAAACATGGGGAGACCGAATCTGGCCGTTTCGTGACGTCACTAATGAACCGCGACCGCCCCAGCGGAAGCGGATGGCAAGGACGCGCTGATGATGGTCTTCCGCCCATTTCCGCGAGGAAGCGATTTTTCTTCGCAGTGCCTGGGGAGGAGGGATCCTTTCTCGTGGCGACGGAGCCCGTCGCATCGGAAGCGGCCGTTCCAACTTTCCTGGATGCGAGTGCTGTTCGGGGGAGGGGCGGAGCAGTGCCCTTGTAGCTAGCTATAAGAGAAAAATAAAGGGCTCAGTCGATATAGTTCGGTGGCACTCTCGCGCTCGGCAGTACGCGGTATAGACGCAGCCTCGACTCTGGCATGCTGCTCACGGGTGTGAAAGCGAGTGGCCATTCTTTCTTTTTTTCCTTTATATTCTTTCTTTCCTTTTTTTTCTTTCTCTTTATTTTTGGAGGGGGGGGGGGCTCTTTGTGCACGCGTGTTCGCAGCTAGTGGTGTGCGCGAACACGTGCACGATGTGGGAGCTATAAGAATGCGTCATTTCGAATTCGGCGCGGAAGCTCTGTCAACGACGCTTCCATTGTCGTGGACGCCGGTCTCGCACAAGTGCTGTTTAACAGAGGACGCGTTTCTTTCTTTCTTACTTTCTTTCTTTCTTTCTGTTTCTGTAGCACGGACTTCCTGGTTGCGTGGCGCTTTGTATAAGTCGCTCCGCCCCGTTTCCATAACAAAAACCCCTGCTGACCTGCTGACCTTAGCAAAATAAGCAAGAAGGCGGAGAGTCTGACCGGAGAAATTGATTGCTTTCGCCCTGCTGTTTGCATGCCGCGCCTTTGGAAGCCGCCCTCTGGCGTTAGGAGTTGGTAAACGGATCCCGGACTTTCTGTGGCCTGGAGGCTTGAGATGAAGGAACGAATGTCTCGACGTTCTTTGTTTTCCGGTCAGCTTGTTTGAGCGTCGGCGGCGCGGTTTGTGCAGCGATGAGTTCCAGAGGGTTAAGTTTTTTTATATTGTGTGCGGTCCGCAAGCACTCTATCAGTCTCGAAATTCGCCT